>NW_027251310.1:923323-1231098 GCF_044704955.1 Pristiophorus japonicus
AGGGCCTTGGTGAGGCCACACCTGGAGTATTGTGTACAGTTTTGGTCTCCTAACTTGAGGAAGGACATTCTTGCTATTGAGGGAGTGCAGCGAAGGTTCACCAGACTGATTCCCGGGATGGCGGGACTGACCTATCAAGAAAGATTGGATCAATTGGGCTTGTATTCACTGGAGTTCAGAAGAATGAGAGGGGACCTCATAGAAACGTTTAAAATTCTGACGGGTTTAGACAGGTTAGATGCAGAAAGAATGTTCCCAATGTTGGGGAAGTCCAGAACCAGGGGTCACAGTCTGAGGATAAGGGGTAAGCCATTTAGGACCGAGATGAGGAGAAACTTCTTCACCCAGAGAGTGGTGAACCTGTGGAATTCTCTACCACAGAAAGTAGTTGAGGCCAATTCACTAAATATATTCAAAAGGGAGTTAGATGAAGTCCTTACTACTCGGGGGATCAAGGGTTATGGCGAGAAAGCAGGAAGGGGGTACTGAAGTTTCATGTTCAGCCATGAACTCATTGAATGGCGGTGCAGGCTAGAAGGGCTGAATGGCCTGCTCCTGCACCTATTTTCTATGTTTCTATGTTTCTATAACACAAGGTGTGTACGGAAATCAACCATCAAAAGCCCTTTCATTAACCACAGGGGTTTCCGGCAATTTTCTGATCGCAAAGCGCTTCCAGTCCTTGTCCTTAACATTGCAGATGTGGAAATTGGGGAGTTTAATGATTTGAAAGGAGAACATTGTTGTTTGGTGCAGTTCAGGTCAGAGAAATGTTTGTGAAAGGAACTTTTTGCAGAGAGAGGGATAGAGCATTTCAGCTTGTTGCTGAACACTTCTCTCTGGGCACTGAGCTAAGCAGCAGTTTCCGTAGTGTAGCGGTTATCATGTTTGCCTTACACGCGAAAGGTCTCTGTTGCGAGCCTGGGCGGAAACATTACTTGTGAAGCAAAAACTTGTCTGCAATAAAATTGAACAAAAGCAGTCCAGGGTACATTGTCGCATGAGCAATGAACAATTTAAAACTAATCGACTCAAATACAGAGTGTGTAAAATCAGATCGGGGATAAAACTTCATCAAGGGTTAAATTTTCACTCATTATTAAAGTTCAGTTATTGAAATTTCGATTGTCCCTGTTCGCATTTCTTTCATTCTGTGAAACAACACTATCGGTTTATACCATCAGATCTAAGTTGCATTTGAAACCCACAAACAGCTCATTAATTATTCGCTCTTCCCCAGTTCCTGAGCTCAGAGTGTTATTGTCCATCCCTGGGATGTAAGCTACCTCCAACCCGGGCCAAACATCCCCGTGCACCGATCACAGGCTCAGGAAAACCCCGGGGAAGAGGATATCCCGATCACTGGGCCTTCCAGCAACACTGAACAAGCGCCCGGTCCGAAACTTTCCTGAGTAATAACTTGTAAGTGAAGCATTACACAGTCAGGATGGCCGAGCGGTCTAAGGCGCTGCGTTCAGGTCGCAGTCTCCTCTGGAGGCGTGGGTTCAAATCCCACTCCTGACATTCATTGTTTTAAATTGCAAACTCATTTGTTTTGACACCACTCTGAAGTGCTTTGGGACATCCATCTGACGTAATAAATTTACTCCACTTCAATTGCAAGTGGTGATATCAAATATACTTCCCAAACCGGGAAACGATCCCGGGTGGCTGTAGCGAATGGAATGGGTTTGTGGAGCATTGAAAGGTGCCCTGTAAATATCTCGCACTGCTAATTTAAACTCACGGTTATAATTTGTTTCAGTGCAAAAGAAGGCAGGCTCGAAGGGCCAAATAGCCGACTCCTGCTCCTGGTTCTTGTGTTCTTATGCAGAGCACAGAACAGATGATTAAATTATCAACTCTCCCTCAGTTCGTATTTCTTTCATTGTGCAAAAGAAGATAATGTGTTCATTAATTATGTTTTCCCGTGAAAGCAACATAAATTTTAAAGAACTGCAATTGACGAACATGGGGCTCAAACCCACGACCCTGAGATTAAGAGTCTCATTCTCTACCGACTGAGCTAGCCAGGCTTCTCAACATCTACCCTGTCAATCCCCTTCAGAATATTGTCCGTTTCAACGAGATCACCTCCGATTCTTCGAAACGCAAGAGAGAATCGGCATATTCTACACAATCACTCATCATAGGACAGCCCTCTCATCCCAGGAATCAATCTGTTGAACCTCTGTTGCACCACCTCCAAGGCAAGTGTGTCCTTCCTCAGATAAGTACTATGGGCGAATATCCTGTTTTTCTGCTGATTCTACTTCCTCCTCCTTTGATAGTCCTTCTCTGTACATTCTGTATTCTGCTTGGTTCTCTACTGAAATATGAGCCTGAAGTTTATCACAAGCTTCCGTTTTTGTGTTTTAGTTGATCTTCATTCATCCACCGAGCTGTAGCTAGCTATCATGCTATTTCTGCACCCTGCATGAGAACGTGTCTAGTCGTTACCCGATCTATCTCCTTTTTGAAAGTCTCCCAATGTGCATTTACTGTTTTACCGAGAAATCTTTGGTTTCAATCTACCTGGGCCGGATCCCTTTCAACTCAAAAAATTAGTCCTCCTACAGTTGGGTATTTTCACACATGATTATACCTTCTCCTTTTCCATAACTACTCTAAACCTAATGATATTGTGATCACTGTTTCCTCAATGCTCCTCCACAGAAACATGCTCTACTTAATCCATTTCCGAGATCCAGAACTGCTTTCTTCCCCATCGTGCTGGAAACATACTGATGGAGAAAGTTCCAATACAGATTTCAGGAAATCCTCCCCTGCATTTTCCCTTTGCATGGTTATTTTCCCAGTTTACGTTGAAGTCCCACATTATCACGACAGATCTTGAATCTTTCTGCATTTTACCTAAATTTACACCTCTTTATCCTTCCCACTATTAGGTGGCCGATAACATAATCGCTCATCTAACTTTCTACAGGCACATTCATTTTAAACAGAATATCGGATGGGAATAGGGCCACAAATCGATGGACAATATTAAATCACATGAAGCGATGGAAAAATGACATAAATTATGAAATAATTACTTTGCCTATGTATTTACCAGGGACACAGGGCAGATGGACATGATGGTGGAATAATGTATGGGAAATTGTATAACTGCAATAAGTAAAGATGAAAAATATTAAATGAAAAACCAAATGAAAGGAGGATTAAATCCCTGGTCTGGATGGATTACATCCATACACTTTAAAATAATTCAGCGAAGAGATAGCAGGAGCACTATTACAAATATTTAATGATAGTTTGAAAAATGTGTAGTGTCAGAGGAATGGCGGATAGCTAACGTAATACTTATATTTGAGATGGAAGATAGAACATGTCCGGGGAACTATAGACCAGTCAGTGGAACTTCGGTGGTAGGAAAATAATGGAATCCCTTCTAAAGTAGAGAATAGAAGAATATCTATAAACCAAAAATATAATTATGTATAATCAGCGTGGATTCAAAAGCAAAAGTCTTGCTTGACCAACTTCTTTGATTTCATTGAAGAAGTAACAGGGAGAGTAGACCAGGGTAATGTGGTCGATATAATATACTTAAATTTCCAAAAAGTCTTTGATGAGGTACCACATATTAGAATAATGAATAAGATCAGAGCTTGCGGTGTTAGGGGACAAGTCGTGGAATGTATAGCGAGCTGACCCCAAGACAGAAAGCAGAAGTAAATGACTGTTATTCTGAGTGCAGAAGGTGTAAAGTGGGCTCCCATGAGGATCAGTGTGGGACCAATGCTGTTCACAATTTAAATTGTCCATTTAGACTTTGGAATCAAAAAAACAATTTCTACACTTTCAGATGAGGCCAAATTGGGGTGGGGCTGATAGACATTATTGAGGAGGACTGCAACAAACTACAACAAGACATTAATAATCTTGTAGACTGGACATTGAATTGGCAAATTCAATCCATCACAGACAGAGTGAGGTCATGTACTTTGGTAAGAAAGATAAGGTCAAATACTACGTGAGAATAAGAATCTAAGTGAGGTCAAGGAGCAAAGGGATCTCAGAGTAGAAATACAAATAAACAGTAAAGGTCGTGATGCGGGTTATATATCCATAAAAAGAAAATGGAGCACCAAGGGTTAATTCAAGACGGATAGTGTTGAAAAGTAGTGAAGTTCTGTTGAACTGGTATCAAACTTTCTTTGGACCACACTTGCAGTACACTGTACAATTCTCATCGCCGTGTTATAAGAACATAAGAACATAAGAACATAAGAATTAGGAACAGGAGTAGGCCATCTAGCCCCTCGAGCCTGCTCCGCCATTCAATAAGATCATGGCTGATCTGGTCGTGGACTCAGCTCCACTTACCCGCCCTCTCCCCGTAACCCTTAATTCCCTTATTGGTTAAAAATCTATCTATCTTTGACTTGAAAACATTCAATGAGCCAGTTCAACTGCTTCCTTGGGCAGAGAATTCCACAGATTCACAACCCTCTGGGAGAAGAAATTCTTTCTCAACTTGGTTTTAAATTGGCTCCTCCTTATTTTGAGGCCGTGCCTCCTCGTTCCAGTCTCCCCCACCAATGGAAACAACCTCTCTGCCTCTATCTTGTCTATCCCTTTCATGATTTCAAATGTTTCTATAAGATAACCCCTCATCCTTCTGAACTCCAAGGAGTAAAGACCCAGTCTACTCAATCTATCATCATAAGGTAACCCCCTCATTTCTGGAATCAACCTAGTGAATCGTCTCTGTACCCCCTCCAAAGCTAGTATATCCTTCCTTAAGTAAGGTGATCAAAACTGCACGCAGTGCTCCAGGTGCGGCCTTACTAATACCTTATACAGTTGCAGCAAGACCTCCCTGCTTTTGTACTCCATCCCTCTCGCAATGAAGGCCAACATTCCATTCGCCTTCCTGATTACCTGCTGCACCTGCAAACTAACCTTTTGGGATTCATGCACAAGGACCCCCAGGTCCCTCTGCACCACAGCATGTTGTAATTTCTCCCCATTCAAATAATATTCCCTTTTACTGTTTTTTTTTCCCCAAGGTGGATGACCTCACACTTTCCGACATTGTATTCCATCTGCCAAACCTTAGCCCATTCGCTTAACCAATCCAAATCTCCTTGCAGCCTCTCTGAGTCCTCTACACAACCCGCTTTCCCACTAATCTTAGTGTCATCTGCAAATTTTGTTGCACTACACTCTGTCCCCTCTTCGAGGTCATCTATGTATATTGTAAACAGTTGTGGTCCCAGCACTGATCCCTGTGGCACACCACTAACCACTGATTTCCAACCGGAAAAGGACCCATTTATCCTGACTCTCTGCTTTCTGTTCGCCAGCCAATTCTCTATCCATGCTAATACATTTCCTCTGACTCCGCGTACACTTATCTTCTGCAGTAACCCTTTGTGTGGCACGTTATCGAATGCCTTTTGGAAATCTAAATACACCACATCCATCGGTACAACTCTATCCACCATGCTTGTTGTATCCTCAAAGAATTCCAGTAATTACATGGCCACTATGGTCAGATATTCGACCCCAGTCAATGAAAGACACTCAATACAGTTGTACAATGACAGATAGTCCCAGTAATACAAATTCAGTCCGGTCAGATATTGCAGTCTGCCCAGTGCCTCTCAGTTCTCACAACTCTATTGTGACAGCGAATCCCAGTAAGAAACAAACTTTAGAGAGCTTTTAGTGCCGAGGGCAGGTGCAAGTATACAAAGTGTTCCAACAACAGCAATAACTTCATCATTTGCGTGTCTGCAGTGTACAGAGTTACGGTTTCTGTTAAAGGAACGGCATAAATGAGCAGTGGGAATTTGGCTAATGTGGACTTCCGATTTATTGAAATTATGTCACTGCCCCTATCATTTAATGGTCATCACTACATTGTCAGATACAGAACAAGGCCAAATATGGATCACACACAGAGTTACACAACGTCAATGACTATAATCACTGACCAGGAAGAGCAGTGACTGCAAGGATCACTTAGAATATTTTATCAATGATGGAAAATTAAGCAGGCATTGTCATGTATTCAACCAGCATTGTAACCCATGTATAAACTGACCTAAGTTGTACATCGTGAGAACACTGACCACTAGGTGGGAGACACTCCTAACCTAGACCTTCAGGTATAAAAGGGGGAGCTCCACCCACCTTCATCACTTGAGTGCTATGGAATAAAGGACAGGTCACAGACTGACCTTCTCTCAAGCATAGGCCTTGTGTGCATTTATACTGTGAAGTAAGGACCTATCAATGGCGACAAGAAACTGGGATTTAAACCACGCGAGCATGGCCAGTAGCAGAACAGACGAGAGGTACTGTGTTAAGGAATGGTTGGGACAGAGATTCAACATTGTTAAAGCAGCACACAATTCTCCAGGCAGACAAGGGCAGTCAGGCATGCCCCAACATGTAGTTGAACCCAGAGGGGGAGTTCGACAGAGACAATGGCAAGCTAAACAGTGATTCACGCCATTGCAAGGGACAATACGGCCAGTAATGGGGCCATCAACACCTGTTAATGGTGCACTCAAGAACAATAACAGGGGCAGTCAGGGACGATCGACTGGCAAGGGACCTTTTGTTTCAAACCGTAACTCATGCTGGAGGCGTGGAGGCATACATTCAGCCGTAGTTTGCAGAGATGAGCAAAATGCCTACAGAAATTGCAGAAATGGACACTGGGGGAAATCGCTGGAAGCTGAAGTTCAGCGAGTTCATATGGAGCACGTATACAGTTCATACACCAGGACGCCACCAATATTGATGAAAGTGCTCCTCAATGGCATCCCAGTATCAATGGAGTTAGACACGAGTGCCAGCCAGTCCCTGATGGGTATCAAACAGTTCAAAAAGTTGTGGGCATCCAAGGCCAGGAGGCCAAAATTATCGCCGATTGACGCACAGCTACGGACTTACACCAAGGAGATCATTCCGGTGCAAGGCAGCGCCACGGTAGTCGTGACCCACAAATATTCAGAGAACAGGTTGCCACTCTGCATTGTCCCGGGGGACGGTCCCGGACTACTGGGGAGGAGTTGGCTTGCTGTCATGAACTGGAAATGGGGCGATGTCAATGCAATTTCCTCTGTGGAGCGAGTATCATGCTCACAGTTCCTGGACAAATTTGACTCATTATTTCAACCCGGCATTGGCACTTTCATGGGGCCCAAGGTAGTGATTCACATAAACCCGGACGCCAGACCAGTACACCACAAGGCCAGAGCGGTGCCGTACGTGATGCGGAAAAGGATAGAAGGCGAATTGGACTGCCTCCTGAGGGAAGGCATCATCTCGCCAGTCGAATTCAGTGATTGGGCGAGCCCGATTGTGCCGGTGCTCAAGGCGGATGGGTCGGTCAGGATATGTGGCGATTACAAGGCCACCATCAATCGGGTGTCACTCCAAGACCAGTACCCACTACCGAGAGCGGAGGACCTCTTTGCGACGCTATCCGGTGGCAAACATTTTTCAAAATTGGACCTGACCTCAGCTTACATGACCCAGGAGCTGGCGAGTGAGTTGAAGAAGCTGACCACCATCACGACACACAAGGGGCTGTTTGAGTGCAACAGATGTCCGTTCGGGATTCGCTCGGCCGCAGCGATCTTCCAACGAAATATGGAAAGCCTCCTCAAGTCGATTCCAGGGACGATGGTTTTTCAGGACGACATCCTCATTACGGGTTACGATACTGAAGAACACCTCCACAACCTGGAGGAGGTGCTACGCAGACTGGACCGAGTAGGTCTGCGCCTGAAAACTGCGAAGTGCGTCTTCCTAGCTCCAGAGGTAGAATTCCTGGGGATGACGGTAGCAGCAGACGGGATCAGCCCAACTGCATCCAAGACGGAAGCGATCCAGAGAGCACCCAGACCCCGTAACACGACGGAACTGCGTTCGTTCCTGGGGCTCCTGAATTATTTTGGCAAATTTCTTCCCAAATTAAGCACGCTGCTGGAGCCGCTGCACGTGCTCCTATGCAAAGGTCGTGAATGGGTCTGGGGGGACAGCCAGGAAAGGGCTTTTAATAGAGCACGCAATTTGTTATGTTCCAACAATCTGTTAACGCTATATGACCCATGTAAGAAACTTGTGTTAACGTGCGATCTGTCGTCCTATGGTGTCGGGTGTGTGTTGAAGCATGTCATTGCCAAGGGTCAGTTACAGCCGGTAGCTTATGCCTCCAGAAGTCTGTCCCAGTCAGAAAGGGGCTACGGGATGGTAGAAAAGGAGGCGCTCGCATGTGTATATGTGGTAAATAAAATGCACCAGTACCTGTTTGGCAGAAAATTTGAGCTGGAGACAGATCACAAACCCCTAACGTCCCTTTTGGCCGACAACAAGGCCATAAATGCAAACGCATCGGCCCGCATACAGAGGTGGGCACTCACGTTAGCTGCCTATAACTACACAATTCGGCACAGACCGGGCACTGAAAACTGCGCCGTTGCACTCAGCAGGCTCCCACTAGCCACCACTGAGGGGGCTACCGAGCATGGTGCTGAGATGGTCATGGCTGTTGAAGCTTTCGGAAGCGAAGGCTCACCAGTGACAGCCCGTCAGATTAAAGTCTGGACAAATAGAGACCCGCTATTGTCTCTAGTCAAGAAATGTGTCCTGAATGGGGTCTGGGCAGCCACGTACAGGGCATGCCCTGAGGAATTTAAACCATTTCACAGGGGCAGGGATGAACTCTCGATTCAAGCCGATTGCCTACTGTGGGGAAACCGCGTAGTCATGCCCCAGATGGGCAGAGAGGTGTTCATCAGAGAACTCCACAATGGGCACCCGGGCATTGTCACGATGAAGGCAATTGCCAGGTCACACGTTTGGTGGCCAGGAATAGACGCAGATCTGGAACTTTGTGTTCGCAGGTGCAACACATGTGCCCAGCTGGGCCATGCGCCCAGGGAAGCCCCCCTTAGCCCCTGGCCAAGCCTTGGTCACGCATCCATGTGGACTACGCAGGTCCTTTCATGGGGAAAATGTTTTTGGTTGTAGTGGACGCCTACTCCAAATGGATCGAGTGTGACATTTTAAATTCAAGCACATCCTCTGCCACGGTAGAAAGTCTACAGGCAATGTTCGCCGCCCACAGTCTAGCGGACATCTTGGTCAGTGACAATGGCCTGTGCTTCACAAGCACTGAATTCCAGGACTTCATGGCAGGCAATGGAATTAACCATGTTAGAACGGCACCGTTCAAGCCGTCCTCAAACAGCCAGGCAGAACGAGCAGTGCAGATAATCAAACAGGGGATGCTCAGATTCCAAGGGGGTTCCCTACAAACCTGCTTATCACGCCTCCTGTTGGCCGATAGATCCCGACCACACTCGCTCACAGGGGTTCCACCCGCAGAGCTCTAATGAAAAGGACGCTCAAAACCCGATTATCCCTTATACACCCAACCATGAAAGAAATTGTCGAGAGCAGGCGCCAGTCACAATATTACTACCATGACAGGAATGCGAGGGCATGATGTATTGATGTAAATGATCCTGTTTTTGTCCTCAACTACGCTGCAGGGCCCAAATGCCTCGCAGGCACTGTGGTTTCCAAAGAGGGAAATTGGTTTCTGGTAGTTAAACTTACCAATGGACAAATCTGCCGCAAACATGTGGATCAAACAAAAAGGAGGTTCAGCATCCCCATAGAAGAAGCAGAGGAAGAGAACGATATAGAGTTCACTCCACCACAGGTGACCGAACACCGGAACCAAAGGGAGGAGAGCCCAGTCACTGTGGGCAGTCCGGACAGGCCTGAGCACTGCAAACAGCAGACAATCAGGCCAGCGCCCAACAACTGGAGCCCCAACTCAGGCGCTCCACAAGGGAGCGTAAACCACCAGAGAGACTCAACCTGTGATCCCAATAAGACTTTGGGGTAGGAGGTGATGTCATGTATTCAAGCAGCATTGTAACCCATGTATAAACTGACCGAAGTTGTACACCGTGAGAACACTGACCACTAGGTGGGAGATACTCCTAACCTGGACCTTCAGGTAGAAAAGGGGAAGCTCCACCCACCTTCATCACTTGAGTGTGAAGGAATAAAGGACAGGTCACAGACTGACCTTCTCTCAAGCATGGGCCTCGTGTGTATTTATACTGTGTAGTAAGGACGTATCAGGCATTTTCTGTGTTAAGCGATGCTGCCTCTTCGTGCTTTAGGCAATCTCTCTGTATTAAACTCTGAAATATTCCCGGAGCCTTTCAATTATATCCTGTGGGCTCCCCACTGGGACAGTCAAGATGCAACAGAGTTGAAATTAGTTTCAGTTGTTTGAACAAACACATTACGGCCGCTGATTTGAGTCCCTCATGACATAGAATATGTTTAAATGCAAAATTCCGAAATTGAAGCTAAACGTCCCAAAACTGGAAAATGTTGATCAGACTTATTATATAATGTAATTGGAAACGATGCTCTCTCTCCAATGGCCGTGTTCCTTCAAACACAATCAGACGCATTGTACACATTGTATATTGTTCTGATGAATGTTTTGCACTCTTCAGTGATTACTTTCCAAATGTTAGCTGAGTCTCTCGGGTCTGCTCCACTTCACTGCGGTATGCGGCTGCCTACTATAACTCTGGATATGTAATTCTCAATTAAAGTGCAGTGCTCATTTTACTGTCGAACACTCATTTGTTCTAACTTAGAGTCAGCAATGAGTAATGATCCATTTTTCCACAGCACCTCAAACAAATACAGCATGTCAAATCAATTAATGAAACACCTCGAACTAATAAAATAAGGTGCAATTTTCCCTCATAGTATAAATCTTAAATGTACGGTTTCATTCTTGGTAATCTGCGATATACGCCTTCAAAGGCAATGGGAAAACATCGCCAGGGTGCAAAATAATTTGTTCTGGGCTCTTCATGTTTGTAATGTGGACAAATTTGCTGCTGATACAAAGATATGGTGGGAAAGCAAGTTGTGAGTAGGACGCAAACAATCTGCAAAGCGATATAGATAGGGTCAGTGAGTGAGGAAAAAATTGGCAGCTGCAGTATAATGTGGGAAATATGAGGTTATTCACTTTGGTCGGTAAAACAAAAAAAGCTAATAATTACTTAAATGGGGAGAGATTAAAAAATGCTGTGGAGCAGAGGGATCTGGGAGTCCTTTTACAGAAGAACATAAGAAATAGGAGCAGGAGTAGGCCATACGGCCCCTCGAGCCTGCTCCGCCATTCAATAAGATCATGGCTTATCCGATCATGGACTCAGCTCCATTTCACTGCCCGCTCCCCATAACCCCTTATCCCCTTATCATTTAAAAAGCTGTCAATTTCTCTCTTAAATTTATTCAATGTCCCAGCTTCCACAGCTCACTGAGGCAGGGAATTCCACAGTTTTACAACCCTCTGAGAGAAGAAATTTCTTCTCATGTCAGTTTTAAATGGGTGGCCCCTTATTCTAAGATCATGCCCTCTAGTTCTAGTCTCCCCATCAGTGGAAACATCCTCTCTGCATCCACCTTCTCAAGCCACCTCATAATCTTACACATTTCGATAAGATCACCTCTCATTCTTCTGAATTCCAATGAGAAGAGGCCCAACCTACTCAACCTTTCCTTATAAGTCAACCCCCTCATCTCCAGAATCAAACTAGTGAACCTTCTCTGAACTGCCTCCAAAGCAAGTATAGCCTTTCGTAAATATGGAAAACAAAACTGCATGCAGTATTCCAGGTGTGGCCTCACCAATACGTTATACAGCTGTCGCAGGACTTCCCTGCTTTTATGCTCCATCCCCTTTGCAATAAAGGCCAAGATACCATTGGCCTTCCTGATCACAAAAAGTTAGCATGCAGATACAGTAAGTAATTAGGAAGGCAAATGGAAAGTTGGCCTTTATTTCAAGGGGGATGGAATATAAAAGTACGGAAGTCCTGCTACAACTGTACAGAGCACAGGTGAAACCACACCTGGAGTACTGCGTACAGTTTTGCTCTCCTCATTTCAGGAGGGATAAACTTACATTGGGGGCATTTCACAGAAGGTTCACAAGGTGGTCTTATGAAGAATGGTTGAACAGGTTGGGATCGACCTATTGGAGATTAGCAGAGTGAGAGATGATATCTTTGAAAGGTGTAAGATTCTGAGGGGCTAGACAGGGTAGATGCCGAGAGGATGTATCCCCTCGTGGGGGAATCTAGAACGAGGGGACATAGTTTCAGAATAAGGGGTTGCCCACTTAAAATGGGGATGTGGAGGAATTTCTTCCCTCAGAGGGGCGTGAATCTTTGTATTTCTACCCCTGAGAGCTGTGAAGGCTCGGTCATTGAATATATTTAAGGTGGAGGTAGACAGATTTTTGAACGATATGGGAGTCAAGGGTTAGGCGGAGATGGTAGGGAAGTGGAGCTGAGGCCAAGATCAGATCAGCCATGATCTCACTGAATGGTGGAACAGGCTCGAGGGGCTAAATGGCCTCCTCCTGTTCCTATGTCCCTCTGTGTAAGGTCTAGGAAACACATGGTGGTGATCTTTGGAAACTTCAACTAAATGGTGTTGTTTTAAAGGGGATGCAGAAACAGAGAGACCGAGAGATTTACACACAGCAATATTTGAAGGTTGGTAGACAAGTTGATAAGGTTACTAATAAAGAATACAGGACCCTTGGCTTTATAACGTGAAATAGATTACACCGGTGAGGAACTTACACCAAAGCTTTATAAATCCCTGCTTAGGCCTCAGTTGGATCCTGTTTACAGTTCTGGGCACCACAATTTAGGAAGGATATCGAGGATTTGGAGAGAACATAAGAAATATATAAGAAACATTTTCTGTTGTTATTGAAAACACAAACACAGGTATTCATTGAAATCCAATCTGTAGGTGGCCACACACAGATTGAAGAGAGCCAGGGAGACCGACAGAATCGGGAAACATCGGGAAATGGACAAGAGATATTGACAAAGACTAAAACCGCTTTGAGACCAGACAATTGCGGGAACCCCTGTGGTTAATGAAAGGGCTTTGGGTGGTTGATTTCCTGACACACTTGTAATGTGGGGAAAGATGTGCCCAAATCACCCCCATATGGACCCCAACTCTTTCAGAAGCAAGAGAGTGCGTAACCTGGGTCTATAACATAAAGTAATGGGGTCCTTAACGATTAAAGCCCATTATTAATTCTCTCACACACTTCAATTATGTTTATGAAATGAATTGATGGAAACTTCAAGAACTGAACTTTAATGAGTTAAGGAACTTTAATCATTGATGAAGTTTTATCCCCTATCTGATTTTACACACACTGTATTTTAGGAGAGTGAGTTAAAATGCCCATCGCTCATGATACAAGGAACCTGGGGCTACTTTTAAAAAATGTATTCCACAGAAAAATATTCTCCAAAACAATGTTTCTGTCCGTGCTCAAACCGAGGATATTTCACATGTGTGGCGAACGTGATAACCGTTACACGACGGAAACCTCTGCTTACACGTCGAGAAAAAGCATCCTGCAGCGCTGCCTCACTTCCCAGCAGCAGATCAAAGCCGCAAACAAACCAATCGATTATTCCAACTTCCCCACCTCCACAGATACTGCCCGACCTGCTGAGTGTTTCCAGCATTTTCTGGGGTTGATGTGCGTCGCTTTCAATCTTTGAAATTTCACCAGGCAAAGAAACGGTCAATCGAACTGACCCTGTAAGCACTTTGTTCGCGTTTATTCACAGGAATATATGCAGTCGGGAGCAGAAAAGGAATTAAAACCGAATACCGTCTTCGGGACAATCAGAATACTTCGTCACAGACAAGGCACCGGAAGGCTGGAAGGTAGACCACACCGGTTGTGGGAGAGCTGGTTGGCAGTGACATGGAAGTGTCTGCAGTGTGCGGGACCAGATTGCTTCCATACATCCACACTGAATGTCCACCCTTTATTTGGGAAAAGTACAACTGAGAGTGGACAAGTTCCATCCCGGTAGGAGCAATCTGAAGATTTAACTGACTGACACCCTGGTTTTGGATGTCGTGCAGTGTGCACTTAAGTCAGTCTCTGTGACGCAATGGTTTAGCGCGTGGGGCTATTAACCTAAAAGTTGGTGGTTCAAGCCCACCCAGAAGCGAAGTTTTTAACTTTGTTTTCCCTGATGATTCGGTGCTGCACGGTTCCAGTTTGTCATTGCGCGTTTTGACTGCACAAACATATTCCGCAAACATTACCAGCTGTGCTCTTATCCAGTGAGTTCCCACTCCAATACTGTTATGAGCATTCAGTTCAAGTGTAGAGTTTGAGTGTATACAGAACTGTACAGTGATATCAGAAAATTTTACAAGGTTGTGGGACATTGTGTTTTGTTAATATTGAACCACGAATATGAATCAATCCATTTTTTCCAATATTTAATTGAGCAAGTTTTCAAAATGTTTCCACCCAATTTTGAACCAGGAACTTTTCGCTTGTGAGGCAAATGTGACAACCACTACAATACGGAAACACTGCATTTGAAGTAATATTAGGAACATAACCAGAGCTTTAACCTACACAGCTGGACTATACATCAGGAGCTGGTTTTACGAGAATAGAAAGACGGTGCTATATTTAGGAAGGCTGTGAGTGTGGAAGGAATTGATCCAGTGTTTCCCAGACTTTACACATAGGGACAGGAGCTGGCTATTTAGCAGCGAGTGGTTAGGATCTGGAATGTACTGGAGGCAGACTCAATCTTATCTTTCAAACAGGAGTTGGATAAGTGTCTGAAGGAAAAACAATTGCAGGCCTCAGGGGAAAGAGCGGGGAAGTGGGACTCGCTGAGAGTCGGCACGGGCTCGACGGGCCGAATGGCCTTCCGTGCTGTAACCATTCCATGATTCTATAAGTTAGTGGCACATTTCATAGTGTTGGTGGAAGCAGAACATTACAAAGGGACATGGATTGAGTCGGCAAAACAAGATGCATCTGATTCAGGAGATTCGGGGGGCGTGGAAATTCGGGAGTTTAATGAATTTGAAAGGAACATTTTTGTTTTGTGCAGTTTTGGTCAGAGAAATGTTTGTGAAAGGAATTTTTTGCACAGAGGAATGCAGCATTTAATCTTCTGCCTAACACTTCTTTCTGGATGTGGGGGTCACATTTATTTTCGATGTCATTCTTCCAGAATTGATATTTCATTTGCTGTTTCACAATAACCAGACCCTTGCTCTAAAGTCAGTCGCACTGTTTCCCCAGTCTCCTGTTGATGTTACCAGCAATGAACATTTTGAATCAGATCCCTAAAGCACAGTGTGTAAAATGGGTAAATGTTTTAACAATTAACGTGGGGCTCGCACCCCTGAATCCAAGATTAAGATTCTCATGCTCGACCGATTGACCTAGCCGGGCTTCTGCCAAATGCACCTTTTTGTCGCTGATTGCAGCCAGGCGCCTGTTGGCTCCGCCCCAGATGTTTAAACTTGCTGTCGAGGAACTGACAGAATCCTCTTGAAAGGTGGACCAGGCTCGAGGGGCCGAAAGGCCTACTCCGGCTCCGAATCCTTACATGTTTATGATCTTATAACCTTTCACAGGAGAACAAACTCGCCCCTGAGCATGCATGAGGAGAAAGCTCCAGAAAATATTACCACCCGCTGAGCTTTCGCTTGTAAGTGTTAAGTCCTGACCCTGCAGTACAGACTCAGACGAGGCACATGCTGAAGTCAAGGTCACTCTGGACCTGCACCTTTATTTCACAGCTCTCAAGTGCCAAACTTGCCTGAGACCTGCCTTTATATACCTGTGTAGAACAGGTATGCAGTGTCTCCTGCAAGTGCACCCCTGGTGGTAACGTATGCTTGTGGTTACAGGTCATATCTAGTTACAGTCGTGTATAGCATGGTAAGATACAGTTATATACAGTAGTGTGAGATACATGACATCGAACTCCCCCAAGGTCTTATTGTCTTTATAGATTCAGACTCTCAGGTGGTCTACGCTCTCGCGTGGAGCGTCTTAGTTGTGGTTCAGTTGTTTGCCTTGGTGCCTGTTTTTCTTTCAGTGTGATTGCTGGTATCTCGCGTGGGCTGTCTGTTGAGACTGCCCTTTCCTCAGGTTGTTCCCTCTGTCTGTCCAGCAGGTGTGGTGTGAGTTCCATACTGTAGTCTGCCTCTCGTCCTGCAGTATTGTTGGTGAATCTACTTTTTACTTGGTCTACATGCCTCCGACAGGTTTGGCGATTGTCCATTTGTACAATCAGTAGCCTGTTTCCTTCCTTGCCTGTTACTGTCCCTGTACGTCATTTGGGACCCCTGCCATAGTTTAGCACAAGCACTTTGTCCCCTATCTTATTCCACCTCCCCCTCAAATTTAGTTCATGGTACTCAGTTAGCTTCCGGCGCTTAGCCTCAACAATTTCATGCATGTCTGGGAGGATTAACGAGAGCCTGGTCTTTAAGGTTCATTTCATCAATAGTTGCGCGGGGGGAACCCCAGTCAACGAATGTGGACGAGATCTGTATGCCAGCAGCAGTCGCGACAGGCGGCTCTGCAGCGTGGGACCTTGGATTCTGAGCATGCCTTGTTTAATGATCTGCACTGCTTGCTCCGCCTGGCCATTGGAGGCCGGCTTTAACGGTGCCGTCTTAACGTGATTTATGCCTTGGTCAACTATAAATTCTTGAAATTCTGCGCTAGTGAAGCACGGACCATTATCACTGACAAATATGTCAGGAATTCCGTGCATTGCAAACATGGTTTTCAGGCTCTCCACAGTGGTGAAGGTGGTGCTCGAGTTTAAAATGGTGAACTCGATCCATTTTGAAAATGCATCAACGGCTACGAGGAACATTTTGCCCATGAATGGGCCCGCATAGTCTACATGCACCTGCTATCCCGGTTTTTGTGAGCCAGGGCCAGAGGCTTAGGGGGGCCTCCCTGGGGGCATTACTGAGTTGGGCACAAATGGTGCACCGACGGATGCAGAGCTCCAAACCGCGTCAATGCTAGGCCACCAGACGTGGGATCTGGCTATGGCCTTTATTAGGACGATCCCCGGGTGCTCGCGGTGGAGCTCCCGGACAAACGCCTCGCAGCCTCGCAAGGGCATAACTACTCGGCTGCCCCACATCAGGAAGTCTGCCTGTAGTGATTGTTCATGCCTGCGCCTATGGAAAGGTTTGATCTCCTCGGGGCAGGCATCGCGGGTCTCTGCCCTGTCACCAGTTAAAACGCATCTTTCGTCCAGGCTCTGATTTGGTGCGACATCATGGGCGAACCTGTGGATTCAAAGGCACTGATTGCCATGACCATCTCACAGTCCTGTTCGTCCGAACCTTCTGTGGTCGCCAGGGCTAGCCTGCTAAGCGCATCGGCACAGTTGTCTGTGCCTGGTCTGTGCCTTATTGTATAGTCGTAAGACTCCAGCATGAGTGCCCACCGCTGAATGCGTGCCGAGGCTTTGGCGTTTATTGCCTTGCACTCAGATAGCAGGGACGTGAGGGGTTTGTGGTTGGTTTCTAACCCGAACTTGGCCACGAAAAGGTATTGGTGCATCTTTTTGACATCGTACACGCACGCGAGCTCCTCCTTCTCAACCATATCGTACCCGCACGCCGCCCGCGAAAGTGACCTGGAGGCATAAGCAATGGGTTGTAATTTACCCGCATCATTGACATGCTGTAAAACGCACCCGACCCTGTACACTGACGCATCACATGTCAGAATTAACTTTTTACCTGGGTCAAAAAAGGCTAAAACACTGTTGGAACATAGAAGATTGAGTTCTTTATTGAAGGCGCGTTCTTGGGCGTCCCCCCAAAACCAATCGCACCCCTTTCTGAGTAGCATGTGGAGAGGCTCCAGCAGCGTGCTCAAGTTCTGCATAAAGTTCCCAAAGTAATTGAATAGCCCGAGAAAGGCAGGCAGTTCCGAGATATTCCAGGGCCTGGGTGCCAGACGAATTGCTTCGGTTTTTGATTCTGTTGGGCAGATTCCATCAGCGGCAATCCTTCTGCCCAAAAATTCAACCTCAGGCGCGAGAAACAGACACTTGGATTTCTTAACTCTTAGGCCTACTCGATCCAATCGACTTAGTACTTCCTGCAAATTGCGGAGATGGGAGTCGGTGTCCCTGCCCGTGATGAGTTTGTCATCTTGAAACACAACCGTCCCCAGGATGGACTTCAGCAGACTCTCCATGTTGCGCTGGAATATAGCAGCTGCCGACCTGATGCCGAATGGGCATTGATTGTACATAAAAAGGCCTCGATGTGTGTTGATGGTGGTGAGTAGCTGAGACTCTTCGGTCAGTTCTTGCGTCATATACGCAGATGTAAGATCTAGTTTCGAGAAAAGTTTTCCTCCAGCCAACGTGGCAAATAGGTCCTCTGCTCTGGGCAGCGGGTATTGGTCCTGTAGGGAGACTCTGTTATGGTAGACTTGTAATCCCCACAGATTTGTACGGATCCATCAGGCTTCATGACGGGGAGGATGGGACTTGACCAGTCGCTAAATTCCACGGATGAGATAATGCCTTCCCGCAGGTCCAGTTCGTGTTCAATCTTTTCCCTCATCACATAAGGCACAGCGCTAGCCTTGTGATGGACTGGTCTGCCATCCTGTGTGATGTAGATTTTAACTTTAGCCCCTTTGAAGGTACCCACACCTGGCTGAAAGAGATGTTCAAAACGACTTAGAACTGCAGAGTAGTGTGAGATATATGACAGTAAGGTGAACGTGTGAACGGCCGCACTGCGGAAACATCTCCACCTTCAGCACCAGGTCAGACGGAGATGCTGAGCGAGCAGGTGAACTGCAGAATCCCACTTTTTAGGAGCTGATCGTTGTGCCAAGCAAATGAGTTTTGCTTAATGACTAAAAATAAAAGGTGCTAGAAGTGGGATTCATACCCAAACTTTCAGAGCAGACTGAACACAACAGCTTAGACCGCTCGGCTGTCCTGACTATCCAGTGCTGTGTATGGCCACCTGCAGGTTGATTTTGAACTTTTGTGTCTTGTCACAAGAAATAAATGAGGGCAACAGGTGTTTCTCTGACTGACACCGGGGAAACAGTGAGACAGACCTTGGAGCAAGGGTCTGGTTGTTGCCAAACAGCAAAGAAAATAATAATTCCAGGATTACCCAAAGGAGCAGTGACCTCGACGTGATTTGAACACACAAGCTTCTGATCTGGAGTCAAACGCGCTACCGTTGCGCCACAAGGCCTGCACAGGGAACTTGAGATATTCGTCTATATGAAGATTCCGCAATACAAGGGGCTTTAAAATCCCTGCCCATTCCCACCAGGTATCAGAAGAAGCGCTCACCTGCCAGTCACCGTATGTTTTTTGTTTCACTTTTGTGTTGTTTTCATGGGAAAGCATCATTAATTAACCCGTCATCTTCTTTTGTACAATGAAAGAAATGCTGACTGAGGGACAGTCGATATTTCAATCATTTGTTCTGTGCTTTGCATGTTAACTGTTCAACCATATCCCATTTTAGGAGTCTGGTTCAAAATCCTCATCGCTGGCGACACCAGGAATCTGGGGCAACTTTTGTCAAATTTAACAGCACCGGTTATTCCGACACGCCAAGTTCCCTGGTGGATCCATTTTCTCTCGCGAAAAATTATCTTTTTATTGGTGAAATAAAGAGCAATTAAGGAATAAGAGAGCCCTTTTGCAAGGAGAATAAATAGCAAATGCTGGAAATCTCAGCAGGTCAGTTAGCATTTGCCAGGAGACAAGACTCGCCTCCGATTGTTCCCCTATAGGAAATTTCAACACGATGTTCTCGCCCAGCATCGAACCGGTGACCTTGCATGTGTAAAGCAAACGTGATAACCGCGACACTACGGAAACCTCTGCACAACTAGCACAACAGAGGGGAGCTGACCAGTGAGCTCCCTCTGTGCTGATCACCAATGATTTTTAATGTGGAAGCAAGTCATCCTCGACTCCGGGGATTACCTAAGAAGAGAGGAGGATCAGGAATGTGTTGGCTCACCTGAAACAACTTCTGTCCCACACTGAAAGTTCTCAATCCTTCTCCTCCGCTGCCCTTTACAGAAATGTCACGTGTTCACTTCCAGATCCTCACAGTGGGGCCACAGAGGCTCCTACCGTCTCCCAGCGATCAGCGAACTCGCCCAGTTTGTAAAATTAAACCCGGGACATGTGTCCGGCAAAGGGCAGGAGAAGCGGGAGAGTGTGTAAGCTCATTCTGTAACAGATAGTAGTGGGGTTATTAACGGCGATTACAGCAATCATTAATCCTCTCACACACCTCAATTATGTTTCTGCGATGAACTGATTGAGAATGGAAAGGGTTAATGCTCGGGATCTTAACCACTCAACCAGGGAACAGCTTCGATAATTTGTATCAATATAAAAATATATATTTATATATGAACCTGTATGTCAACGGCAAGCTGTCTAGACCTCATGGCACAACGGTCGTGAATCTAACTTTGAGCGAGAGAAATTGTTCCACAGTGACACCCATTTCATCTTTTATTCCCTTTTAAACACTAGAAAATGAGATAGGGGGAATAAATAGAGAAATAAAAGCACAGGGATACAGACAAGAGGAAGAGAGAAGGGGAAATACTGTCCCCACCCAGAACTAATGCAGAAACCTCTCTGCTGCGCTCGGGGTGGCCACCCACAGCCTGGATACACTAACGTCCCAACAGCTCATTGACTGTCGGAGTGGGACCGTGCGGTGATTCAGAAGACAGGTCGAAAAAGCAAAGTCACTGATTCGGTCTCACGTGCTTCTCTAATCAAGAGTAGCCACACACAAAAACTTGCTTTTATAATGGCTATACATTACCATTCTGATTGTCAAGCAGTTGGTTCATTGATCTAAAGGTGTGACTTCAGATGAGTCGAAGTTAAATGAAATTTGTGAGAAGTCCTGGCTTCCAATCCTGGATGAGTCCATTATTTTGCCGGCGAGTTTTGAAATTGCATAGAAATTTTGCAAAGGAAGACTTGCATTTCTGCAGTGCCTTTCAGGAACTCATGACGCCCCAAAGCGCTTTACAGCCCTTGAGTTATGTTTGAAGTGTTGTAGTGTGGGGAAAGATGTGCCCAAATCACCCCACACGAATCTCAACTCTTCACAAAGGAGTTTGGTGCAAAAAATCAGGTGCCTCAGGGACTTGGACTTTCTTTGAATGAGTTCTGCTTGTACCTGCATTCAAGCTTGAAACAGCAACTGGGCTTCCATCTCACGGGAGCAGCGTGTAGCGGTTAGCGAGCAGGTGACGAGGTTTGGGGTTGATATGCGTCACTTTCAATCTTTGAAATTTCACCAAGCAAAGAAATGGTGAATCCAACTGTCCCTGCAAGCATTTAGTTCCCGTTTAATCACAGGAATATCCGCAGTCAGGAGCTGAAAAGGAATTAATACCTAATAAGGCTTCGGGACAATCAGAATACTTTGTCACAGACAAGGCACCGGAAGGCTGGAAGGTGGATCACACCGGTTGTGGGAGAGCTGGTTGGCGGTGACATGGAAGTGTCTGCAGTGTGCGGGATCAGATTGCTTCCACGCATCCACAATGAATGTCCCACCCTTTATTTGGGAAAGGTGCAACTGAGACTGGACAAGTTCCAACTGGTCGGAGCAATCTGAAGCTTTAACTGACGGACGCCCTGGTTTGGGATGTCTTGCAGTATACACTTGTGTCAGTCTCTGTGGCGCAATGGGTTAGCGTGCTCGGTTGTTAACCAAAAAGTTGGTGGTTTAAGCCCATCTCAGGGACTTCAACTGTTTTCCCCGAGGATACTGTGCCGCACAGTTCCAGGTTGTCATTGTGTGCTTTGGTGTCACGAATATATTCTGCAAACATTGCCAGCTGTGCTGTTATCCAGTGAGTTCCCACTCCAATACTTATATGAGCATTCAGTTCAAGTGTCGAGTTTGAGTGTATACAGAACTGAACATAGATATCAGAAAATTTAACAAGGCTGTGGGACATTGTGTTTTGTTAATATTGAAACCTTAATATGAATAAATCCATTTGTTCTAATATTTAATTAAACGGGTTTTCAAAATGTTTCCGCCCAGTTTCGAACCAAAGATCATTCACGGGTGAAAAAAATGTGGCAACCACTACACTAAGGAAACACTGCAATTGAAGTGATGTTAGGAACATAACCAGAGCTTTCACCTACACAGCTGGCCTACACTTTAGGAGCTGGTTTTATGAGAATAGAAAGACGGTGCTATATTTAGGAAGTCTGTGAGTGTGGCAGGAATTGATCTCGTGTTTCCCAGACTTTACACAGAGGAACAGGAGATGACCATTTAGCAGCAAGTGGTTAGGATCTGGAATGCACGGCTTGAAAGGGTGGTGGAGGCAGACTCAATCTTATCTTTCAAACGGGAGTTGGATCAGTGTCTGAAGGAAAAACAATTGCAGGGCGACGGGGACAGGGCGGGGGAGTGGGACTCGCTGAGAGTCGGCACGGGCTCGACGGGCCGAATGGCCTTCCGTGCTGTAACCATTCCATGATTCTATAAGTTAGTGGCGCATTTCACAGTGAGGTTGGAAGCAGAACATTGCAAAGGGACATGGATTGAGTCGGCAAAACTAGAGGCATCTGATTCAGGAGATTCCGGTGAAGCGGAAATTCGGGAGTTTAATGACTTTGAAACGAACATTTTTGTTTTGTGCAGCTTCGGTCAGAGAAATGTTTGTGAAAGGAATTTTTTGCAGAAAGGGATGCAGCATTTCATCTTCTGTCTTAACACTTCTTTCTGGGTGTCGGGTCTCATTTCCTTTCGATGTTATTCTTCCAGAATGTATATTTGCTTTGGTGTTTCACAATAACCAGACCCTTGCTCTAAAGTCAGTCTCACTGTTTCCCCAGTCTCCTGTTGATGTTACCAGCAATGAACATTTTGAACCAGACCCCGAAAGCAGTGTGTAAAATGGTTTATGGTTTAAGAGTTAACTTGCAGAGCATAGGTAAATTATCCAATTATGGAATCTCCTTCAGTTAGAATTTCTTTATTTGTGCAAAAGAAGATCATCGGTTAATTAACGATGTATTCCCGTGAAAGCAACATAAAATGTAGTTAAAAAGTAATCAACAAACTTGGTGTTCAAACCCGAGAACCTGAGATTAAAAATCTCACACTGTATCAACTGAGCTCGCTGTGCTTCTGCTAAAGCAAACGTTTTTGTCACTGATTGCAGCCAGGCGCCTGTTGGCTCCGCCCCAGATGTTTAAACTTGATGTCGAATAACTGCCAGGATCTTCTTGAATGGTGGACCAGGCTCGAGGAGCCGAATGGCCTACTCCAGCTCTTAATCCTTACATGTTTATGATCATATGACCTTTCACAGGAGAACAATCTCGCCCTGAGCATGCATGAGGAGAAAGTTCCAGAAAATATTCCCACCCGGTGAGCTTTCGCGTGTGAGGCGAACGTGTTAACCGCTACACTGCGGAAACATCTCCACTTTCAGCACCCGGTCAGACGGAAATGTTAAGCGAGCAGGTGAACTGCCGAATCCCACTTTTAAGGAGCTGGTCGTGGTGCCAAGCAAATGAGTTTTGCTTAATGACTAAAAATAAGAAAAGGGATTTGAAACCGCGCTTTAAGAGCAGACTGCAAACTGAACGCAGCACCTTCGACGGCTCGGCCATCCAGACTGTAAGTTCATTTAAATTTTGAACTTTTGTGTCTTGTTACATGAAGTAAATGAGGGCATCTGGCATATCTGTGCCTGACAACAGGGAAACAGTGAGACAAACATTGGAGCAAGTGTCAGGTTATAGCCAAACAGCAAAGAAGTTTGCAACTTTTGAAGAACAATGATCCCGACATGATTTGGATACACAGCCTTCTGATCGGGAGTCAGACACACCACCGTTGCACCACGAGGTCTACAGTGCAAATTGTCCATGTTTGGAAACATGAAGGTTCCTGAAACACAGTTTCATTTACCCTGCATTGGTGCAATGAAAGGGCTTTAAAATCCCCGGCCGCTCCCACCGTGGGTCAGACAGCATCAGAAGCAGTGCCCACCTGTCACTCACCCTCTCACGCCCGCTTTCATCACCTGCTGCCCGCGGACTGCAGCAAATCCAGTTCATCATCATCTTAGGCAGTCCCTCGAAGAGAGGATGACTTGCTTCCTCGCCAAAAAAGGATGAGTTCACAGGTGTTTCAATATTCCAGGTCCTGAAATGTATGTTGAAGGGTGGAAGATGCCTGTGCGTGGATTTTTTTAACGTGTGATGGCCGTTGCACCCCAGCCATCACACGGGCTTGACAGAGCGAGGTCTTGGTCCAGTGGCAAGGGTTAAATAAGACGACTGGAGACCAGCTCTGCTGCACGGACCCAGTGTGCACACATATCGCAGTGTGGGCTGGCCCGTGCTGCCCCTGGGCCCCTGACCCTGAACTCATGCCTCCCCTGGGCCCTGATAACATCCCTCTACAGTCTCTCGCCGCTCCTTCTCCCCGATCTCGCCGCTCCTGCTGTATCTGCCCACGCTCCAATCACTGACCTGGACCTTGATGATGTCACTCTTCGCTGCCGCCGCCCTCCTGCACCAGCTCACGCTGATCCCTGGAATAGTCTCCCGGGACCTCCAAGCTGCTCCCAGGGCCGCTCGCCGTTCCTTTTATGGCCCCGACCTGCCGCTGCTGTTCTCCCGTTAGTGTATCCAGGCTGTGGGTGGCCACCCCGAGCGCAGCAGAGGGATTTCTGCATTAGTTCTGGGTGGGGGCAGTATATTTCCCCTTCTCTCTTCCTCTTGTCTCTATCCCTGTGCTTTTATTTCTCTATTTGTTCCCCCTGTCTCAGTTTCTAGTGTTTAAAAGGGAACAAAAGATGAAATGGGTTTCATTGTGGAACAATTTACTTCACTCAAAGTTAGATGCACTGCTGTTCGCCATGAGGTCAAGGTAGCTAGCCGTTGATATTCAGGTTCTTATATAAACATATATAAATATATCAACATCTATCATAACTGTTTCCTGGTGGTCGAGGGGTTAAGATCTGCCGCACTGACCTGGTAACGATACTCGATCAATTCATCGCATAAAAATAATTGAGGTCTGTGAGACGATTAATAATTGCTGTAATCACCATGAATACCAATAATTTCTGCGATAAACCGAGCTTACAGACTATCTGGCTTCTCCTGCCCTTTGCCGGGCACGTGTTCGGGGTTTAATTTAGTAAACAGGGCGAGTTCGCTGATCGCGGGGAGAAGATAGGAGCCTCTGTGGCTCCACTGTGAGGATGTGGAAGTGAACACGGTGGCTGGGTGATCCGTGACATTTCTGTAAAGGGCAGTGGAGGAGAAGGATTGAGAACTTGCAGTGTGGGACAGAAGTTGTTTCAGGTGAGCCTCCTCATTCCCGATCAGCGCAGAGGGAGCTCATTGGTCAGCTCCCCTCTGTTGGGGTTGTTGTACCAGTGGTTTCTGTAGTGTAGTGGTTATCATGTTTGCTTTTCACGCAAAAGGTCCCTGGTTCGATCCCAGGCCGAAACATTTTTTTTAAACTTGCCAAATGGGAACAATCGGAGGCGAGTTCAGTCTCCTGGCAAATGCTGCCTGATTTCCTGAGATTTGCAGAATTTGCTGTTTTTATTTGCTATTTATTCTCCTGGCAAAAGGGTTCCCTTATTCCTGAATTGCTCTTTATTTAACCAATAAATAGATAACTTTCAGTGAGAGAAAACGGATCCTCCGTGGACCTTTCACATGTGAGGCCAACGTGATATCCGCTACACTGCAGCCCATCAAAGGGCGAGAAACTACTGAATATAAAGGATGAGCCCACAAATATCAGGGGCAGTGCAGTCTGGTCAACGTCAAACCTTCCTTTCTTCTTCAGCAATGGCATGAACGGGAATCAGACGCCACAAAGTTTAATTAAAGACACAAATACAAGTAACACTTCTAAATCTTTTCACTGTAAAATTCTTTTACTTTATTTGAAATGCTACTGCATTGAATCTGAAAATGAGCACCGTAGGATTTTATCTTCACTACTGATTCTATTTTCTGTGCATGGTAGGAATAACCGGTGCTGTTAAATTTGAGAAAAGTTGCCCCAGATTCCTGGTGTCATCAGCAATGAAGATTTTGAACCAGACTCCTAAAATACAGTGAGTAAAATGGGTCAACATGCATAAGAACATAAGAAGATAAGAAATAGGAGCAGTAGTCGACCATACGCCCCTCGATCCTGCTCCGACATTTAATACGATCATGGCCGATGCAATCATGGACTCAGGTCCACTTCCCTGCCCACTCCCCAAAGCATAGGACAAATGATTGAAGTATCGACTCTCCCTCAGTTAGCATTTCTTTCATTGTGCAAAAGAAGGTGAGGGGTTAATTAATGATGCTTTCCCGTGAAAACAATACATAAGTTTAAGAAAAAAACATACGGTGACTGGCAGGTGAGCGCTGCTTCTGATACCTGGTGGGAATGGGCGGGGATTTTAAAGCCCCTTGCATTGTGAAACCTTCATATCGCCGAACATCTCAGACTTCATGTGTCGACCTTGTCAGGCAATGGTAGCATGCCTGCCTCCAAATCGAAAGGTTGTGTGTTCTCGTCATGTTGGGGTTGTAATTATTTTCAACATTGTTCTTCCAGAAAATATTTTCTTTGCTGTTTGGCAATAACCAGACCCTTGCGCCAAGATCTATCTCACTGTTTCCCCGGTGTCAGGCAGAGATACGCCTGCTGCCCTCATTTATTTCATGTGTCAGGACACAAAAGTTCAAAATCAATCTGCAGGTGGCCACATCTCGCATTGAATACTCAGGGTGGCGGAGTGGTTTAAAGTGCTGTGTTCAGATCGCAGTCTCCTCTGGAGATGCATGTTCGACTTTGACATTTCTTATTTTTAATCATTTAGTGAAACTCTTTGTTTGACACCACGACCAACTCCTTAAAATTGGGATTCTGCAGTCCACCTGCTCGCTTCACATTTCTGTCTGACCTGGTGCTGAAAGTGGAGATGTTTCCGCAGTGTCGCGTTTAACACGTTCACCTCACAAGCGAAAGCTCCCTGGCCGAGAATATTTTCTGGAGCGTTTTCCTCATACATGCTCAGGGGCGAGTTCTGTCCTGAACACTTTAGCTAAAGTGCTGAGTTCATTCCCCATGTTGTTAGCAGCCTGCCAGTGAATCTGTTTAAGGTGTTCAAACAGATTCCTGACAAAGCTGTCCCGGCTCGCTTCCCGGAGACACCGTGGTCACCAGTGCCCCCGTTTCAGTGGGTCAGCCCCGGGAGGTAGGCCATCCGTCAGAGAATACCCAAGATCAGGGATCAGTCTACGGACAGGGATCCCCAGCCGGCAGCCTTCGGCGGTGAGGGACTCACAGGAGAGGTCGTGGTGGACCAGCCACGAACTGAGAGTCCCCAGCCTACAGCCCCCGGCTGTGCAGAATCCTCAGTTAATGAAATGAACTCAGCAGCCACACCTAAAGGGGAAGTGTGTTGTTGCCCCAGAGGGGCCATTCCCCCGATAATGTGGGACTCAGGCACATCTCCAGTCAGAACACTCTGGGTCCTGTGGTACAGACCGCCTTACCGCCGGCCACACAGGCAAACCAGAGGCTGAATAAGGGAAGGAGAAGAACAGGGATTAACTTGGCCAGTCGGAGACGGGTGGCAGATGTATATAATAGCACGATATGAGTTTAAGAATGTTGAAGGGTTCTAGTTTTAAATTAAGATTTTAGAAATTTCAGGTCACCACAACCTCACGAGGAATCCATGGGTAAAGAAGTAGTGAGAGGAATAAGATCGGTTATGAAGGAGTTGTGGCCGGCAGTGTAAGGGGTGGTTTTCAGGGGATCAGCTTTCCCTTCTGACCTTAAATGAGTGGTTCCGAATCGCTCGCTGACCCTTGGTTCTCGACACTGGAATTATGAAGGGACTGTGACAGACTTGGACAGACAATCGGTTTCAAGGTAGGAAGAAGGTATGGCTTTATAGTGTTTATAAAGAAGTAAATGGCACACCTTTAATAACACACACAGACCAATACACACTGAGGGGTACAACACATTGAATAAATTGTCAAATTACAGCCTGTGGGGAAAAGAATACAGCTTAAACTCTAAATGGAGTAAAGAGGAGAATGCAGATACATTTACACAAGTTATCCCAGCCTCCCACCTCCCAATTCCCCTAACTAACTACGTTATAGCTCTGAGGGTTCAGGAGCTATGCTCACCAATCCCTTTAGACAGTTGCCGGTGATTCGCGGTTTCGGGGTTCGCTGCACTTGGCCTTCTCGGCGTGCCGTACCCCGGACAGAGGAGAGGACTTCGGACTGCGTAGTCTTCGGTTGGGGTGCGTCCGTTGATATGCTAAGTTGCGTTTTGGATGTATGGGGTAAGTACCCACTTTCTTTGGTTAGGAATAGTTTTAGTCGGTCCCTTTTGGTAATTTCTCCCCAGTTGCGTCGTTCAGAAGTAGATTGTAGAGTGATTGTCAATTTGGTTGCTGACAACCTTCCGTTTCGTGGGCCTCGTGCTCGGTCAGTTCTTGATGAGTTCTGGTAGTTTCCTTCACTGTTCCATTTCTTCACTGCAGAGGAAGCAGGCTGCTTGTGTCTGTGTCTGTGTTCCAGTCTATGTCCTTGTTCGAGTCAGTGCGAGTTCCAGTCTGTGTTCTGTTAGTTTTTCCTTGTAAAACTGGGGGATAGATATATCCACAAAAAAAGGCTTTGTTATCTCCCATCAAATCTCTTGGGCTCTGTTTAAACTGTTCTGTCCATTGATTTTCAAATGACTCCTTTGACGGCAGTAACTCGATTAGGGTGTGAGAATGTGCTATCACTGGTTTTGCATTGTTTGAGGATTGTCCAGTTTCCTGACCATGATTTCCATTGTGCTTGATTGGGTAATTCGATTATCTCTTATGGGGTGAATAGTTCCCCCCAGACAGTCTTGGATCCTTAATACATGAATTTGCTTCACAGAGTTTAGCCCCACCTTCTGTACTCGGTAACTCTTTTTCGCAGCCAAAATGTTGTAGAATCTTAAAATTGATCTGCTTCTTTCCATAGATGTTTTGGGGATCTCAGGCTTCTGAAATTTAGGTCCATTTTGAATTCTCTTTCCTATGAGTCCAAACACTGTGGTGGGGGGGGGGGGGGTCTCGATGAATGCATTCCCTTTTATCCCCTGCAGGCGTCGTCTGCCCATTTAAACTCATTTTAAAAGCCCAGAAAGGAATTATTCTCCTCTGCAGGGGAAAGGTACCAGGCATCTTTGCGAGATATTGGTAAATTCTACATTCCCCCCCTGTGATACCATGTCATTTATGGTATCATCTTCCAGGTGAGCAAAGTTCCTGGCTCCCAAGATATAACCTTCCCCGTAAATTAACTAAACTAATACCAAAATATGCATTACACTTATGCAACATCACCACAGATACACACTTTTCCCTTAACATGTACAAACGTTTGACGTTTACACCCTCCCAGCTTGGAGGGGGTTCCATCCCTACAATTGCATTTCAGCACAGTTACATTTCATTTCAATGACATTATATTCACCAGCATGTAGTCAACGTACAACCACATTACAGAAGGAAGAACATAGATTAAAATTAAACAACATCAATTGGTCTCCTGAGGTTTGTCCATCACCTGGTAATGTCTGGATCCTGCCCTTGAGAACTGCTCTCAGGCTGGCTGACACACAAGACAAACTCAAAACAATCACCTAAACATTACTGCAACATTACCCTCAATTCTAAACTAAACCTTAAAATGTAAAATGGTGCAGTCAGCTACGTTAGACTAAAAATTAGAGCTATGTACAGCCGCCACCCGTCTGCGGGTGGCCTGGTTAGTCCCTGTCAGGCCCATGCCTGGTGCGGTCTGATAGCCGCCTGGATGCTAGGGTTTCCCCGCAGCCGGTGAGCTGCAGACCCTTGTCTCTGGGACAACTCGATGCTACTGCTCCTGTGAGACCCTCACCGCTGGAGGCGGCTGGCTGGGGGTCCCTACTCTGAGTGGCCTCTGTACTTCTGACCTTCGGCCTTTCCTGTCAGGCTGCCCTTCTCCTAGGGTAGAATCGCTGAGGCTCAGATGCCGGTGACCACGGTATCTTTGGCCGTGGTGTACGGAGGGTCCTTCTCAGGACTTGGGTTACTGGGGGTGCGTCCGAATCCCAAACGATGGGTGGGATAGCCCCTCCAGTACTGCAATTCACCGTCCCTATAGGCACGGTTTCTGAGCCTGCCACATTCCCTGTGGGCCGTCCACCGTCGGGGACGGCCAACGGAGGGTCCCTGTCCTGAGGACGGTTCACCCCTCCCGGCTGCCCTCTGTGATTGGCTGACCCTGGGTTGCAGAGCTTGCACTGGTTGATTGGAACCACTTAGTACAGCGGGGCAGCATTATGGCATTGACCATCGGGCTTGCCTTGTCGACAATGCTGTATGGCCCCATATATAATGCTTCACAAACCCCGACCCGAGCATGGTTCCTCACCATGACCTGGCCTCCTATCTCCCATTCCTGGTGTTTGCTGGGTTCTAGCAGCAATCGGTTACTCTGATGCTGGCTGCCCATGTTACTAGCAGCCTGCCAGTGAATCTGTTTGAGGTGTTCAAACAGGTTCCTGACAAACCAGTCCCAGTTCACCTCTCTGAGCTGACCTTCTGTGAGCACCGGGGCTAGGACATGGGTGGGGGTCCGCATGATCCGGCCAGTCATGAGCTCGCATGGGGAATACCCCGTGCTCTTTGAGTGGCTGGCTCTGATCCCCATTAAGACCAACGGTAAGACCTCCACCCACTTTTGGGGTGAATCTCCTGTCTCCTTCCGCAGCCTTTCTTTAATGGTGTAGTTTAAAAGCTCCACATTACCCGATGACTGTAGATTGTGGGCAATGTGCCATTTCCCCTCAATGCCGAGCACGTTAAGGGTTGCCTGCAATAACTGCCCGGTGAAATGGCTCCACTGGTCCGAATCCACATACTGTGGGAGTCCCCACCGGGAGAATACTTCCCTCACTCGAATCTTAGCTGTCCCTAGTGCGGTGGCTGTTCGGCAGTTGAAGGCTTCAACCCATTTTCAGAACACGTCCACCAGGACTAGGCAGTATTTGTAGCCACCCTGGGCGGTGGGTAGGGGCCCGATGTAGTCAATTTGGATTGACTGCCATGGTCCCTCTACCCTGCTGACGTGTCCTAGGGACACCTTCCTTTTCTGGGGGTCAGGGTTGTTCGCAGACACACCAGGCAGGTCGCACAGAACCCACGGACATCCTCCCTGAGTCCCGGCCACCATCCTGCCTGTTCCACCCATTGCCAGGTGGTCTCAGGCCCGGGGTGTCCCGCTCCTGGACCCTCATGGGCCAGTTTTATGAATTCCCTCTGGTGCTGCTGTGGCACGACCCATTGTCCCTCTTTAAACAGCATGCCTTACTTAACGGTAATGGCTGCTGTGCCGTACGGACCTTCTACTCTCTCTCCTCTAGCTAGCGCGTTCAGGACAGCTTTCAGGACCGGGTCCTGTGCCTGAACTGTTTTTAAGTCCGGGGCCAAAGCTATCCCTGTACTCTCTGCTGCCCTGTTCTTATTCTTGACCGCTGCTATGCGGCCGGTGTCATAGGGGTCCCAGAACTTTCCCGTGCGGGCACCTTCTTTGGCCAGTTTGTCAGCCTGTTGGTTTCCCTCTGCACGGGGTTCGGTTTTTGAATGGGCCTTCACCTTATGTATGTAGACCTTTCCTTCTTCCCCCACCGCTGTCATGATTTTCTCCAGCAGGGGCTTGATTGCCAGGGGTCTCCCGTCAGCGGACGTGTATCCGCGACGGGACCATATAGTCAGGTACTCTGTACACGAATTGCAGGTGAACATACTCTCCGAGCAAATCGTGTACGGGGTAGGGAATTCCTCGGGGTGGGTCACCACGTACATTACGGCGGACAGTTCAGCATGCTGGGCGCTCATGGTGCTGGGGAGATTGATTGCCAGGGCAATACCTGACCTTGGGTCATAGGCTCCGCACTCAGTGAGTCGTTTGCCAGCAGATACCATGCTGGACCCGTCCACGTAGATGTCCCGGCCTGTAGGGTTTAAGCCAGCCCGAAGGCCAATGTTCACCTCCCATACCCCTTCTATGGAGCACCTGTGGGCTTTCCCTGGGTAGATTAGGTTGGCTGCGAGCCTTGGCTCATGGGGGCCTTCTACTGTGAGGTCCATCTGGGAGAGGAGCAGGGTCCAGCGAGCAATGTGGGCACTGCTCATCGTCCCGTCCTTAATCATCCCATCTAGGAGCATCTGAGTCGGTGTGTGGTGGGTTAGGAGTGTAAGAGGAGACCCTCCCGTGAAGATCAAGGATCTTTTCACTGCCCAATGTGTGGCTTGGAGGTGTCTCTCACAGTGGGAGTACCCCTTCTCCACATCTGTGAGGATCCTGGAGGAGTAAACCACCGGTCTCAGCTGGCCGTGCCGCTCTTGAAGCAGCACTGAGCTCAAACTGTCCCCGCTGGCTGCCACCTCCAGGAAAAACTCCTTTCCTATATCTATCGCTCCTAAGGCTGGCGCGGTCTGCAAGTCCTTCTTGAGCTGATTAAATGCTGCCTCGCAACCCTCATCCCAGTCCCACTCTACCCCCTTGTGTAGGAGCCTGAGCAGAGGGGCTGCGGTGGCTACATAATCCTCAATGAAGTCTCTGCGGTGCCCAGTGAGCCCTAGAAAGGATCTTACCCCTGTCACTGTGTTGGGGGCTGGTAACTCCTGTACTGCCTCCCTTCTAGCCTTGTCTATGGCCCGTTCCCCAGCGCGCACAGTCAGCCCCAGGAATTTGACTTCCTTCTGGCCGATCTGTGCCTTATTCGGCTTTACTTTAACCCTTCTTCTTTTAGCAGCTCCAGCAGCTCAGCCAGCAGTGGGCCATGCTCCTCCCCCTGATCGGTGAACAGGAGCAGGTCATCCACAAAGTGCACCAACTGCTGGGGTCTGCTAAAGCGCTTTAAACAGTTCGCCATGCATTGGTGAAAAATGCTGGGGCTGTTGTGGAAGCCTTGGGGAAGACAGTTCCACGTGTATTGTTGGCCCTTAAAGGTAAAGGCGAACTTGTACTGGTCCTCCCGTTTTAAAGGAATGGACCAGAACCCATTTGAAATGTCCAACACCGTGAAAGTGGTCGCGGATGCTGGAATACTCCCTCTGAGGTCCGCTACGGCTGCTACAGTGTGTGCACAGGCAGGGATATTCTTATTTAGTACTCGATAGTCCACGGTGGCCCTCCATGAGTTGTCCGGTTTCTTAACCGGCCACAGTGGAGAGTTCACATGGGTTGCTATCGGTCTTAACACCCCTTGCTCTACCAGTGATCCCAGCGCCGTTGTCAGGACTACCTCTGCCTCCCTGGGGAAGTTATATTGCTTTTGTGGTTGGGTCATGGGGTCCCCTTCTATACTAACTTCCAACCCTGTTACCCTGCCACAGTCATGTTTGTGGGTGGCGAATGCTGCAAGGTGTGCCCGTACATATGCCTGGTAGTCCACTGGGGTGTTACTGACCAGTAATTCCAAGTCATAACCCTCCTTTGGCTTCACGGTACACAACGTTCCCTTGGCCTCTTTTTCTGGGATCACCGCCAGCTCACCTTCCCTGTCTTTCTCTATGGCTCCCCATCGACAGTGGATCCTCAGATCCAAAAGGATCTAGTGGCTAATGATAAAATCAGCCCGACAGGATACATTTTCCCTCCTGCTCCCATTTCATCAGGACACACTTCCATTTGGTTTTGAGTGTCCCCAACTGAATGGTGAGCGGGATGGGAAACGAACCAGTTTGCTCGTTGCCTGTGAACCCCACTAGACTGTACGGGACCCCGTTCGATAGAGGTGAGGTAGCCGGGTTATCTGCATGTACAAGGGTGCAGGAAGCACCAGTATCTAGCAGGTAGGTCCCGTTCACTTTCTCCACCTCCATCGTAACGCACGGTCTCTTCCAGGCATCGTACTCCAGGGAACACAGGTACACAGGCTGCGCTGGCTCTAGTCATACACATGGGTGGGTTGGAGCAGAGGGATTTACCGTACCGGCTACTGTACCGGTTGCGGTAGCTACTGCTCCCAGTCCATTTATAAGTGTCTGTAGGGTGGCTACGAGTGTCTCATATGAGTCGGGTGTTCCTGCCCCGGCCTTACGGGCTGGGTCTGAAGTGGCCTTTCCCTGAGTCTCTTTCCATGGGTTCCTACAGTCCTTCCTCCATTGCCCACTTTTCCCACACCCAAAACATTCACCCCCTTTGTGGGGAGGATTCCCACCTTCCTGATGCCACTCTCTCTTGCCTTGGCTGGGTTTAATCTGATGGACTTTCCCGTTCCGGTAAGCCAGGGTCAACTGTCTGACCACTGTCTCCCCGGTGGTTCTGGGATCTCTTGGATCGAACCAGACCTGGGCTTTTGCCTTTGTTCCAGGTAAGCTGTTTGCCACCAGGCTGCGGAGCCAGTGAGCCAGCTCGTTAGGGGCCAGGTGGGCCCGGTCAAGAACACCACTACAGGCCCTTTCGTAGACCGGCCACAACCTGTCGGCGAAAGCCTGTGGAGTCTCCCCATGGAGCTGCACTGTCTTCTCCACTCGGGAGAAAGGACTCCCGTCGTTCATACCCATGGCCTCTAGAACCTCCTCCTTAACCGTAGCGTACGTGTTTCGCCCCTTTCTGCTGTCTGCAGAGAGGGAATGGCACAGCTTGGTGTCTCGTGAGATGAGCAACAGCTTAGCCTGCTCTGAATAATTGCACCCGTTAATATCCCCTGTGTGTTCCACTTCCAGGAAGTGTACCGAGGGATCCCCCTGTTGGGTGAGCTTACTTAGGTGGCCTATCATAGCCCTCAGTTTTTGGGTGTCATGGGGGCTATGAAATTGCTTACTTGGCGTCCTGCTGCCCCATTTGCACCAGGTGGGCCAAACGTCTGCTGCCGGACTGAGTGCATTGGCCCTGGTTCCAGCCCTCCTTGTATTGGCTCGCCTGCTTCCCCCTGCTACCAAACCGATTTAAAACTCGGGGCCGCCGGTGTTGGTAGTTCGCAATCGTTACCTGCCCTGTACTCTGCTTGACACCCCCGCTGCTCTGGGCTGTTCCCGGGAGCTGCAGGCGGTGACTGCGGGGTTTCTCCTTGCTCTACCATGTATTCCTGGGCTAAACCCGGGTTTATCAGGCACACCATGCCTTTAGCCCGGGATAGAGCAAGGTTCAAGCCTTGGATCAGCTGCTGGCGGGGGCCATGGTCACCAGCCTCAAATTCCCTGGTACTGGCTACCTTATAGGCTACCTGAATGTCTTTCACCCTCTCCCCATAATCTTTAACTTGCTTGGCGAGGCAGGAATTCTATTCCCGCAATGCAAGTTCGCTATTCTTGGCTTCAATCATCTGACACTGTAAAAGGTCCAGTTGGGTTTTGTGCCTTTCTTTAGTGAGCTCTCTACTTTACTTTCACTGTCCCACCTCAGTCCACAGCCTTTCCCCGACTGTGTCCCTTGCACTGGACCTCTCTTCTGCCTACCTCAATACTCCCTTTAATTTCTCATTCTCCTCATCTAGAAGCCGGATCTGTCGCTGAAGGCAAATTAGCCAAATCGCCTTCTCTATTGACTGTTTATGGTCCTTGCTCTCGGTCCATTGAGCTGCAGCATCTTCTGGACGCTCAGCATGCAATAGATCGAGTACCCACTCCTTAGCCACATTTACCCTCTTAAACAGATAAGAGGAAATTTCCTCTTCCTTTTTGCTTCTTTTCATGAAACCACTCTCTCTCTTATCACGTCCCTTGCCCCAGAGGCCCTTGGTGGTCACCATTAAGTAAGGATGGTTTTCGGAGGGTCAGCTTTCCCTTCTGCCCTTAAATGAATCGCTCTCACACCCTTGGTTCTAGACACTTGAATTATAAAGGGGCTGTGACAGACTTGGGCAAACAATCGGTTTCAAGATAGGAAGCAGGTATGGCTTTATTGTGTTTAAAAGGAAGTAAAAGGCACATCTTTAATAACACACACAGAATAGTAATAGCAATAGACACTAAGGGGTACAACACGTTGAATAAATTGTCAACATACAGCCTATGGGGAAAAGAATACAGCTTAAACTCTAAATGGGGTAAAGAGGAGAATGCAGATACATTTACACAAGTTATCCCAGCCTCCCGCTCTCTCAATTCCCCTGACGAACTAAGTTATAGCTCTGGGGGTTCAGGAGCTATGCTCACCAATCGCATTTGACAGTTGCCAGTGAATCGCGGTTTCGGGGTTCACTGTACTTGGCCTTCTAGGCGAGCCGTATCCCGGACGGAGGAGAGGATTTCAGACTGCGTAGTCTTCAGTTGGGGTAACATAGAAACATAGAAACATAGAAAATAGGTGCAGGAGCAGGCCATTCAGCCCTTCTAGCCTGCACCGCCATTCAACGAGTTCATGGCTGAACATTAAACTTCAGTACCCACTTCCTGCTTTCACGCCATACCCCTTGATCCCCCGAGTAGTAAGGACTTCATCTAACTCCCTTTTGAATATATTTAGTGAATTGGCCTCAACTACTTCCTGTGGTAGAGAATTCTACAGGTTCACCACTCTCTGGGTGAAGAAGTTTCTCCTTATCTCGGTCCTAAATGGCTTACCCCTTATCCTTAGACTGTGACCCCTGGTTCTGGACTTCCCCAACATTGGGAACATTCTTCCTGCATCCAACCTGTCCAAACCCGTCAGAATTTTAAACGTTTCTATGAGGTCCCCTCTCACTCTTATGAACTCCAGTGAGTACAAGCCCAGTTGATTCAGTCTTTCTTGATAGGTCAGTCCCACCATCCCGGGAATCAGTCTGGTGAATCTTCGCTGCACTCCCTCAACAGCAAGTATGTCCTTCCTCAAGTTAGGAGACCAAAACTGTACACAATACTCCAGGTGTGGCCTCACCAAGGCCCTGTACAACTGTAGCAACACCTCCCTGCCCCTGTACTCAAATCCCCTCGCTATGAAGGCCAACATGCCATTTGCTTTCTTTACCGCCTGCTGTACCTGCATGCCAACCTTCAATGACTGATGTACCATGACACCCAGGTCTCGTTGCACCTTCCCTTTTCCTAATCTGTCACCATTCAGATAATAGTCTGTCTCTCTGTTTTTACCACCAAAGTGGATAACCTCACATTTATCCACATTATACTTCATCTGCCACGCATTTGCCCACTCACCTAACCTATCCAAGTCACTCTGTAGCCTCATAGCATCCTCCTCGCAGCTCACACTGCCACCCAACTTAGTGTCATCCGCAAATTTGGAGATACTACATTTAATCCCCTCGTCTAAATCATTAATGTACAATGTAAACAGCTGGGGCCCCAGCACAGAACCCTGCGGTACCCCACTAGTCACTGCCTGCCATTCCGAAAAGTACCCATTTACTCCTACTCTTTGCTTCCTGTCTGACAACCAGTTCTCAATCCACGTCAGCACACTACCCCCAATCCCATGTGCTTTAACTTTGCACATTAATCTCCTGTGTGGGACCTTGTCGAAAGCCTTCTGAAAGTCCAAATATACCACATCAACTGGTACTCCTTTGTCCACTTTATTGGAAACATCCTCAAAAAATTCCAGAAGATTTGTCAAGCATGATCTCCCTTTTACAAATCCATGCTGACTTGGACCTATCATGTCACCATTTTCCAAATGCGCTGCTATGACATCCTTAATAATTGATTCCATCATTTTACCCACTACTGAGGTCAGGCTGACCGGTCTATAATTCCCTGCTTTCTCTCTCCCTCCTTTTTTAAAAAGTGGGGTTACATTGGCTACCCTCCACTCGATAGGAACTGATCCAGAGTCAATGGAATGTTGGAAAATGACTGTCAATGCATCCGCTATTTCCAAGGCCACCTCCTTAAGTACTCTGGGATGCAGTAAGTTGCGTTTTGGATGTATGGAGTAAGTACCCACTTTCTTTGGTTAGGAATAGTTTTAGTTAGTCCTTTTTGGTAATTTCTCACCCGTTGGTTGTTCAGAAGTAGATTGTAGAGTGGAAATGAATGTTGATTCTTCGGTTTTTGCTGAGTTGGTTTCGGTTGGTCGTTTCGCTGGTTGTGGTGGCCCGGATTGTCAATTTGGTTGCTGACAACCTTCCGTTTCGTGGGCCTCGTGCTGTTTGCATGCTCGTTCGGTCCTTGATGATTTCTTACACTTTTCTCCACGACTCCATTTCTTCACTCCCCACCTCCGGCTGCTTGTGTTCTTTTCCTTGTAAAACTGGGAATAGATATATCCCAAAAAGGCTTCGTTATCTCCCACCAAATCTGGCCCAGCTCTTTGTTTCAAGGGAGCTGCTCATTAGTTTTGAGCTCTCTTCTTTGTCAGAATTTGTCGGGCTTGTTCAGCAGTAATTTGATTGAGTTGTGTCATTTCGATAATGGTTGGTAATTTGATTATCTATTTGGGGGTGAATTGGTGTTGCATAGTTCCCCCAGACAGTCTGGGATCCTTAATACACGAATTTGCTTCACAGAGGTTAGCCCCATGTTATGTATTCGGCAACTCTTTTTTCGCAGCCAAAATGTTGTAGAATCTTAAAATTGATATGCTGCTTCCGAGAGATGTTTAGGGGATCTCAGGCTTCCTTTAATTTAGGTACAAATTAAATTCTCTTTCTTATGAGTTAAAACACTGTGGGGGCTCCATGAATGTATCCCCTTTTATCCCCTGCAGGCGTCGTCTTCCTCTTTAATCTCATTTGTGTCCCGAAGTTTGTCCTTCCATTTTAAAAGTCGAGAATGGGATTCTTCTCCTCTGCAGGGGAACAGATACAAGGAATCTTTGCGAAATATTGGTAAATTCTACATCTCCAAAGCAAGTAAAGCAGTATTAAATATGGAAACCAATACTGCACGCAGTATTCCAGGTCTTGCCTTCCCAATCTCCTTTATAACTGCAACAAGACTTCTCTGCTTTTTTACTCCATCCCCTTTGCAATAAAGGCCAAGATTCCATTGGCCTTCTGATCAATTGCTGTGCCTGCATACTAACCTTTTGTGTTTCATGCACAAGTACCCACAGGTCCCGCTGTTACTGCAGCACTGTGCAATTTTTCTCCATTTAAATAATAACTTGTCTTTGATTTTTTCTGCCAAAGTGCATAACCTTGCACTTTCCAACATTATACTCCATCTACCAAATTTTTGCCCATTCACTAAGCCTGGCTATGTTGTTTTGCAGATTTGTTGTGTCCTCCTCACACATTGCTTTTCCTCCAATCTTTGACTACGTTACACTCGGTCCCTTTTTCCAAGTCGTTAATATAGATTATAAAGAGTTGGGGTCCCAGCACTGATCCCTGCAGCACCCCACTAGTTACTGTTTACCAACCAGAGAATGAACCATTTATCCCGACTTTCTGTTTTCTGTTAGTTAGCCAATCCTCTATCCATGCTAATATATTACCCCCAACCCCGTGAACTTTTATTTTGTGCAGTAATCTTTTATGTGGCACCTTGTCAAAATGCCTTCTGGAAGTCCAAATACACCACATCCCCTGGTTCCCCTTTATCCACCCTGTTCATTGCATCCTCAAAGAATTCCAGCAAATTTGTCAAACATGACTTCCCTTTCATAAATCCATACAGACTCTGCCTGACTGAATTATTTTTTTCCAAAAGTCGGAGGAGCAGTGACCGGAGGAGGTGTGAGCAGCGGCCTATAAAGGCCCAGCGGGAGTCCGGGGATCGGCGGCAGTCAGAGGAGCAGCGGCTGGAGGAGCAGCGAGCAGCGAGCTTCAGCTGGTGCAGGCTCAAAAGTAAGAAAGAAGTCACAAGTAATCAAAGGGTGACGTCACAGCCAAGAGGGTAAGTGATTGGCTGGTTGAGTGGTGAGTAGTTTTCTGTTTCTTTGTCTTTCTTCTTGTTCTTAGCAGCAAGAAACCTTTGGCATGTTGCCAAATTAAGTAATCTAATGGTTAAGTCATGGCAGGAGAGCTCGGACACATGTCATGCTCCTCCTGTGCTATGTGGGAAGTCAGGGGCGCTTCCAGTGTTCCTGATGACTACATGTGCAGGAAGTGTATCCAGCTGCAGCACCTACCAGGCCGCATTGCGGCACTGGAGCTGCGCATGGTGTCACTCTGGAGCATCCGCGATGCTGAGGATGTCGTGAATAGCACGTTTAGTGAGTTGGTCACTCCGCGGGTAAAGGGTACTCAGGCAGATAGGGAATGGGTGACCATCAGGAAGAGCAGTGGAAGGAAGGTAGTGCAGGAGTCCCCTGCGGTCATCCCCCTGCAAAACAGATACACCACCTTGGGTACTGTTGGAGGAGATGACTCATCAGGGGAAGGCAGCAGCAGCCAAGTCCATGGCACCTGGGGTGGCTCTGCTGCACAGGAGGGCAGGAAAAAGAGTGGGAGAGCTCTAGTGATAGGGGATTCTATTGTAAGGGGAAAAGATAGATGTTTCTGCGGCTGCAATCGAGACTCCAGAATGGTATGTTGCCTCCCTGGTGCAAAAGTCAAGGATGTCTCGGAGCGGCTGCAGTGTATTCTGGAGGGGAAGGGTAAACAGCCAGCTGTTGTGGTACATATAGGTACCAACGATATAGGAAAAAACAGGATGAGGTCCTACAAACTGAGTTTAGGGAGCTAGGAGTTAAATTAAAAAGTAGGATCTCAAAGGTTGTAATCTCAGGATTGCAACCAGTGCCACGTGCTAGTCGGAGTAGAAATTGCAGGACAGCTCAGATGACTATGTGGCTTGATGAGTAGTGCACGGGGGAGGGATTCAAATTCCTGGGACATGGGAACCGGTTCTGGGGGAGGTGGGACCAGTACAAAACGGACGGTCTGCACCTGGTCAGAACCGGAACCAATGTCTCGGGGAGTGTTTACTAGTGCTGTTAAGGAGGGGTTAAACTAATATGGCAGGGGGATGGGAACCTATGCAGGGAGATAGAAGGAAGTAAAATGGGTGCGGAAGCAAAAGATAGAAAGAAGAAAAATAAAAGTGGAGGGCAGAGAAACACAAGGCAAAAATCAAAAAGGACCACATTACAGCAAAATTCTAAAGGGAGAAAGTATGTTAAAAAGACAAGCCTGATGGCTCTGTGCCTCAATGCGAGGAGTATTCGTAATAAGAGGGACGAATTAACTGCATCAACAGCAATTAACAAATATGATATAATTGGGATTACAGAGACATGGCTCCAGGGTCACCAAGGCTGGGAACTCAACATCCAGAGGTATTCAACATTCAAGAAGGATAGACAGAAAGGAAAGGGAGGTCGGGTAACGTTGCTGGTTAAAGAGGAAATTAACGCAATCGTAAGGAAGGACATTCGCTTGGATGGTGTGGAATCTGTATGGATAGAGCTGCGGAATATCATAGGGCAGAAAACACTCATGGGAGTTGTGCACAGACAATCAAACAGTAGTAGTGAGTTTGGGGACAGCATCAAACAAGAAATTATGGATGCGGAAAGCTACAGAAGTTATCATGGGCAACTTTAATCTGCATCGACATTGGGCTAACCAAACCGAGAGGCGGGAGTGCGTGGTTGGTGAGGCCTATAAAAGGCCCAGTGGCAGCGAGAGGCGGCGGCAGTCCGAGAGGCGGGAGTGCGTGGTTGGTGAGGCCTATAAAAGGCCCAGCGGCAGCGAGAGGCGGCGGCAGTCCGAGAGGCGGGAGTGCGTGGTTGGTGAGGCCTATAAAGACCCAGCGGCAGCGAGAGGCGGCGGCAGTCCGAGAGGCGGGAGTGCGTGGTTGGTGAGGCCTATAAAGGCCCAGCGGCAGCGAGAGGCGGCGGCAGTCCGAGAGGCGGGAGTGCATGGTTGGTGAGGCCTATAAAGGCCCAGCGGCAGCGGGAGGCGGCGGCAGTCCGAGAGGCGGGAGTGCGTGGTTGGTGAGGCCTATAAAGACCCAGCGGCAGCGAGAGGCGGCGGCAGTCCGAGAGGCGGGAGTGCGTGGTTGGTGAGGCCTATAAAGGCCCAGCGGCAGCGAGAGGCGGCGGCAGTCCGAGAGGCGGGAGTGCATGGTTGGTGAGGCCTATAAAGGCCCAGCGGCAGCGGGAGGCGGCGGCAGTCCGAGAGGCGTACCTGTGCAGCTGCAGCGGGGAGAGAAGGCAAAAAAGAAGTAGAAAGAAATCAAAAGGTGACGTCACAGCCAAGAGGGTGAGTGATTGGTGAATAGTTTTTCTCTTTTCTTTTTTCTCTTCTATATCAGTGAGTAACTTTTAACATTGTTGTTGCCAATTTAAGTGTATCTAAGGGTTAAGTCATGGCAGGAGAGCTCGGTCGGGTGTTATGCTTCTCCTGTACCATGTGGGAACTCAGGGACGACTCCAGTGTCCCTGACGAATACATGTGTGGGAAGTGTATCCACCTCAAGCTCCTGACGGACCACGTTGCGGTGTTGGAGCTGAGGGTGGATTCGCTCTGGAGCATCCACGATGCTGAGAATGACGTGAGTATCACGTGTAGCGAGTTGGTCTTACCGCAGGAGAAGGGTCCACAGCCAGCTAGGGAATAGAAGACCAGCAGGAAGAGTAGTGCAAGGCAGGTAGTGCAGGAGTCCCCTGTGGTCATCCCCCTGCAAAACAGATACACTGCTTTGAGTACTGTTGAGGGGGATGACTCATCAGGGGAGGGCAGCAGCAACCAAGTTCATGGCACCGTGGCTGGCTCTGTTGCACAGGAGGACAGGAAAAAGAGTGGGAGAGCGATAGTGATAGGGGATTCGATGGTGAGGGGAATAGATAGGCGTTTCTGCGGCCGCAACCGAGATTCCAGGATGGTATGTTGCCTCCCTGGTGCAAGGGTCAAGGATGTCTCGGAGCGGGTGCAGGACATTCAAAAAAGGGAGAGAGGTCAGCCAGTTGTCGTGGTGCACATTGGTACCAACGACATAGGTAAAAAAAGGGATGAGGTCCTACAAAACGAATTTAAGGAGCTAGGAGCTAAATTAAAAAGTAGGACCTCAAAAGTAGTAATCTCGGGATTGCTAACAGTGCCACGGGAAAGTCAGAGTAGGAATCGCAGGATAGCGCAGATGAATACGTGGCTTGAGCAGTGGTGCAGCAGGGAGGGATTCAAATTCCTGGGGCATTTGAACCGGTTCTGGGGGAGGTGGGACCAGTACAAACCGGACGGTCTGCACCTGGGCAGGACCGGAACCAATGTCCTCGGGCGAGTGTTTGCTAGTGATGTTGGGGAGGACTTAAACTAATATGGAAGGGGGATGGGAACCAATGCAGGGAGACAGAGGGAAACAAAAAGGAGGCAACAGCAAAAGACAGAAAGGAGATGAGGAAAAGTGGAGGGCAGAGAAACCCAAGGCAAAGAACAAAAAGGGCAGTTGTACAGCAAAATTCTAAAAGGACAAAGGGTGTTAAAAAAACAAGCCAGAAGGCTTTGTGTCTTAATGCAAGGAGTATCCAACATAAGGTGGATGAATTAACTGTGCAAATAGATGTTAACAAATATTATGTGATTGGGATTACGGAGACGTGGCTCCAGGATGATCAGGGCTGGGAACTCAACATCCAGGGGTATTCAACATTCAGGAAAGATAGAATAAAAGGAAAAGGAGGTGGCGTAGCATTGCTGGTTAAGGAGGAAATTAAGGCAATAGTTTGGAAGGACATTAGCTTGGATGATGTGGAATCTATATGGGTAGAGCTGCAGAATACCAAAGGGCAAAAGACGTTAGTGGGAGTTGTGTACAGACCTCCAAACGGTAGTAGTGATGTTGGTGAGGGCATCAAACATGAAATTAGGGGTGCGTGCAATAAAGGTGCAGCAGTTATAATGGGTGACTTTAATATGCACATAGATTGGGTTCACCAAACTGGAAGCAATACGGTGGAGGAGGATTTCCTGGAGTGCATAAGGGATGGTTTTTTAGACCAATATGTCGAGGAACCAACTAGGGGGGAGGCCATCTTAGAGTGGGTATTGTGCAATGAGAGAAGATTTATTAGCAATCTCGCTGTGCGAGACCCCTTGGGGAAGAGTGACCATAATATGGTGGAATTCTGCATTAGGATGGAGAATGAAACAGTTAATTCAGAGACCATAGTCCAGAACTTAAAGAAGGGTAACTTTGAAGGTATGAGGCGTGAATTGGCTAGGATAGATTGGCGAATGATACTGAAGGGGTTGACTGTGGATGGGCAATGGCAGACATTTAGAGACCGCATGGATGAACTACAACAATTGTACATGCCTGTCTGGCGTAAAAATAAAAAAGGGAAGGTGGCTCAACCGTGGCTATCAAGGGAAATCAGGGATAGTATTAAAGCCAAGGAAGTGGCATACAAATTGGCCAGAAATAGCAGCGAACCTGGGAACTGGGAGATATTTAGAACTCAGCAGAGGAGGACAAAGGGTTTGATTAGGGCAGGGAAAATGGAGTAGGAGAAGAAGCTTGCAGGGAACATTAAGACGGATTGCAAAAGTTTCTATAGATATGTAAAGAGAAAATGTTTAGTAAAGACAAACGTAGGTCCCCTGCAGTCAGAATCAGGGGAAGTCATAACGGGGAACAAAGAAATGGCAGACCAATTGAACAAGTACTTTGGTTTGGTATTCATTGAGGAGGACACAAACCACCTTCCGGATATAAAAGGGGTCGGAGGGTCTAGTAAGGAGGAGGAACTGAGGGAAATCCTTATTAGTCGGGAAATTGTGTTGGGGAAATTGATGGGATTGAAGGCCGATAAATCCCCAGGGCCTGATGGACTGCATCCCAGAGTACTTAAGGAGGTGGCCTTGGAAATAGTGGATGCATTAACAGTCATTTTCCAACATTCCATTGACTCTGAATCAGTTCCTATGGAGTGGAGGGTAGCCAATGCAACCCCACTTTTTAAAAAAGGAGGGAGAGATAACAGGGAATGATACTGAAGGGGTTGACTGTGGACGGTTGAGCCACCTTCCCTTTTTTATTTTTACGCCAGACAGGCATGTAGAATTGTTGTAGTTCATCCATGCGGTCTCTAAATGTCTGCCATTGCCCATCCACAGTCTGACATCGGTAGTGGGTAAAATGATGGAATCAATTATTAAAGATATCATAGCAGTGCATTTGGAAAGAGGTGATATGATAGGTCCAAGTCAGCATGGATTGTGAAAGGGAAATCATGCTTGAAAAATCTTCTGGAATTTTTTGAGGATGTTTCCAGTAGAGTGGACAAGGGAGAACCAGTTGAAGTGGTATATTTGGACTTTCAGAAGGCTTTCGACAAGGTCCCACACAAGAGATTAATGTGCAAAGTTAAAGCACATGGGATTGGGGGTAGTGTGCTGACATGAAGTGAGAACTGGTTGTCAGACAGGAAGCAAAGAGTAGGAGTAAATGGGGACTTTTCAGAATGGCAGGCAGTGACTAGTGGGGTACCGCAAGGTTCTCTGCTGGGGCCCCAGCTGTTTACACTGTATACTAATGATTTAGACGAGGGGATTAAATGTAGTATCTCCAAATTTGCGGATGACACTAAGTTGGGTGGCAGTGTGAGCTGCGAGGAGGATGCTATGAGGCAGCAGAGCGAATTGGATAGGTTAGGTGAGTGGGCAAATGCATGGCAGAAGAAGTATAATATGGATAAATGTGAGGTTATCCACTTTGGTGGTAAAAACAGAGAGACAGACTATTATCTGAATGGTGACAGATTAGGAAAAGGGGAGGTGCAACGAGACCTGGGTGTCATGGTACATCAGTCATTGAAGGTTGGCATGCAGGTACAGCAGGCGGTTAAGAAAGCAAATGGCATGTTGGCCTTCATAGCGAAGGGATTTGAGTACAGGGGCAGGGAGGTGTTGCTACAGTTGTACAGGGCCCTGGTGAGGCCATACCTGGAGTATTGTGTACAATTTTGGTCTCCTAACCTGAGGAAGGACATTCTTGCTATTGAGGGAGTGCATCGAAGGTTCACCAGACTGATTCCCGGGATGGCGGGACTGACCTATCAAGAAAGACTGGATCAACTGGGCTTGTATTCACTGGAGTTCAGAAGAATGAGAGGGGACCTCATAGAAACGTTTAAAATTCTGACGGGGTTAGACAGGTTAGATGCAGGAAGAATGTTCCCAATGTTGGGGAAGTCCAGAACCAGGGGGCACAGACTAAGGATAAGGGGTAAGCCATTTAGGACCGAGATGAGGAGGAATTTCTTCACCCAGAGAGTGGGGAACCTGTGGAATTCTCTACCACAGAAAGTTGTTGAGGACAATTCACTAAATATATTCAAAAAGGAGTTAGATGAAGTCCTTACTACTAGGGGAATCAAGGGGTATGGTGAGAAATCAGGAATGGGGTACTGAAGGTGCATGTTCAGCCATGAACTCATTGAATGGTGGTGCAGGCTAGAAGGTCCGAATGGCCTACTCCTGCACCTATTTTCTATGTTTCTATGTTTCTAAATACAGTGGAGGAGGATTTCCTGGAGTGTATTAGGAATGGTTTTCTTGACCAATATGTCGAGGAGCCAACTAGAGGGCTGGCTATCCTAGACTCGGTGATGTGGAATGAGAAAGGACTAATAGCAATCTTATTGTTCGACGCCTCTTGGGGAAGATTGACCACAATATGGTACAATTCTTTATTAAGATGGAGAGTGGCACAGTTAATTCAGAGACGAGAATCCTGAACTTGAGGAAAGGTAACTTCAATGGTATGAGATGTGAATTGGCTAGAATAGACTGGCAAATGAGATTTAAAGGGTTGATGGTGGATAGGCAATGGCAAACATTTAAAGATCATATGGATGAACTTCAACAATTGTACATCCCCGTCTGGAGAAAAAAACTGAAACGGGGAATGTGGCTCAACCGTGGCTAAGAAGGGAAATTAGGGAAAGTGTTAATTCCAAGGAGAGGCATATAAATTGGCCAGAAAAAGCAGTAAACCTGAGGACTGGGAGAAATTTAGAATTCAGTCGAGGAGGACAAAGGGTTTAATTAGGAGCGGAAAAATAGAGTATAAGAGGAAGCTTGCAGGGAACATAAAAACTGACTGCAAAAGCTTCTGTAGATATGTGAAGAGAAAACGATTAGTGAAGACAAACATAGGTCACTTGCAGTCAGAATCAGGTGAATTTATAATGGGGAACAAAGAAATGGCAGACCAATTGAACAAATACTTTCGTTCTGTTTTCACGAAGGAAGATACATATAACCTTCTGGAAATACTTGGAGACCGAGGGTCTAGCGAGAAGTAGGAACTGAAGGAAATCTTTATTAGTCAGGAAATTGTGTTAGGCAAATTGATGGGATTGAAGGCCAATAAATCCACAGGGCCTGATAGTCTGCATCCCAGAGTATTTACGGAAGTAGCCCTAGAAATAGTGGATGCATTGGTGATCATTTTCCAACAGTCTATCGACTCTGGATCAGTTGCTATGGACTGGAGGGGAACTAATGTAACAACACGTATTAAAAAAGGAGGGAGCGAGAAAATGTATAATTATAGACCGATTAGCCTGACATCAGTAGTGGGGAAAATGCTGGAATCAATTATTAAAGATGAAAAAGCAGCACATTTGGAAAGCAGTGACAAGATCTGTCCAAGTCAGCAAGGATTTATGAAAGGGAAATCATGCTTGACAAATCTTCGAGAATTTTTTTAGGATGCAACTAGCAGAGTGGACAAGGGAAAACCAGTGGATGTAATGTGTTTGAACATTCAAAAGGCTTTTGACAAGGTCCCACACAAGAGATTAGTTTGCAAAATTAAAGCATATGGTATTGGGGGTAATGTATTGATGTGGGTAGAGAACTGGTTGGCAGACAGGTAGCAGGGAACAGGGATAAATGGGTCCTTCTCAGTATCGCAGGCAGTGACGAGTTGGATGCCTCTGGACTCAGTGTTGGGACCCCAGCTATTTACAATATACATCAACGATTTAGATGGAATCAACGGAATTGATTGTAATATCTCCAAGTTTGCAGGTGACTCTAAGCTTGGTGGCGGTGTGAGCTGTGAGGAGGATGCTAATAGGCTGTAGGGTGACTTGCACAGGTTCGGTAAGTGGGCAAATACATGGCAGATGCAGTATAGTGTAGATAAATGTGAGGTTATCCACTTTGGTGGCAAAAACGTGAAGGCAGAATATTATCTGAATGGTGACAGATTAGGAAAAGGGGTGGTGCAACGTGACCTGGGTGTCATGGTACATCAATCATTGAAAGTTGGCATGCAGGTACAGCAGGCAGTGAAGAAGACACATGGCATGTTGACCTTCATAGCTGGGGAATTTGAGTATTGGAGCAGGGAGGTCTTACTGCAGATTTAAAGGGCCTTGGTGAGGCGTCACCTGGAATATTGTGTATCAGTTTTGGTCTTCTAATCTGAAGAAGGACGTTCTTGCAATTGAGGGAGTGCGGCGAAGGTTCACCAGACTTATTCACGGGATGGCAGGACTGACATATGAGGAGAAACTGGATCGACTGGGCCTGCATTCACTGGAGTTTAGAAGAATGAGAGGAGATGTCACAGAAACATATAAAATTCTGACGGTACTGGGCAGGTTAGAGGCAGGAAGAATGTTCCCGATGTTTGGGGAAGTCCAGAACCAGGGGTCAGAGTCTAAGGGATAAGGGGGAAGCCATTTAGGACCGAGATGTGGAGAAACTTCTTCACTCAGAGAGTTGTTAACCTGTGGAATTCTTTGCCACAGAGAGTTGTCGATGCCAGTTCGTTAGATATATTCAAGAGGGAGTTAGATGTGGCCCTTAAGGCTTAAGGGATCAAGAGGTATGGAGAGAAAGCAGGAAAGGGGTACTGAGCTGAATGATCAGCCATGATCTTATTGAATGGTGGTGCAAGCTCGAAGGGCCGAATGGCCTTCTCCTGCACCTATTTTCTACGTTTCTATGTTTCTATGTCCTGCTACTGCTTTTTTAATAATGGACGCCAACATTTTCCCAACCATAGACGTTAGGCTAACTGGTCTATAGTTTCCTGCTTTTTGTCTTCCTCCTTTTTTAAATAGGGTCATTACATTTGCAGTTTTCCAATCTGCTGGGTCCTCCCCAGAATCCAGGCAGTGCATGTCCACAGATCCCTGAAAGTAGCAGGCCAGGTCGATAAGGTGGTTAAGAAGGAATATGGAATGCTTGCCTTTATTATCCGAGGAATAGAATACAAGAGATGTGGTCGGTGGGGCAGGTTTGGCCACTGCTGGAGTAATGCGTGCAGTTCTGGTCGCCATATTACAGGAAGGACATGATTGCACTGAAGAGGATACAGAGGAGATTTATGAGTCTGTTGCCGGGAGTGGAGAATCTTAGCCATGAGGACAGATTAGATAGGCTGGATTTGGTTTCCATGGAACAGAGCCTGAGGGGAGACTTCATTGAGCTGTATAAAATTATGAGGGGCCTAGATATAGTGGATAGAAAGGGCCTATTTCCCTTAGCAGAGGGGTCATCAACAAGGAGGCATAAATTTAAAGTAATTGGTAGAAAGTTTAGAGGGGAAATTTCTTCACGCAGAGGGTTGTGGGGGTCTGGAACTCACTGCCTGAAAGGGTGGGAGAGGCAGAAACCCTCACCACATTTTAAAAGTGCTTGGATGCGCAGCTGAAGTGCCGTAACCTGCAAGGTTATGGACCTAGAGCTGGAAAGTGGGATTAGGCTGGAGAGCCTCTTGTTGGCCGACGCGGACACGATGGGCCGAAATGGCCTCCTTCCGTGCTGTAAACTTCTATGATTCTATGATCTCCTTCACAAAGAGTTGAGGTGCGTGTGAGGTGACTTGGGCACATCTTTCCTCACGTGACAACATTTCAAAGGCAAGTCAACGACTGTAAAGCACTTTGGGGCATCATGAGTTCGTGACAGACGCTGCAGGAATGCAAGTCCTTCTTTTCAAAAGTTCGATGCAAATTCAAAATTCGCGGCAAAATGAGGGCTCGTCCGGGATTTGAACCCTGGACCTCTCGCATATTTCAAATAATAACCCCGAAGCGAGAATCATACCTCTAGACCAACAAACCAACTATGTAATGTATTTGGAGATAAGGTGTAACCATTATTAAGCAATTTTAGTTTGTTGCTATTCCTGATTGGAGGAGCACATGAGACGGAATCAGTGACTTTGTCTTTTTGACATGTCTTCTGAAGCGCCGCACGGTCCCACTCCTGCAGTCAATGAGCTGTCGGGACGTTAATGTATCCATCATCATCATCATCATAGGCGGTCCCTCGAAATGAGAATGACTTGCTTCAACGCCAAAAAAGGATGAGTTCATGGTAGTATGGTGTTACTCCTCCCTGTGCGATCCCCAAGTTTGGCCAGGGAGCGTACAGCACCTTTGGTGCCTGACCTTACGGCCTCTGCATTTCACTCAACAAGTGAGACACCATAAGTAAAGAATAATCGCGAGTTGACAGACAACCAAAAAATGGGACGCTATTCTGATCCCGGCAGGAACTTCTATATTTCTGAAAATGTCCCACCAAGGTGGAATTGTGTTCTCTAGAATCTTTCTCCCGATCTCAATTGTTTTCTGTTCTCGAGAATCGAAATGTTTTTGTGAGATTACTACAGCTGCTAGCAGAGCAGTAAGTTGTTCGGGTAGTGGGGGAATTTCATTGCCAAATGTACAACATAATCCTGCAGGTTTGTGATGTTTTCTCTCACAGTGAGGTGAACAGTGGAGGGTTCAGGAATGGGGACAATCCGTTCCTGGGACACTTGAACTTCTGCCTCGGGTTTAAAGCAAAAACTGCTGTCACTGACCGGACACCAGAAGTGACCATGCTGGTCGTGGGGCGCACTGGTGGTGACACAATATGTCCCACCCCCGATGTATGCTCCCTGTGGAGGAACATGGTTTTGTGCCATTACCTCCATGGTACAGTTGATAGACTGTGCACCAGCAGCTTTAAACCCACACTGTGGTTTAGAATAGGTGTTCAAGTGCTGGGGACACAGTATTATGTGTGCACCCGGAGAGGTCAGTACCCGTCAGAACGTGTTCCCACTTTATGACATAGGGTGGGACTGCTGTGAAATGAACATGTGCACCTCCTTGAATGACTCCAATGTTCTCCACCCTGTATACAGTGTGGCAAGGGCTGTCCCACCCATGACCGATATCCTTAGTACTATCCCCATGATGGTGTGATTAGAACATCGCGATCGACTGGGACAGGGTAAGTTTCAGAAGCTAGGCCGAGCTGGCACGGGCTTAGTGAGTTACTGTACGGGTGGAGGGCTGCGAGGTGCTTGTTACTGATCCAGTAGGGGACTAAACCTTGTTTTAAATCCTCCAGGTTGTTGCGGCCCTCGCCCAACAACCATGCCCCGTACAGCACACACACCTCGTTCTGTGCAACCTGGTCAGAAGCATTCCTATCCTCCCGTATGAGTGCATTCCCTGTCTGTGCATGTTTTTCCAGCTCAGCCACGATTTCCTTTCAATGGATCATCATAGCCTGGTCCTCGTGTAGCTCTGAGCCTTCTCCTGTGTTTTCTTATTTCATGATGTTTCTCAGTTGGTTCTTTCACCATTTATCTGCATGTGTAGTTCGATATCATCCAGGCTATTTATCACAGAGGATCCTGCATGATATGCAGTTAAAATGTCGTTCAAGGTGCCCCTTCTAGGTCTTCCCGTGCCCATGGTGTCCCTAGTGTATAGGATGTGTATATCTGTTTTGTCTACATTCTCAAATTCTAACTCATAAAAGTTCTTGAACATTTCTCTGAGTCGGGCCTGGTATAGCTGCTCTGGTTCCTTCGGGCACCAGTCAGGTATATGCATCTCGGTAAAGTTTAAAATAACTGAAGCTACTGCATAATGTAGCCCCTGGTATAACACCTTTTCGGTTGGTACCAATACTAATCTGTTCCCTGGTCACTTGGTGGTGGTCGGACACCTTTCTATTATTGTTCTCACTGGCGGGGTCGTGGGCAGGGGTTTCTTAATGTGTGCTATAAGTTCGGTGGTGTTAATTGGGAATGGGGATTGTGGGACCACACACCCGTGGAGGCTGGAATCCCACCCCATCCCTTCCCCGTCATCTTGCCATTGCCTGGCAAAGGCGATTGATATGCCTGCAGGACAGATCTCCTCTGACCACCACATGCAGACGTAAATTCCCTGTTCAGACTCCCACCACTTGTTCTAACACACCTTCACTCCTCCCCGTGTCCCCGTGATGGTACGGTACGTGTCATTCCCGAGTCTTTCCCAGTCAGAGTGCTGATCCCCCACATCCTTGCTCAGCTTCCTGAGCCAGCACCATCTACCCAGGGGAATCTTTCCTTTACAAGTCAAACACACGTTTTCCCTCCGTGACACTGACCCACGCAGCAACGACCCGTATCCTGGGGCATGGAACGGAGGCCTCCTCAGAGGTAAACCCTTCCTAGCTGGAGTAGTGGGTGGAATGAGACCCCATCCACCCTGGCCACCTTCCCTCGTGGGCGTACACGGCGAGCTCTTCCACACCCGGGGTGTCACCCCATGCAGTCACGATCGGTGCTCTCTCTCTTGAGACCATAAATGGGGCATTCTTCCACGTCTCCTCAGCTGTCACTGCTCATCCTTATCAGGGTGAGCAGGAACAGGACCCTGTTCATGTTGTTATCGATCTTGTAGTGCCTCTTTTACTGCCGACAAGGTGGGGTATTTTCCTTTCCCCAATACATATGTCACTATTTAGTCACCGACTGTCGGCTGAAACTCTTAGACATAGACATCGAAAATAGGTGCAGGAGTAGGCCATTCGGCCCTTCTAGCCTGCACCGCCATTCAATGAGTTCATGGCTGAACATTCAACTTCAGTACCCCATTCCTGCTTTCTCGCCATACCCCTTGATCCCCCTAGTATTAAGGACCTCATCTAACTCCTTTTTGAATATATTTAGTGAATTGGCCTCAACAACTTTCTGTGGTCGAGAATTCCACAGGTTCACCACTCTCTGGGTGAAGAAGTTCCTCCGCATCTCGGTCCTAAATGGCTTACCCCTTATCCTTAGACTGTGACCTCTGGTTCTGGACTTCCCCAACATTGGGAACATTCTTCCTGCATCTAACCTGTCTAACCCCGTCAGAATTTTAAATGTTTCTATGAGGTCCCCTCTCATTCTTCTGAACTCCAGTGAATACAAGCCCAGTTGATCCAGTCTTCCTTGATAGGTCAGTCCCGCCATCCCGGGAATCAGTCTGGTGAACCTTCGCTGCACTCCCTCAATAGCAAGAATGTCCTTCCTCAGGTTAGGAGACCAAAACTGTACACAATACTCCAGGTGTGGCCTCACCAATGTCCTGTACAACTTCTATATTCATATAAACATCCTTATCCTATTCTACTCGTTTCACACCTTCCAGACATGTGGTTTCTTATCGGTTGTGGTGCCCTGAAATCATTACATGCATAATCTACACTACGCTAGATTCTTACTAAACATACCTTACCACATATCGTATTATTTATGTACATCTGCCACCCATCTCCGGGTGGCCAGGTTAATTCCTGTCCTTCTCTTTTCTTCTCTGGCCTCTGGGTTTCCAGCGGGGCCGGTAGTAGGTCGGACTGTACCGCAGGACCTGGAGTGTCCTGACCGGAGGTGGGTCTGAGTCCCACACTATTGGGGGAATGTCCCCTCCGGTGCTCCAGCACACCGCTCCTTTGGGGGTGGCTGCCTGGTTCATTTTGTCCCCTGGGGGTTCTACCTGGTTGAGGGCCGTGGGCTCGGGACCCCCAATTAGTGGCTGTTCCACCACTATCTCTTCTGGGGCTCCCTCATCGCCCGAGTCTACCGGCTGGGTGTCCCTGCTCGCAGGCTGGTCCCTGATCTTAGGTACCCTTTCACGGCAGGTCCCTCTCCCGGGGCTGAACCACTTAAATTGGGGCGCTGGTGACCACGGTGCCTTAGGCCGTGGCGTGCGGAGAGTCCTTCTCAGGGTTTTGACCCCTGGGGCTGCGTCCAAGTTCCAAATGATTGGGGGGATAGCTCCTCCAGTAACTCAGTCCATCGCCCCTCTGGGTACAGTCTGTGGGTCTGCCACGTCCCCTGTGGGATTTCCACAGGTGGGGGCTGCTGGCTGATGGTCCCTGCCTTTAACACGGTTCCCTGTTCCTGGCTGTCCCTTACGTTTCGCTGCTATCCCGGGGTTGAAAAGTTTGCACTGGTTTATGTGGAACCACTTTGTACGGCGAGGCATTTTCACAGCACAGACCATGGGGCTTGCCTTGTCGACAATGTGGTACGGCCCCATGTACAGTGCCTCATAAATCCCTCCTCGAGCGTAGTTGCTGAGCATAACCTGGTCCCCTATCTCCCATTCGTGGTGTTTGAGGGGCTCGAGCAGCAGTCAGTTGCTCCAATGCTGTTTTCCCATATTGTCAGCAGCCTGCCAGTGAATCTGTTTAATGTGTTCAAACAGTTTCCTGACAAAGCTGTCCCGGCTCGCTTCCCTAAGCTGACCTTCCGTGAGTACCGGGGCTAATACATGGGTGGGGGATCACCTGGCTCTGCCGGTCATGAGCTCATACAGGGAGTACCCCGTGATCTTTGACTGGCTGGCCCGGATCCCTATGAGGACCAGTGGTCGAACCTCTACCCACCTCTTGGGTGAGTCCCCGGTCTCTTTGCGCAGCCTTTCTTTGATGTTGCGGTTTAAACGCTCCACAGCCCGGATGACTGCGGGTTGTGGGCGACATGCCATTTACCTTTAATGCTGAGCACCTTAAGGATCTCCTGCATCACCTGCCTGGTGAAGTGGCTCCCCTAGTCGGACTTCACGTACTGGGGTAGTCCCCATCGGGAGAACACCTCCCTGACCAGGATCCTGGCTGTTCCCAGGGCAGTGGCTGTTCGGCATGGGAAGGCTTCCACCCATTTGGTGAATACATTCACCAACACGAGACAGTACTTGTAACCTCCCTGGGCAGTGGGTAGCGGCCCAATGTAATCGACTTGGATCGACTGCCAGGATCCCTCTACCCTGCTGATATGTCCCATAGACATCTTCCTTTTCTGGGGGTCGGGGTTGTTGGCAGCGCACACCAGACAGCTGGCACAGAACTCGCGGACGTCTTCCCTGAGTCCCGGCCACCACCCTGCCTGTTCCACCCGTTGCCAAGTGGTCTCAGATCCAGGGTGTCCTGCTCTTGGGCCCTCGTGGGCCAGCTGGAGGAATTCTCTCCGCTGTTGTTGGGGTACTACCCATTGCTCCCCCCTGAACAGCATGCCTTCTGTACGGGCCGTCTACCCTATCCCCTTTTTCTAGCGTGTTCAGGACAGTTTTGGGGACGGGGTCTTGGATCTGAACCGTTTTTAGGTCCGGGGACAATGCTACCCCTGCCCTCCCTGTCATCCCAATCCTGCCCCTGACTGCTGCGATGGGGCCTGGGTTGTCCAGATCCTAGAGCTTGCCTGTGCGCGCACCTTGCTTGGCCAACATGTCAGCATGCTGGTTTCCCTCGCTACGGGGTTCAGTGGTGGAATGTGCCTTCACTTTATGTATATAGATCTTCCCTTCCTCCCCCACGGCTGTCATGATCTTTTCCAGTCGGGGCTTAATTGCCAGGGGTCTCCCGTCTGCAGATGTGTATCCGCGACTGGACCAGATAGCCAAGTACTCCAGACACGAATTGCATGTGAACATGCTGTCTGGGAAAATCGTGTGTTGGCTGGGGAATTCTTCGAGGTGTGTGACTACCTACACCACCGCAGACAGTTCAGCGTGCTGGCCACTCATCGTACTGGGGAGTTTAATCACCACGGCAATGCCTGCCTCTGGGTCATAAACTCCGCAGCCTGTGAGTCGTTCACCCGCAGATCCGTGCTTGAACCGTCCACAAGGATCTCTCGGCTTCTGCGGTGTAACCCAGCCCGAAAACCTATGTTAATTTCCCACCGTACACCGGTGGGCGGTCCCTGGATAGATCATGTTGGCTGCGAGTCTTGGCTCGCAGAGACCCTTTACCCTCAGGTCCATCTGGGAGAGGAGTCGGGTCCAGCGAGCAATGCAGGCACTGTTCTCTGTCCCGTCCTTGATCCGACCGTCCAGGAGCATTTGGGTGGGCGTATGGTGGGAAAGGAGTGTGATAGGGGACCACCCTGTGAAGATCAGTGAACTTTTCACAGCCCAGTGAGTGGCTAGGAGATGCCGCTCACAGTTGGAGTGCCCCTTCTCCACATCCGTGAGTATCCTGGAGGAGTAGACCACTGGTCTCAGCCGGCCATGCCACTCTTGGAGCAGTACTGCACTCAGGCTGCCCCTTCACTGGCTGCTACCTCCAGGAAAAACTCTTTACCCCCATCAATAGCCCCTAGAGCTGGTGCGATCTGCAGGTCTTTCTTGAGTTGGATAAATACTGCCTCTCAGCCTTCGTCCGATTCCCACTCCACTCACTTGTGTCGGAGTCGGAGCAGAGGGGCTGCTGTGGCTGCATAATCCTCAATGTGATGTCTGCTGTACCCGGTTAGCCCGAGAAAAGATCTTGCTTCTGTTACTGTGTCGGGAGCTGGTAACTTCTGCACTGCTTCCCTTCTAGCTTTGTCAGTGTCCCTTTCCCCAGCGCGCACAGCCAGTCCCAGGAATTTTACTTCCTTCAGGCCGATATGTGCCTTTGTGGGATTCACTTTAAACCCTTCTTCTTTCAGCAGCTCCAGCAGTTCAGCCAGCAGTGGACCATGCTCCTCCCCCTCATCGGTGAACAGGAGCAGGTCGTCCACATACTGTACCAGCTGCTGGGGTCTGCTGAAGCTCTTTAAACAGTTGGCCATACATTGATGGAAAATACTGGGGCTGTTGTGGAAGCCCTGATGGAGACAGTTCCAAGTGTATTGCTGTCCTTTAAAGGTAAAAGCAAACTTGTACTGATCGTTCCTTCTTAAAGGTATGAACCAAACCCGTTGGAAATGTCCAGCTCTGTGAAGGTGGTCGCGGAGGCTGGGATATGTCCAATGAGGTCGGCGACAGCAGCAACAGTGGGTGCACAGGCGGGGATGTTACGGTTGAGTACTCGATAGTCCACCGTGGCTCTCCAGGAGTTGTCCTGTTTCTTAACCGGCCACAACGGAGGGTAGCTATTGGTCTCAATACCCCTGTTTCACTAAAGAACCGAAGGCTGTTTCCATGTCTGCCTCCGCCTCCCTGGTGAAATTATACTGTTTCTACAGTCGGGTCATAGGGTCCCCATCTATGCTAACCTCAACCCCGTTTATCCTCCCACAGTCGTGTTTGTGAGAGGCAAAAGCTGCAAGGTTTGCCCTTACATACTTTTGGTACTCCATCGGAGTGTTACTGACCAGTGATTCACGGTCGTAACACTCCTTTGGCTTCATGGTGCACACTGTCCCCTTTCCCCTTTTTTCTGGGATAACCATTACCTCACTCTCCTGTCCCGTACAGACTGACCCCCAAAGACAGTCGTTTCTTAAATCCACTAGGATCCCGTGGCCTAGAATAAAGTCAGCCCCCAGGATCCCTCTCCCTTCCTGTTCCCACATCATCAGGACACAAGTCCACTTGGTATGGAGTGTTCCTAAATGAACAGAGAGCGGAATGGAGAATGAGCCAACCTGCTCGGTGCCTGTGAAACCCACTAAGCTCTCGGGGACCCCGTTAGACAGAGGTGAGGCGTCGGGGTTATTTACATAGACAAGAGTGCTTGATGCACCGGTATCCAGCAGGTCAGTCCCTTTCACCTTCTCCACTTCCATCTGAACGGTCGGTCTCCCCCACGCATCGTACTCGAGGGAACACAGGTGAACAGGCTATGTCTGTTCTAGTCACTGTTTTGGCTGGGATGGGGCAGATGGGATTTCAGTACCGGTGGCGGTGGTACCCTCCCAGAGCCATCCAGCATTGTTCGCAGGGCAGTCAGAAAGGTATCAAACGTGTGGGGAGGGGCTGGCTTCTCGGTCTCGGTCTTTTGGGGAAGGGCAGGAGAACTCTTCCCTGCGCTACTCTTCCATGGGTTTCTACAATCCTTTCTCCAGTGCCCACTCTTTCCGCACCCAAAACAGGTACGTTTTGTACCGGAGGGGTTGCCCCCGTCGTGGCACCATTCCCTCTTGTCCTGACTAGGTCTGATTTCGAGGACCCTTCCCTTGGGTGGGTGCTCTTCCATTCCCCTGCAGTTCCAGTAGGCTCGGGTCATTTCCCTGACCACTCCCTGTTCGGTGGCCTGGGGATTTCTCGGGTCAAACCAGGCCTCAGCCTTTGTCCTTATACGAGGTAAATTGTTTGCCATCAGGCTTCAGAGCCAGTGGGCTCTCTCATCCCGTCTTAGGTGATTCCGGTCGAGGTCCCCTCCACAGACGCTCTGGCACACAGGCCACAGCCAGTCTGCGAAAACCTGTCGGGTTTTCCCTGTGAGCTGCACTGTTGGGACTCCCATCATTACAGTCCATGGCTTCTAGAATATCTTCCTGGACAGCGGCACATGTCCTCTGCCCCCTTTTACTCTCGGCAGAGAGGGACTGGTACAGCTTGCCGTCCAGTGAGAGGAGGTGCATATTTGCTATCTCAGCATCATCACACGCGTTAATATCCCTTGCCTGTTCCACTTCCATAAAGTGGACCGAGGTGTCCCCCTTTGGGGTGAGCTTTCCCAGGTGACTTATCATAGCCCTGAGCTGTTGGGTCGTGTGGGGAACTACAAACTGACTTTCCAGGGGCCCCAGACCCCCAGCACCGGTGGGCGGGCCAAACATTTGTTGCCGGACCTGGCACATTGGCCCTGGTTCTGGCCCTTCCTGTTCTGGCTCGCCTACCACTCCTCCCTGCTGCCAAGCCAAGCTGAAACTCGGTGCCACAGGTGGTGGTGGTCCGCTATCCCTGTCCGCCCCACAACTCGTTCACCCTCCTGCTGCCGAACCGGTATAGTCACCGGCACCACAGGTGGTGGTTGAACAGTTTCCTCCTTCTCTTCCAGGTTTACCCGGGCCGTTCCCGGGTTTATTTGGAATACCTTGCCTTTTGCCTTGCACAGAGCAAGGGTTAAACTTTTGTTTGTTGCTGGCAGGGACCGTGGTCTCCTGACTCAAAACCATTAGTGCTGGCTAGTTTATAAGCTGCTGTACGTCTCTTAACTTATCCTCCAGCTCTTTTACTTGAAGGGTGAGGCGAGTGTTTTCCTCCCACAGTATCTTATCATTATTCTTAGCCTCGGTAACCTGACACTGTAAATAGTTCTGGCTGTTTTTGAACCTTTTCATTCGCTGTGTCTTTCCATGTTTTAGTTTACGGAGTTCCCCCCACACCTTTCTTCTGCCATAGCCCTCTCATGTGATGTTTCTGCACATTCACATTGTTCTGCCTGCAGTGACTCGATGTTCTTATCTAGGTGTTGGACCTGTTGCTGTCGTCAGGACAACCAAATTGCCTTTTCTACTGATTCCTTATGGTACTTGCTGGCTGTCCACTGGGCCGCGGCGTCTCCTGAACGCTCAGCGCGCAACAGACCAAGCACTCATTCCTTAGTGACATTCACTTTCTTAAACACAAAGGAGAAAATCCTCTCTTCCATCTTTGTTCTTTCCTCCAAAACAGCAATCTCTGCATCACATCCTTTAGACCAAAGTCCTGCCGTGGTCGCCATTCTTTCGGGCGTGGTGTGTGGGGTGAGGTTCACCTCTGACCTTCTGAGCGGTTTCAATCGCTCGCACTATCTGGGTTCTAGACTTTGGATTTATTTGGGGATGTGACAAAGTGCAAGAGAGAATTGGTTTTGGTGCAAAGAACCTCAATTTTCTAAAGGGCAAGAACGTAAAATGTCGAGCTTGTAATTACTCGAATAAAAAAACACTTATCACACTTTAAAGGGGTTACAGAAAAATAATACACCTCCCACCTCCCAGTGCCTAACTCTGACTCGGTGAAACTCGAGGGCAAACAGGGATTATGCTCACCAATCCTCTTATTGTCAGTTGGCGGTGGTTTGCAGTTTCGAGGTTCTGTGGACTCTGTAAGTTCTGCTTGCCGTACCCCGAACATCGTGGAAGACTTCTTACTGCGTAGTGTTCAGTTGGGTGGTGTCCGCTGATGCGGTAGGGTGCGTATTGGATTTATGGGGTCAGTACTCACTTTCTTCCGTCAGCAGTTGGTTTTAAAGTTCTTTAGGTAATGTTTCACCTGTTGGTATCGAGGAACAGATTATAGAGGGGAAACTTTCGAAGCTTCGGTTTCTTCTTGAGGATTTTTGTTCTTAGAATTTGCCGATCGCGGTGTTTTCGATGTTACCACGTTGGCTGTGGTCAGTTGCTGCCGCGATGATGATGTCCGAAGTTACTGGGAACTGCTTTCTCTGCTGTGATGATGTTCTTCCTTCTCCTTCGGTAGCAGGGCAGTGTGATCCAGGAGTGTCGTCGAGGCTGAAGATGTTGGAGCTCAGAAGAGCTGTATAGGAGGCTGTGTAGCAAGCTCTCTGGAAGGCTTGTTACAAACTGCTGTGGCGATCTCTCTCCTTTTTCCCTGCTTCCCGTTCTCCTTCTTTCGTTAAAAAACAAGGCCCCAGTTATACTTTGGGAGCCGTTCTAATCTGCGTGCCAAATGAGCCCCGTTTTTTGTTTTAATTTTGGCGTGCTTGATATCTCTTTGTTATATTTAGGCGGGCCCATTAATGGTAACCTGCCTCGGATGTGTTGATCTTTTGAATTCGTTTCTTGATCGGGAAAATTAGGTTTTTGGTATTTGCAATGTCAGCCGAGGCCTGGGTTTTCCATGCGGGCTGGATGGGCCATTGTCATTATGTATATGCAGGATGGGTTTCCTGCTCAGAGTGATGGCTGGCTATCTCTGGGTTGATTGTTGCTATGTTAATGTCTCCCGTGGAAACGGGTTTTTCGAGTTTACACAATTCCCCAGACAATTTGTTCAGCTTCAATATCCCAGACAGCTTCAATCCCCAAACTGGTTTCTTTGAATGATCCTTTAGTTCTCAGCCCTTTCCACACGGACCCAATCTGCCTTGTAAAATTCCAAATTCGATTAAAACTTGTAGTTTCTTCCATGTGCACTTTAGGATCCCAAACTTTCTGGTTGATAGTTCCAAATTAAATTTCCTTTCCAATGAGTCCACACACTGGGGGGTTGTCCAACGAATTTTTGCAATCCAACTCCTGCACCAATTTTCTATGTTTCTATGTTACAAAAACTTTGGCATGATTGGTTCCATGGTGTAATGGTGAGCATTCTGTACTCAGTAAACCAGTGATCTGAGTTCACATTGTGGTGGAACCTCAATTCTTGCTGTCCCAGCTGCTGAAAATGTGGGACAAACAAGTGAAAGACACCTGGTGTTGGTGGGCAGTTTTGTTGACTTTGTCAGTGATGCTTGATCTGCAAGTCTAGTTGTCAAATCGTGTGTTCAACCATCAGTTACCTGTTACAAATCAGCGGAGGAGAAACCAGTTTTTTTATCTAATGCTGCCTTTACCTGCACAATTATCTGTGCTGAGATTATCTGTGCAATATGCTTTGAGCAGGATGAATAAAATCAACGCTTTTTGAAATGCAGGCACTGCATGTTTTGTACTCGAAAAAATTTGCATTTTCTTGTCTGGGGTAAAAATAAAAAAGGGAGGGTGGCTCAAACGTGGCTATCTAGGGAAATCAGGAATAGTATTAAAGCCAAGGAAGTGGCATACAAATTGATGTGGAATCTATATGGGTAGAGCTGCAGAACACCATAGGGCAAAAAACGTTCGTGGGAATTGTGTACAGATCTCCAAACAGTAGTAGTGATGTTGGGGAGGACATCAAACAGGAAATTAGGGGTGCATGCAATAAAGGTGCAGCAGTTATAATGGGTGACTTTAATATGCACATAGATTGGGCTAGCCAAACTGGAAGCAATACGGTGGAGGACGATTTCCTGGAGTGCATAAGGGATGGTTTGCTAGACCAATATGTCGAGGAACCAACTAGGGGGATGGCCATCTTAGACTGGATGTTGTTTAATGAGAGAGGACTAATTAGCAATCTCATTGTGCGAGGCCCCTTGGGGAAGAGTGACCATAATATGGTGGAATTCTGCATTCGGATGGAGAATGATACAGTTAATTCAGAGACCATGGTCCAGAACTTAAAGAAGGGTAACTTTGAAGATATGAGGCGTGAATTGGCTAGGATAGATTGGCGAATGATACTGAAGGGGTTGACTGTGGATGGGCAATGGCAGACATTTAGAGATCGCATGGATGAACTACAACAATTGTACATTCCTGTCTGGGGTAAAAATGAAAAAGGGAAGGTGGCTCAACCGTGGCTATCTAGAGAAATCAGGAATAGTATTAAAGCCAAGGAAGTGGCATACAAATTGGCCAGAAATAGCAGCGAATCTGGGGACTGGGAGAAATTTAGAACTCAGCAGAGGAGGACAAAGCTTTTGATTAGGGCAGGGAAAATGGAGTACGAGAAGAAGCTTGCAGGGAACATTAAGGCGGATTGCAAAAGTTTCTGTAGATATGTAAAGAGAAAAAGGTTAGTAAAGACAAACGTAGGTCCCCTGCAGTCAGAATCAGGGGAAGTCATAACGGAGAACAGAGAAATGGCAGACCAATTGAACAAGTACTTTGGTTCAGTATTCACTAAGGAGGACACAAACAACCTTGCGGATATAAAAGGGGTCAGAGGGTCTCGTAAGGAGGAGGAACTGAGGGAAATCTTTATTAGTCGGGAAATTGTGTTGGGGAAATTGATGGGATTGAAGGCCGATAAATCCCCAGGGCCTGATGAACTGCATCCCAGAGTACTTAAGGAGGTGGCCTTGGAAATAGCGGATGCATTGACAGTCATTTTCCAACATTCCATTGACTCTGGATCAGTTCCTATCGAGTGGAGGGTAGCCAATGTAAACCCACTTTTTAAAAAAGGAGGGAGAGAGAAAACAGGGAATTATAGACCGGTCAGCCTGACCTCAGTAGTGGGTAAAATGATGGAATCAATTATTAAGGATGTCACAGCAGCGTATTTGGAAAATGGTGACATGATAGGTGCAAGACAGCATGGATTTGTGAAAGGGAAATCATGCTTGACAAATCTTCTGTAATTTTTTGAGGATGTTTCCAGTAAAGTGGACAAAGGAGAACCAGTTGATGTGGTATATTTGGACTTTCAGAAGACTTTCGACAAGGTCCCACACAAGAGATTAATGTGCAAAGTTAAAGCACATGGGATTGGGGGTAGTGTGCTGACGTGGATTGAGAACTGGTTGTCAGACAGGAAGCAAAGAGGAGGAGTAAATGGGTACTTTTCAGAATGGCAGGCAGTGACTAGTGGGATACCGCAAGGTTCTGTGCTGGGGCCCCAGCTGTTTATATTGTACATTAATGATTTGGACGAGGGGATTAAATGTAGTATCTCCAAATTTGCGGAAGGCACTAAGTTGGGTGGCAGTGTGAGCTGCGAGGAGGATGCTATGAGGCTGCAGAGTGACTTGGATAGGTTTGGTGAGTGGGCAAATGCATGGCAGATGAAGTATAATGTGGATAAATGTGAGGTTATCCACTTTGGTGGTAAAAACAGAGAGACAGACTATTATCTGAATGGTGACAGATTAAGAAAAGGGAAGGTGCAACGAGATCTGGGTGTCATGATATATCAGTCATTGAAGGTTGGCATGCAGGTACAGCAGGCGGTTAAGAAAGCAAATGGCATGTTGGCCTTCATAGCGAGGAGATTTGAGCACAGGGGCAGGGAGGTGTTGCTACAGTTGTACAGGGCCTTGGTGAGTTCACACCTGGAGTATTGTGTACAATTTTGGTCTCCTAACTTGAGGAAGGACATTCTTGCTATTGAGAGAGTGCAGCGAAGATTCGCCAGACTAATTCCCGGGATGGTGGGACTGACCTTTCAAGAAAGACTGGATCAACTGGGCTTGTATTCACTGGAGTTCAGAAGAATGAGTGGGGACCTCTTAAAAATGTTTAAAATTCTGACGGGTTTAGACAGGTTAGATGCAGGAAGAATGTTCCCAATGTTGGGGAAGTCCAGAACCAGGGGTCACATTCTAAGGATAAGCGCTAAGCCATTTAGGACCGAGACGAGGAGAAACTTCTTCACCCAGAGAGTGGTGAACCTGTGGAATTCTCGACCACAGAAAGTAGTTGAGGCCAATTCACTAAATATATTCAAAAGGGAGTTAGATGAAGTCCTTACTACTCGGGGGATCAACGGGTATGGCGAGAAAGCAAGAAGTGGGTACTGAAGTTTCATGTTCAGCCATGAACTCATTGAATGGCGGTGCAGGCTAGAAGGGCTGAATGGCCTGCTCCTGCACCGAGTTTCTATGTTTCTATGTTTCTAAAAAACAGGGCCCCAGTTATACTTTGGGAGCCGTTCTAATCTGCGTGCCAAATGAGCCCCGATTCTTTGATTTAATTTTGGCGGGCTTGATATCTCTTTGTTATATTTTGGCGGGCCCATTAATGGTAACCTGTCTCGGATGTGTCGATCTTTTGAATTTGTTTCTTGATCAGGAAAATTAGATTTTTGGTATTTGCAATGTCTGCCTAGGCCTGGGTTTTCCATGCGGGCTGGATGGGCCATTGTCATTATGTATACACTGGATGGGTTTCCTGCTCAGAGTGATGGCTGGCTATCTCTGGGTTGATTGTTGCTATGTTAATGTCTCCCAGGGAGATGGGTTTTCGAGTTTACACAATTCCCCAGACAATTTGTTCAGCTTCAATATCCCAGACAGCTTCAATACCCAAACTGGTTTCTTTGAATGATCGTTTAGTTCTCAGCCCTTTCCACATGGACCCAATCTGCCTTGTAAAATCCCAAATTCGATTAAAAATCGTAGTTTCTTCCATGTGCACTTTAGGATCCCAAACTTTCTGGTTGATAGTTCCAAATTAAATTTCATTTCGAATGAGTCCAAACACAGGGGAGGTTGTCCCATGAATTTTTGCAATCCTACTCCTGCACCTATTTTCTATGTTTCTATGTTTCGATGTTTCTATGTTTCAAAAACTTTGGCATGATTGGTTCCATGGTGTAATGGTGAGCATGCTGGACTCAGTAAATCAGTGATCTGAGTTCAAATTGTGGTGGAACCTCAATTCTTGCTGTCCCAGCTGCTGAAAATTTGGGACAAACAAGTGAAAGACACCTGATGCTGGTGGGCAGTTTTGTTGCCTTTGTCAGTGATGCTTGATCTCCAAGTCTAGTTGTCAAATCGTGTGTTCAACCGTCAGTTACCTGTTACAAATCAGCGGAGGAGAAACCAGTTTTTTATCTCATGCTGCCTTTACCTGCACAATGTGTGCTGAGATTATCTGTGCAATATGCATTCCACAGGATGAATAAACGCAACGCATAGAAACATAGAAACATAGAAACACAGAAAATACTTGCAGCGGTAGCCATTCGACCTTTCGAGCCTGCACCATCACTCAATAAGATCATGGCTGATCATTCACCTCAGTACCCATTTCCTGCTTTGTCTCCATACCCCTTGATCCCTTTAGCCGTAAGGGCCACATCTAACTCCCTCTTGAATATATCCAACGAACTGTCATCAAAAACTCTCTGCAGTAGTGAATTGCACAGGTTAACAACTCCCTGAGTGAAGAAGGTTCTCCTCATCTTGGTCCGAAATGGCTTAAACTGTGTTCCATGGTTCTGGACTTCCCCAACATTGGGAACATTCTTCCTGCATCTAACCTGTCCAGTCCCATCAGAATTTTATATGTTTCTATGAGATCCCATCTCAGCCTTCTAAACTCCAGTGAATAAAGGCACAGTCGATCCAGTCTCTCCTCATATGTCGGTTCTGCCATCCCGGGAATCAGTCTGGTGAACCTTCGCACTCGACAAAACGTTGCATTTTTTTTCATGCCAAGCATTTTACATTAATGCATTGCAATGCCAACGCACTTTTTACATGGCAAGACTGAAGTACAAGCTGTGATGAACAGTGTGAAACAGAAACAGCTACTTGAGAAACCACATCGACGGCATCTATGTGAATTGCTCTGCGCCGATAATTAGCAGAGCGTAAAGAAGGGAAACTGATGCTTTACATGAGAAAAGGCCGAGCCAAAGTGTAATGTTGATGATTTTGAAAACTATTTCAATGATTTTTGTGTGATTGGTTCCATGGTGTAATGGTGCGCACTCTGGGCTTTGAATACAACAATCTGAGTTCAAATCTCAGTGGAACCTCAATTCTTGTTGTCCCAGTGGCTGAAAATTTGGGACAAACAAGTGAAAGATACCTGGTGCTGGTGGGCAATTTTGTTGCCTTTATCATTGATGCTTGATCTCCAAGTCTAGTTGTCAAATCCTGTGCTCTGTGTTAGCACAGTCCCGCATTGATGAACTCTTTGCTTCAGCACGCAGTCTGAAGTTTGGATTAAAAAACAGGAGGTTTGAAGTTTGGATGGAAAAGAGACGTTAGACAATGTGGTGCCTTCAGCCAGTGAGATGAGTAAATTGTTATTGTCTGGATGTTATACATTTGAGTACCTTGTTACGGTGGGAATAATGGAAATTCAGGACTAAACGATTTGATGATGTCTGTATGTTCTGTATTTGACTGTAACCTTGTTACTATATAATGAGATCTGTAGGTTAAACAAGCAATATTAAGTCTGTCTGTTAAACGATTCAGAAAGCAGTTAGTCAGGATTGTCTAAATGGAAAGAATAAGAGTTCAAAGGCTTTTTCAGTGTAAAGATGAGACATTTATGGACTGTAGAGACACAGACAGCAGAGACACTGGACATTTGGAAGGAAATCGAAGCAAGCTGCCTTTGTGAAGTGTTCTCAGTAACGTTCATACTTGGTTTGTTTAGTATGAATGTTTAACTAAAAGACCCGATCCTGCCTTTACTACAACGGAGTGTGTGCGGGTAATTCGATATTAAAAGCAACGAAGCGAAAAGAGCAAGACAGCTGTTTACAACATTTTGGTGACCCCGACGTGATTTTCGAAAGTTCGTTGGCTTATTCGAAGACCCCGAGGTGAAGCAGAAAGTTGGCTGAGTTGTTGGAAGAAGTGTTTCTCACACATCAGTTCAAGGGGTGAGCATTCTCTTCGTTGTCGTGATTAAAGGGATCTTCAGTTAGTAATGGGAGGCTCAGGGGATATTCCAGTTGAAGTCCGGTTATTTCTTAATGAGTTGATTGAGTCAAAAGGGGGACCTTATGGGATAAGACAGGAAACAATGACAGGAGATGGACAGAGACACAGCAGTCCTTAGTGGAGAGTGTCCAGTTAAAAAAGATTGAAGTGTTTGGGTTAAAAAGTGATAAAAAGTGAAAAGCGTTAGTGTTGCAGTGTCTCATGCTGGGGATTCAAACGTTAGGAGAAGAGGCTGAGGCTCGAGATAGGGAAGTCTCAGAACTCAGAGAGCAGCTAACAGCAGTGAGTAAAGAAGTAGAGAATTGGTGATTTCAGGCACTCGGGGCAGCCAGGACTGTTCTGACACTGGATCAGCATCTTGCTGATGAACAGAAGCGTAATCAAGATCTAGAGAAAGGAATATCTAAGCTGCAGAAGATGGTGGTATTAGGTTGCCCACGGAGACAGCAATTGATAAAGCTGGGTGGTATTCGGAGGATTCCCCGGGTCTGAGAGTTGAAAAGGGAATTAAGGGACAGGGAGAATGCCCACCGTTCCCATCCACAGCTCCTTTGTCTTCTCTGACTTTGGAGCCTCGAACCCGTGTGGTTCACGTGGCAACGTTAGGATCAGAGGCGGAGCAGTTAGATGCCTCTTCGGTTACTCAGACGCTTAACACCCCACAACATTACACACGACCTTCCGGTAATGTGGAGAGTGGGGGAAGCACGCTCGAACGGACAAGGCGAGAGCAGGATCACGATTCCTCTACTCCCTGTGGAGCTCGTGGAGGGAACACGACCTTAAGTGGTTTTGGGGATACCTGGTATGAGCGAGGAGGGGTAAAGTTATAGGACATGAGAGTTATCCTTAGTGAAGTGGGACCCGCACACCTTCAGGATCTTAATAAGTTTGCCCAGTGGTGGTGTAATATTCTGGGATGGTGGCAGTCAGGGAACATATCAGAGAAACCGAGGGTTCACATGGTTCTGTGAGCTTTAGGGAATCACCGGGGAACGGGAGTAGATTTTGAAACAACTTCCAGGTCTCATGCTTGGTAGAATAATAGCTGCAATCTTTGTTACTCACTCGGGCCACAGTTAATAAAGCGGCTTGCATTATTACGAGGGGAAGGACCCAGGGAAGCTGGGGAATGTATATTCCAGTTGTGTAAAAGTTTGGGAAGTAATTGGATTGATATCAGTCATAACGGGGATGGTACACATCGAGAGATCATTTTGACTCTCCTATCCCCGTCAGTAGTTCTGGAAGTAGATGCTTGGGGTGGGGACGATCATTTTGATAAATGGTTGGCAACGGTAGAAAGCTTGTATCAGGGAGCTGCAGGAATTTCAGTCATGGAAGTGAGACAGGGGTTACAGCGATGGAAGGCAGAATGGCCTGAGTGGATGAATCCCGCGAGGAGTCACATAAAAGGAGCAGGACCAGGTGGTGGCCGTCAGTTGATAGAGGACAGGGAGAGACTGGCTAAAGAATTAGAAAAGTTAAAAGAAAAGTTGAAGAATCAGGAAAGACAAGCTGGAGACACAGACAGGAATGGTACCTCGGTTCAGTTGCTGAGGTCGGGGGTAGATTCCGCAGGTGAGGGAGGATAGGGGTGGTCATACCCTTATCGAGGCTTGTGTGGAAGGGCAGCGGGAAATGGACACCGGGTCTGCCGGACAAATGAATGTGCTCCTGGAGGAAGGGGATTCCCCTCTTCAGAGACAGTTCCCCAACACCCCAGATACACGAGGAGCAGTTACTGAACAGTCAGAGATGAAAGCAGTGGGAGAAGCTTGTTCAGAAACATTTAAAGTGTCAGCAGGAATGGGCTGTTTCAGAACTGATGAGATGTTTAGTGAAAAGCTCAAATGTGGGAGTTACAAACATGATCTTAAAGGATGTGAAATAGAAGTTGGATTGTTGCAAACGTCGAGAGACTGAATTACAGCAGTTCCGAAGGGTGAACTGAGGGAAGGACTGGGTCTCTCGACTGACTATTCAGCATTTCCGCCATCCTTTACTCGATGTTGTTACACTTCTCCCACAAAGCAGAGGAAATTGTTAAAACCTGTGCAGAGGGTAACAGACTTAGTCGAAGACACCAATTGTGAGTTTACATTTCTGAATGTAAACAGCATGGAATTCAGTTGGAAACATCAAAAATTGAAAATTGACTTTTAAGTAAAAATGGATATGGTGATCACAGACCAACGGACATTAAAATGGCATCCTGAGAATCTGAATCTACAAGAACCCTACTTTGACCCGAAGCGTGCTGCTATTTGGAAGAAGGAAATACGGAAATGGAATACAACATTTCAACAGCTACAGAGTTTGAATCAAGCAATCGTTGTGGACATTAACCATCACACTGCGGAAATCGAGAACGTGCACACAACTTTGGACCAGATTGGACACGTAAGCTGGTGGGAGTCATTGTTGGGATGGAGCCCGACGGCAACAGGCGTGATGAACACAATGATACACCCTGTCCTTATGCTGGTGCTGGTTCAGCTGGTCGTGCTGGTCATTTTGATTTACTGCGGATGTCGTGATGGAAAACAAGGACAACAACTGGACAATGCTGTTGAACGAGCTCGAGCCACCATGCAAATATATGTTCCCCAGATAAGACCTGCAGAGAGGCGAGGAGAAGAAGTGGGGGAATGTGGGAGCACCGTCCCGCATTGCTGAACTCTTTGCTTCAGCACGCAGTCTGAAGTTTGGATTAAAGAACAGGAAGACTGAAGTTTGGATCGAAAGAGACTGTTAGACAATGTGGTGCCTTCAGCCATTGAAATGAGTAACTGGTCATTGTCTGTATGTTAAATATTTGATTGTACCTTTGTTACTATTTAATGACATCTGTAGGTTAAACAAGCAATGTTAAGTCTGTATGTTAAACAATTCACAAAGCCGTTAGCCGTGATTGTCTAAATGTAAAGAAATAAGAGTATAAAGATGAGACTCACACACGCAGACACGAGAGACACTGGACATTCGGAAGGTGTGTGTCTCAAGCAGCCACGGAAATCGAAGCAAGCTGCCTTTGTGAAGTGTTCTCAGTAACTTTCATACTTGGTTTGTTTGGTATGAATGTTTAAATAAAAGACCCGATCCTGCCATTTACTACAACTGAATGTGTGCGGGTAATTCGAGGTTAAAAGCAACGAAGCAAAAAGAGCAAGACAGCCGTTTACAACATTTTGTAACAGGTAACGGATGGTTGAGCACACGATTTGATAACTAGACTTGTAGATCAAGCATCAATGACAAAGGCAACAAAACTGCCCACCAGCACCAGATGTCTTTCACTTGTTTGTCCCAAATTTGCAGCAGCTGGGACAACAAGGAATCAGGTTCCACCGAGATTTGAACTCAGATCCCAGAGTGCTCACCATTACACTATGGAACCAACCATGGTAAAATATTTGAAACAATTCTCAAAAACAGCAAAATCATCTCCAACAGTACACTTTGGCTCGGCCTTTTCTCAATCACACCATCAGTTTCCTCTCTTTGCTCTCTGCTAATTATCGATGCAGAACAATTCACACAGATACCGTCGAGGCTGTGGTTTTACAAGTAGCTGTTTCTGTTTCACACTGTTCATCACAGCTTGTACTTCAGTCTTGCCAGGTAAAAAGTGCGTTGGCATTGCAATGTAATAATGTAAAATGCTTGGCATGGAAAGAAAATGCAAAGTTTTGTCGAGTTAGCGAGTAGGTGACGAGGTTTGGGGTTGATGTGCGTCGCTTTTAATCTTTGAAATTTCACCATTCAAAGAAACGGAGAATTGAACTGTCCCTGTAAGCATTGTGTTCGCGTTTAATCACAGCAATATCCACATTCAGGAGCTGAAAAGGAATTAAAACCTAATACCTGCTTCGGGACAATCAGAAGACTTCGTCACAGACAAGGCACTGGAAGGCTGGAAGGTTGATCACACCGGTTGTGGGAGAGCTGGTTGGTGGTGACATGGAAGTGTCTGCAGTGTGCGGGACCAGACTGCTTCCACACATCCACAATGAATGTCCCAACCTTTACTTGGGAAAAGTACAACTGAGAGTGGACAAGTTCCATCCCGGTCAGAGCAATCTGAAGCTTTAACTGACTGACACCCTGGTTTGGGATGTCTTGCAGTGTGTAATTGTGTCAGTCTCTGTGGCGCAATGGGTTAGCATGTTCGGCTGTTAACCGAAAGGTTGGTGGTTCGAGACCACCCCGGGACAAAGCATTTAACTGTTTTTCCCCGTGGATTCGATGCTGCACGATTCCAGGTTGTCATTGTGCGTTTTGGCTGCGCGAATATATTCCACAAACATTGCCAGCTGTTCTGTTATCCAGTGAGTTCCCACTCCAATATTTTTATGAGCATTCAGTTTGAGTGTATACAGAACTGAACAGAGATATCAGAAAATTTAACAAGGTTGTGGGACATTGTTTTTTGTTAATATTGAACCACTAATATGAATAAATCCATTTCTTCAAATATTTAATTGAACATGTTTTCAAAATGTTTCCCAACAGTTTTGAACCAGGGACATTTCGCGTGTGAGGTGAATCTAATAACCACTACATTACGGAAACACTACAGCAATGTTCGGAATATAACCAGAGCTTTAACCTCCACAGCTGGCCTATACTTCAGGACCTGGTTTTATGAGAATAGAAAGACGGTGCTATATTTAGGAAGTCTGTGAGTGTGGCAGGAATTGATCGAGTGTTTCCCAGACTTTACACATAGGAACAGGAGGTGGCCATTTAGCAGCGAGTGGTTAGGATCTGGAATGTACTGCTTGAACGGGTGGTGGAGGCAGACTCAATCTTATCTTTCAAAGGGGAGCTGGATCAGTGTCTGAAGGTAAAACAATTGCAGGGCTACAGGGAAAGGGCGGGGGAGTGGGACTCGCTGAGAGTCGGCATGGGCTCGACGGGCCGAATGGCCTTCCGTGCTGTAACCATTCTATGAGTCTATAAGTTAGTGGCACATTTCATAGTGTGGGTGGAAGCAGAACATTGCAAAGGTACATGGATTGAGTCGGCAAAACTGGAGGCATCTGATTCAGGAGATTCGCGGGGCGCGGAAATTCGGGAGTTTAATGACTTTGAAAGGAACATTTTTGTTTTCTGCATTTACGGTCAGAGAAATGTTTGTGAAAGGAATTTTTTGAACAGAGGAATGCAGCATTTAATCTTCTGCCTTAACACTTCTTCCTGGGTGTCGGGGTCACATTTCTTTTGAGATTATTCTTCTCAAAAAGGAGTTAGATGTAGTCCTTCAGACTAGGGGGATCAAGGGCTATGGCGAGAAAGCAGGAATGGGGTATTGAAGTTGCATGTTCAGCCATGAACTCATTGAATGGCGGTGCAGGCTCAAAGGGCCGAATGGCCGAACCGTGCACCTATTTTCTATGTTTTATATGTTTCTTGAATTTATATTTCCTTTGTTGTTTCACAATAACCAGACCTTTGCTCTAAAGTCTTTCTCACTATTTCCCCAGTCTCCTGTTGATGTTACCAGCAATGAACATTTTGAACCAGACAACGAAAACACACTGTGCAAAATGGGACATGCTTTAACAGTTAACGTGGGGCTCGAACCCCCAAATTCGAGATTAAGATTCCCATGCTCGACCGATTGATCTCGTGGGGCTTCTACCAAATAGACGTTTTTGTCGTTGATTGCAGCCAGGCGCCTGTTGGCTCCGCCCCAGATGTTTAAACTTGCTGTCAAGGAACTGCCAGGATCTTCTTGAATGGTGGACCAGGCTCGAGGGGCCGAATGGCCTAATCCGGCCCCTAATCCTTACATGTTTATTACCTTATGACCTTTCACAGGAGAACAAACTCGCCCCTGAGCATACATGAGGAGATAGCTCCAGAAAATATTCCCACCCGGTGAGCTTTTGCGTGTGAGAAAAACGTGTTAACCGTTACACTGCGGAAACATCTCCACTTTCAGCACCAGGTCAGACGGAAATGTTAAGCGAGCAGGTGAACTGCTGAATCCCACTTTGAAGGAGTTGATCGTGGTGTCAAACAATGAGTTTCACTTAATGATTAAAAATAAGAAATGTCAGATTTAAACACAGACCTCGAGAGAAGACTGCAACCTGAACACAGCACCTGAGACCGCTCGGCCATCCTGACTATTTAATGCTGTATGTGGCCATCTGCAGGTTGATTTTGAACTTTTGTATCCTGTCACATGAAATAAATGAGGGCAGCAGGCGTATCTCTGCCTGACACCGGGGAAACAGTGAGACAGACCTTGGAGCAAGGGTCTGGTTATTGCCAAACAGCAAAGAATATATTAATTGTGGAAGAACAATATCTAAAAGTACAGTAACCCTGATGTGATTTAAACAAGCTACCTTCGGAACTGAAATCAGTCACGCTACCATTGCGCCACGAGGTCTACATCATAAGACTCAGATGTTCGTCGATATGAAGGTGTCACAATACAAGGAGCTTTAAAATCTCCGCCCATTCCCACCTGGTGTCAGAAGCAGCGCTCACCTCCCAGTCACTGTATGTTTTTTTCTTAAACTTTTGTGTTGCTTTCATGGGAAAGCATCATTAATTAACCCATCACCTTCTTTTGCACAATGAAAGAAATGCTAACTGAGGGACAGTCGATACTTCAATCATTTGTCCTGTGCTTTGGGGAGCGGCCAGGGAAGTGGACCTGAGTCCATGATCGGATCGACCATGATCGCATTAAATGTCGGAGCAGGCTTGAGAGGCATATGGTCGACTCCTGCTCCTATTTCTTATGTTCTTATGTTATTCTGCATGTTGACCCACTTTACAAACTGTATTCTAGGATCTGGTTCAAAATCTTCATTGCCGATGACATCAGGAATCTGGGGCAACTTTTTTCAAATTTAACAGCACCGGTTATTCCGACCATGCACAGAAAATAAAATCAGTAGTGAAGTGCTCATTTTCATATTCAACGCAGTAGGATTTCAAATAAAGTTTAAGGATTTTACAGTGAAAAGATTTGGAAGTGTTATTGTATTTGTGTCTTTAATTAAACTTTGTGGCGTCTGATTCCCGTTCATGCCTCTGCTGAATAAGAAAGGAGGGTTTGACGTTGACCAGACTGCACTGCCCCTGATATTTGTGAGCTCATCCTTTCTATTCAGTGGTTTCTCGCCCTTTGATGGGCTACCGTGTAGCTGATATCACGTTGGCCTCACACGCGAAATGTCCCCGGTGGATCCATTTTCTCTCACTGAAAGTTATCTATTTATTGAAGTGAAATAAAGAGCAATTCAGGAATAAGGGATCACTTTTGCCAGGAGAATAAATAGCAAATAAAAACAGCAAATGCTGGAAATCTCAGCAGGTCAGGCAGCATTTGCCAGGAGACGAAACTCGCCTCTGATTGTTCCTCGAAAGCAAGTTTAAACATAATGCTCCTTCCCGGGATCGAACCTCATACCTTTCATGTGTAATGCAAACGTGATAAGCACACGTGATAACCACTACACTGCAGAAACCTCTGGCACAGCTGGCACAACAGAGGGGAGCTGACCAGTGAGCTCCCTCTGTGCTGATCGGGAATGTGTTGGCTCACCTTAAACAACTTCTGTCCCACACTGAAAGTTCTCAATCCTTCTCCTCCACTGCCCTTTACAGAAATGTCACGGATCACCCAGCCACCGTGTTCACTTCCACATCCTCGCAGTGGGGCCACAGAGGTTCCTACCGTCTCCCCGCCATCAGCGAACTCGCCCTGTTTACTAAATTAAACCCAGAACACGTGCCCGGCAAAGGGCAGGAGAAGCCAGATAGTCTGTCAGTTCGGTCTATCACAGAAAGTATTGGTATTCATGGTGATGACAGCAATTATTAATCGTCTCACAGACCTCAATTATTTTTATGCGATGAATTTATCGGCAATTGAAACCAGGTTAGTGCGCCGGATCTTAACCCCTCGACCACCAGGGAACAGTTATGATACAAGTAGTATATTTATATATATTCTTATTTGAACCTGAATATCAATGGCTAGCTACCTAGACCTCATGGTGCAATGGAAGTGCATCTAACTTTGAGTGAGAGAAATTGTTCCACAGTGACATCCATTTCATCTTTTGTTCCCTTTCAAACGCTAGAGACTGAGACAGGGGGAATAAATAGAGAAATAAAAGCACAGGGATATAGACAAGAGGAAGAGAGAAGGGGAAAGATACTGTCCCCACCCAGAACTCATGCAGAAACCCCTCTGCTGCGCTCGGGGTGGCCACCCAAAGCCTGGATGCACTAACGGGAGAACACCAGCGGCAGGTCGGGGCCATAAAAGGAACGGCGAGCGGCCCTGGGTGCAGCTTGGAGGTCCCGGGAGACTACTCCAGGGAGCAGTGCGAGCTGGTGCAGGAGGGCGGCTGCAGCGAAGAGTGACGTCATCAAGGTTCAGGTCGGTGATTGGAGCGTGGGCAAGTACAGCAGGAGCGGCGAGATCGGGGCGAAGGAGCGGCGAGAGACTGTAGAGGGATGTGATCAGGGCCCAGGGGAGGCATGAGTTCGGGGCCAGAAGCCCGGGGTTAGCACGGCCCAGCCCACACTGCGATATGTGTGTGCACTGGGTCCGTGCAGCAGAACTGGTCTCCAGTCAACCTGCTTAACCCTTGCCACTGGACCAAGTCCTCGCTCTGTCAAGCCCGTTTGATGGCTGGGGTGCAACGGCCATCACAATTTTTAAAAATCCACGCACAGGCATCTTCCACCCTTTGGGATGTAGTTCGGGTCCTTCATTGAAACACCTGTGAACTCATCCTTTTTCGGCGTGGAAGCAAGTCATCCTCGTTTCGAGGAACCGCCTATGATGATGATGATGATGATGGATACATTAACGTCCCAACAGCTCATTGACTGCAGGAGTGGGACTGTGCGGCACTTCAGAAAACACGTCGAAAAGGCAAAGTCACTGATTCCGTCTCATGTGCTCCTCCGAACAAGAATAACAACACACACTAAAAATGCTTCAATAATGGTTACACTTTATCTCCGTGCAGCCTCTACAGTCTAAAGACACCACAACGGTAGTGCGAATACATTCTTCCCATCAAAGTTCTATTTGTGCTACTTTATTGTGGCAACTCTTGATTGCAGTCACCAAGATATCCCTTGAGATATCGGGTAAAACTCATGCTTTTCCTTTGGCAATGCTTTTAATAATCTGAGAAGATTTGACTGGAGGTTTATTAACAGATAGCACTTCGTAAGGCCTTTATCTCCATATTTACTAAGCAGTTGGCTCGTTGGTCTAGTTGTATGATTCTCACTTTGGGGTTTGCGAGAGATCCCGGGCGAGCCCTTTTTTTGCCGTGAATTTTGAATTTGCATCGAACTTTTGCAAAGAAGGACTTGCATTTCTGCAGCGTCTGTCAGGAGCTCATAACGCCCCAAAGCGCTTTACAGCCGTTGAGTTACCTTTCAAATGTTGTCACGTGAGTAAAGATGTGCCCAAATCACCCCACACGCACCTCAACTCTTTGTGAAGGAGTTCATAGAATCATAGAAGTTTGCAGCACGGAAGGAGGCCAATTCGGCCCATCGTGTCCGCGTCGGCCAACAAGACGCTCTCCAGCCTAATCCCACTTTCCAGCTCGAGGCCCATAAGCCTGCAGGTTACAGCACTTCAGGTCACATCCAAGCACTGTTAAATGTGGTGAGTGTTTCTGCCTCTACCACTCTTTCAGGCAGTGAGTTCCAGACCCCCTCAACCCTCTGCGTGCAGAAATAAATAGGTGCAGGCGAAGGCCATTCGGCCCTTCGAGCCGCACCACCACGGAGAATGAAACAGTTAATTCAGAGACCATGGTCCAGAACTTAAAGAAGGGTAACTTTGAAGGTGTGAGGCATGAATTGGCTAGGATAGATTGGCAAATGATACTTAAGGGGTTGACAGTGGATGGGCAATGGCAGACATTTACAGACCGCATGGATGAACTGCAACAATTGTACATCCCTGTCTGGTGTAAAAATAAAAAAGGGAAGGTTGCTCAACCGTGGCTATCAACGGAAATCAGGGATAATATTAAAGCCAAGGAAGTGGCATACAAATTGGCAAGAAATAGCAGCGAACCCGAGGACTGGGAGACATTTGGAACTTAGCAAAGGAGGACAAAGGGTTTGATTAGGGCAGGGAATCAATTATTAAGGATGTCATAGTAGCGCATTTGGAAAGAGGTGACATGATAGGTCCAAGTCAGCATGGATTTGTGAAAGGGAAATCATGTTTGACAAATCTTCTGGAATTTGTTGAGGATGTTTCCAGTCGAGTGGACAAGGGAGAACCAGTTGATGTGGTGTATTTCGACTTTCAGAAGGCTTTCGACAAGGTCCCACACAAGAGATTAGTGTGCAAAGTTAATGCACATGGGATTGGGGGTAGTGTGCTGACGTGGATTGAAAATTAGTTGGCAGACAGGGAGCAAAGAGGAGGAGTAAATGGGTACTTTTCAGAATGGCAGGCAGTGACGAGTGGGGTACCGCAAGGGCCCTAGCTGTTTACATTGTACATTAATGATTTAGACAAGGGGACTAAATGTAGTGTCTCCAAATTTGCAGATGACACTAAGTTGGGTGGCAGTGTGAGCTGCGAAGAGGATGCTATGAGGCTGCAGAGTGACTTGGATAGGTTAGGTGAGTGGGCAAATGCATGGCAGATGACGTATAATGTGGATAAAGGTGAGGTTATCCACTTCGGTTGAAAAACAGAGAGACAGACTATTATCTGAATGGTGACAGATTAGGAAAAGGGGAGGTGCAAAGAGATCTGGGTGTCATGGTACATCAGTCATTGAAGGTTGGCATGCAGGTACAGCAGGCGGTTAAGAAAGCAAATGGCATGTTGTCCATCATAGCGAGGGGATTTGAGTATAGGGGCAGGGAGGTGTTACTACAGTTGTACAGGGCCTTGGTGAGGCCACACCTGGAGTATTGTGTACAGTTTTGGTCTCCTAACTTGAGGAAGGACGTTCTTGCTGTTGAGGGAGTGCAGCGAAGGTTCACCAGACTGATTCCCGGGATGGCAGGACTGACATATCAAGAAACACTGGATTCACTGGAGTTCAGACAAATGAGAGGGGATCTCATAGAAACGTTTAAAATTGTGGCGGGTTTAGACAGGTTAGATGCAGGAAGAATGTTCCCAATGTTGGGGAAGTCCAGAACCAGGTGTCACAGTCTAAGGATAAGGAGTAAGCCATTTAGGACCGTGATCAGGAAAAACTTCTTCACCCAGAGAGTGGTGAACCTGTGGAATTCTCTACCACAGGACGTTTTTGAGGCCAATTCACTAAATATATTCAAAAAGGAGTTAGACGTAGCCCTTCCTACTCGGGGGATCAAGGGGTATGGCGAGAAAGCAGGAATGGGGTACTGAAGTTGCATGTTCAACCAAAAACTCATTGAATGGTGGTGCAGGCTCGAAGGGCCGAATGGCCTACTCCTGCACCTAATTTCTATGTTTCTACATTCCAGTAAGATCATGGCTGATCATTCACCTCAGTACCCCTTTCCTACTTTCTCTTCATACCCCTTGAGCCCTTTAGCCATAAAGGCCACAGCTAATTCCCTCTGGAATATATCAAATGAACTGACATCAACAACTCTCTGCGGCAGAGATTTCCACAGGTTAACAACTCTCTGAGTGAAGAAGTTTCTCCTCATCTCGGTCCTAAATGGCTTACCCCTTATCCCTTAGACTCTGACCCCTGGTTCTGGACATCCCCAACATCGGGCACATTCTTCCTGCCTCCAACCTGCCCAGTCCTGTCAGAATTTTATATGTTTCTTTGAGATCCCCTCTCATTCTTCTAAACTCCGGTGAATACAGGCCCAGTCAATCCAGTCTCTCCTCATATGTCAGTCCTGCCATCCAGGGAATCAGTCTAGTGAACCTTCGCTGCACTCTCTCAGTAGCAAGAACATCCTTCCTCAGATTAGGAGACCAAAACTGAACACAATATTCCAGGTGAGGCCTCATCAAGGCCCTGTACAACTGCAGTAAGACCTTCCTGCTCCAATACTCAAATCCTCCAGCTATGAAGGCCAACATGCCATTTGCCTTCTTCACCGCCTGCTGTACCTGCATGCCAACTTTCAATGATTGATGTACCATGACACCCAGGTCTCGTTGCACCTCCCCTTTTCCTAATCTGCCACCATTCAGATAATAATCTGCCTTCACGTTTTTGCCACCAAAGTGGATAACATCACATTTATCCACATTTAACACTCACCTAAACATTCCAAGTCACTCTTCAGCCTCTTAGCATCCTCCTCACAGCTCACACCGTCACGCAGCTTAGAGTCACCTGCAAACTTGGAGATATAACACTCAATTTCTTCATCAAAATCATTGATGTATATTGTAAATAGCTGAGGTCCCAGCACTGAGCCCTGCAGCACCCCACTAGTCACTTCCTGTCATTCTGAGAAGGACCCATTTATCCCCACTCTCTGCTACCTGTCTGCCAACCAGTTCTCTTTCCATGTCAATACATTACCCCCAATACCATGTGCTTTAATTTTGCACACTAATCTCTTGTGTGGGTCCTTGTCAAAGGCCTTTTGAAAGTCCAAATACATTACATCCACTGGTTTTCCCTTGTCCACTCTCCGAGTTCCATCCTCAAAAAATTCTAGAAGATTTGTCAAGCATGATTTCCCTTTCCTAAATCCATGCTCACTTGGACTGATTTTGTCACTGCTTTCCAAATGCTTTGCTATTTCACCCATAATAATTGATTCCAGCATTTTCCCCACTACTGATGTCAGGCTAACCGGTCGATAATTACCCGTTTTCTCTCTTCCTTCTTTTTAAAAAAGTGGTGTTATATTAGCTACCCTCCAGTCCATAGGAACTGATCCAGAGTCGATAGACTGTTAAAAAATGATCACCAATGCATCCACTATTTCGAGGGTTACTTCCTTAACTACTCTGGGATGCAGACTGTCTGGCCCTCGGATTTATCAGCCTTCAATCCCAACAATTTGCTGAACACAATTTCCTGACTAATAAAGATTTCCTTCAGTTCCTCCTTCTCGCTGGACCCTCGGTCCCTGAGTACATTAGGAAGATTATTTGTGTCTTCCTTCGTGAAGACAGAACCAAAGTATCTGTTTAACTGGTCCGCCATTTCTTTGTTCTCCATTATAAATTCACCTGATTCTGACTGCAATGACCGACGTTTGTCTTCACTAATGTTTTTCTCTTCACATATCTATTGAAGCTTTCACAGTCAGTTTTTATGTTCCCAGCAAGCTTCCTCTCATACTCTATTTTCCCACTCCTTATTAAACCCTTTGTCCTCCTCTACTGAATGCTAAATTTCTTCCAGTCCTTAGGTTTGCTGCTTTTTCTGGCAAATTTATAGGCCTCTTCCTTGCATTTAACACTATCCCTAATTTCCCTTTTTAGCCACGGTTGAGCCACATTCCCCGTTTTTATTTTTTCTCCAGACAGGGATGTACAATTGTTGAAGTTCATCCATGTGATCTTTAAATGTTTGTAATTGCATATCCAGCGTCAACCTTTTAAGTCTCATTTGCCAGTCTATTCTAGCCAATTCACATCTCATGCAATCGAAGTTACCTTTCCTTAAGTTCAGGTCCCTAGTCTCTGAATTAAATGTTTCAATCTCCATCTTAATAAAGAATTCTACCATATTGTGGTCATCCTTCTCCAAGGGGCCTCGCACAACAAGATTGCTAAATAGTCCTTTTTCATTACACATCACCGAGTCGAGGATAGCCAGCCCTCAAGTTGGTTCCTCGACATATTGGTCCAGAAAATCATCCCTAAAACACTCCAGGAAATCCTCCTCCACCGAATTTCTACCAGTTTGGTTAGCCCAATCTTTATGTAGATTAAAGTCGCCCATGATAACTGCTGTATCATTATTGCACGCAGCCATAATTTCTTGTTTGATACTGTCCCCAAACTCACTACTACTGTTTGGTGGTCTGTGCAAAACTCCCACTCGTGTTTTCTGCCCTTTGGTATTCCGCAGCTTATACATACAGAGTCCACACCATCCAAGCTAATGTCCTTCCTTAATATTGCGTTAATTTCCTCTTTAACCAGCATCGTTCCCCGACCTCCTTTTCCTTTCTGTCTATCCTTCTTGAATGTTGAATACCTCAGGATGTTGAGTTCCCAGCCTTGGTCACCCTGGAGCCATGTCTCTGGAATCCCAATTATAACATATTCGTGAATTGCTGCCTCTGAGTGAATTCATCCACCTTATTACGAATAATCCTCGCATTGAGGCACAGAGACGTCAGGCTTGTCTTTTTAATACACTTTGTCCCTTTCGAATTTTGCTGTAATGTGGCCCTTTTTGATTTTTGCCTTGTGTTTCTCTGCCCTCCACTTTTACTTTTCTTCTTTCTATCTTTTGCTTCTGCCCCCATTTTACTTCTATCTATCTCCAAGCATAGGTTCCCATCCCCCTGCCATATTAGTTTAACCCCTCCCCAACAGCACTAGCAAACATTCCCCCAGACATTGGTTCCGGTCCTGACCATGTGCAGACTGTCCGATTTGTACTGGTCCCACCTCCCCCAGAACCGGTTCCAATGTCCCAGGAATTTGAATCCCACCCTCCTGCACTACTCATCAAACCATATATTCATCTGCGCTATCCTGCATTTCCTATTCTGACTAGCTCGTGGCACTGGTAGCAATTCTGAGATTATTACGTTTTAATTTAATTCCTAGCTCCCTCAACTCAGCTTTCGGACCTCATCCCGTTTTTCCCTATACCGTTGGTACCTATATACACCACGACAGCTGGCTATTCACACTCCCTCTCCAGAATGCGCTGCAGCCACTCCGAGACATTCTTGACCTTTGCACCAGGGAGGCAACATACCATTCTGGAGTCTCGATTGCAGCCGCAGAAACATCTATCAATTTCCCTTACAATAGAATCCCCTATCACTATAGCTCTCCCACTCTTTTTCCTGCCATCCTGTGCAGCAGAGCCACCTATGGTGCCATGGACTTGGCTGCTGCTGCCTTCCTCTGATGAGTCATCTCCCCCAACAGTACCCAAGGTGGTGTATCTGTTTTGCAGGGGGATGACCGCAGGGGACTCCTGCACTGTCTTCCTTCCACTGCTCTTCCTGATGTTTACCCATTCCCTCTCTGCCTGAGTAACCTTTACCTACGGTGTGATCAACTCACTAACCGTGCTATTCACGACATCCTCAGCATTGCGGATGCTCCAGAGTGAATCCGTGCGCAGCTCCAGTGCCGCATTGTGGCCTGTCAGGAGCTGCAGATGGATACACTTGCTGCACATGTAGTCATCAGGGACACTGGAAGCGTCCCTGACTTCCCACATAGCACAGGAGGAGCGTGACATGTGTCCGAGCTCTCCTGCTATGACTTAACCATTAGATTTACTTAATTTGGCAACAATTCCAAAGTTTCCTTGCTGCTAAGAACAAGAAGAAATCCAAGAAACAGAAAACTACTCACCACTCAACCAGCCAATCACTTACCCTCTTGGCTGTGACGTCACCCTTTGATTACTTGTGACTTCTTTCTTACTTTTGACCCTGCACCAGCTGTAGCTCGCTGCTCGCTGCTCCTCCAGCCGCTGCTCCTCCGACTGCCGCCGATCCCCGGACTCCCGCTGGGCCTTTATAGGCCGCTGCTCACACCTCCTGCGGTCACTGCTCCTCCCACTTTTGGAAAAAAATAATTCAGTCAGGCAGAGTCTGCATGGATTTATGGAAGGGAAGTCATGTTTGACAAATTTGCTGGAATTCTTTGAGGGTGTAATGAACAGGGTGGATAAAGGGGAACCAGTGGATGCCGTGTATTTGGACTTCCAGAAGGCATCTTGACAAGGTGCCACATAAAAGATCACTGCACAAGATAAAAGTTCCCGGGGTTGGGGGTAATATATTAGCATGGAGAGAGGATTGTCTAACGAACAGAAAACAGAGTGTCGGAATAAATGGTACATTCTCTGGTTGGCAATCAGTAACTAATGGGGTGCTGCAGGGATCAGTGCTGGGACCCCAACTGTTTACAATCTATATTAACGACTTGGATGAAGGGACCGAGTGTAATGTAGCCAAGTTTGCTGATGATACAAAGATGGGAGGAAAAGCAATGTGTGAGGAGGACACAAAAAATCTGCAAAAAGACATAGCCAGGCGAAGTGAGTGGGGAAAATTTGGCAGATGGTGTATAATGTTGGAAAGTGCAAGGTTATGCATTTTGGCAGAAAAAATTAAAGAACAAGTTATTAGTTAAAAGGAGAAAAATTGCACAGTGCTGCAGTCCAGCGGGAGCTGCGCGTACTTGTGCATGAAACACAAAAGGTTAGTATGCAGGTACAGCAAGTGATCAGGAAGGCCAATGGAATCTTGGCCTTTATTGCAAAAGGGATGGAGTATAAAACAAAGAAGTCTTGCTGCAGTTATACAGGGTATTGGTGAGGCCAGACCTGGAACACTGCGTGCAGTTTTGGTTTCCAATTTAAGAAAGGATATAGATGCTTTGGAGGCAGTTCAGAGAAGGTTCACTAGGTTGATTCTGGAGATGAGGGGGCTAACTTATGAGAAAAGGTTGAGTAGGTTGTGCCTCTACTCATTGGAATTCAGAAGATTGAGAGGTGATCTTATGGAAACGTGTAAGATTATGAGGGGGCTTGACAAGGTGGATGCAGAGAGGATGTTTCTGCATACTAACCTTTTGTGTTTCATGTACAAGGACCCCCAGGTCCCTCTGCACCGCAGCATTTCGTAATCTCTCCCCATTTAAATCATTATTTACTTTTTTATTATTGCTACCACAGTGGATAACCTCATATTTCGCTCATTATACTCCATCTGACAAATGTCTGCCCACCCACTGACCCTATCTCTATAACTTTGCAGATGGTTTGCGTCCTCCTCACAACTTGCTTTCCCACCTATCTTTGTATCAGCAGCAAACTTGGCGACATTACAAACATGCAGAGCACAGAACAAATTATTGATGTATTGACTCTCCCTCAGTTAGTATTTCTTTCATTGTGCAAAAGAAAATTATCGAATCATTAATTATGTTATCCCATGAAAGCAAAATAAAAGTTTAACGAAAATAATCGGCACATTTGAAAGGAACATTTTTGTTTTGTGCCGTTTCGGTCAGAGAAATGTTTGTGAAAGGAATTTTTTTCAGAAAAAGGGATTCAGCATTTCAGCTTGTTGCTGAACACTTCTCTCTGGGCACTGCACTAGGCAGCAGTTTCCGTAGTGTAGCGGTTATCACGTTTGCCTCACACGCGAAAAGTCCCCGGTTCAAGCCCAGACGTAAACTTTATTTTTGAAACAAAAACTGGGTTTAAATGTTCATTGCTCATGTGACAATGGCCTCCTTCTGTGCTGTAAACTTCTCTGATTCCATGAAGAACATTTAAAACCAGTCTCCTAAAATACAGAGTGTGTAAAATCAGAAAGGGAATAAAACTTCCTCAATGATTAAAGTTTCACAAATTATGAAAATGAAGTTGTTGAAGTTTCGACTGACCCTCAGTGATCATGTTAGCATTTCTTTCATTCTGCTCAACAATGCTATCGGTTAATACCAGCAGATCTAAGCCGCATTTCAAACCCGGAAACAACTCATTCATTATTCACCCTTCCCAGTTCCAGTGCACAGAGGGTTATTTATACTCCATCCCAGAAACTCAAGTCCAACTTCTGACATTCCTTATTTCTAATTACTAACTCATTTGTTTTGACACCACTCTGAAGTGCTTTGGGTCATCTATGTAATTTAGTTAAATTACTTCAATTTAATTAAAAACGGTGGAAGCAAAATTACTTCCCTAACTGGGAATCAAACCCTGGAAGCTGAAGGGATCGGAATGATTTTAGTGAAGCATTTAAAGATGCTCTCTAAAAATCTCACACTGCTAATTTAAAAACACGGTTACGATTTGTTTCAGTGTGAAAGAAGGGGATTGCAATGACAACAAAAACACCAGGCAGTAAATGCATTAAGACCAATTCAATCTTTTCACAAAGTTGGTATTACGAAGTAACAGCTGAGCTAATGTTGGCACTGACCAATCGGTAAAGACATCTCATTTTAACCAATGAGCTCACAAATATCAGGAGCAGTGCAGTCTGGTCAACGTCAAACCCCTCCTTCCTTATTCAACAGAGACATGAACGGCAGACAGACGCCACAAAGTTTAATTAAAGAGCGAAGTACAAGTCACATTTAATTTCCAAATCCTTTCACCATAAAATTCCTTCACTTTATTTCAAACCTTACTGCGTTGATTCTGAAAATGAGCACCATGTGATTTTACCTTGAATACTGATTCTATTATCTGTGCACGGTAGAACTACCGCTCCAGTTTTGAGCCCAATTTGACAAAAGTTGCCCCAGATTCCTGGTTTCGTCAGCAATGAATATTTTGAACCAGACTCCTAAAATACTGTTTTTTTATATGAGTTCACAGGATCTGGGTGTCACTGGCAAGGCCAGAATTTATTGCCCAACCGTAATTGCCCTTGAGAAGCTGGTGGTTGTTGAGTATCTGTAAAGCATGCACTCCCATGTTCCACCACCAGGGAGCTCATCCCTTGAAGTCCCAAGGGATCTCAGCATCCCTTTGGAGCACTGTATATAAGCCCGCCCCCAAGGCCTGTTCCTCACTCTGGAGTGTCTTATTAAAGACTGAGGTCACTGTTACTTTAACCTCCCTGTGTGCAGCCTCATCTGTGTTAGGAACACAATACCTGGCGACGAGAATACGAATCCAACGCAAAGATGCAGCAAACTGTGGGCATCCTGGAGAAGTTCTCGGAGGGTGAGGACTGGGAAGCCTATGTCGAACGGCTAGACCAGTACTTTGTAGCCAACGAGCTGGATGGAGAAGGAAATGCTGCAAAAAGGAGAGCGGTCCTCCTCACAATCTGTGGGGCACCGACCTACAGCCTCATGAAGAATCTTCTGGCTCTGCTGAAACCCACAGATAAGCCATATGAGGAGCTGTGTACAGTGGTTCGGGAGCATCTTAACCCGAGGGAGAGCTTGCTGATGGAGCGGTATCGGTTCTCCAAGTGCCAGCGATCTGACGGTCAGGAAGTGGCGAGCTCCGTCGCCGAGCTAATGCAACTTGCAGGACAATATGAGTTTGATGGCTGCCCGGAGCAAATGCTCAGAGACTTTTTTGTACTAGGCAAGAGACCATCCTACGAAAAATTTTGACTGTAGAGACACCGACCCTCAATAAGGCCATTGCGACAGTACAGGCGTTTATGTCCACCAGTGATAACACCCAACAAATCTCTCAGCACACAAGTGCTAGCAATGTTCATAAATTAACTGGAACTGTGTTTGCGAGCAGAAATGTACAGGACAGAACCCACGAGTTTGTATTGGCCAGCAGGCCTCAGGTGATCCAGATGACTCAGAGTCCCCAACAAAGAATAAATGCAAGGCAATTCACAGCTTGTTGGCGTTGTGGAGGCTTCCATTCAGCCTATTCATGACGCTTCAAAGGTTGTGTTTTCAAGTGCTGTAGAACAATGGAGCACCTCCAATGAGCTTGCAAACGAGCTGCAAGCTCTGCAAAACCTGCTAACCACCACGTGGCGGAGGAAGATCGGTCCATGGTGGATCAAAGCAATTTAGAGCCTTCGATAGAGGAGGCAGATGCTGAAGTACACGCGGTGCACACATTTTCGGCGAAATGTCCACCTATTATGCTGCATATAAAATTGAATGGCTTAGCCGTAGCCATGGAACTGGATACTGGCGCCAGCCAATCCATCATGAGTAAAAAGATGTTTGAGAAACTGTGATGCAACAAGGCATTCAGTTCAGCCCTGAGCCCCATCCACACGAAACTGAGAACATACACCAAAGAGCTTATCACTGTTCTGGGCAGCGCCATGGTCAAGGTCACCTACAAGGGCATGGTGCATGTACTGCCACTCTGGATTGTCCCGGGCGATGACCCCATAGTGCTTGGAAGGAGCTGGCTGGGCAAAATGCATTGGAACTGGGATGACATCCGAGCACTATCACATGTCGATGAGGCCTCATGTATCCAGGTTCTGAAAAAATTTCCTTCCCTTTTTGAGCCAGGATTTAGAAACTTTTCCAGGGCGAAGTTGCGGATCCACTTGGTCCCAGAGGCACGACCCATTCACCACAAGGCGCAAGCAGTACCTCACATGATGAGGAAGAGAGTGGAAATGGAGCTGGACAGGCTGCAACTCGAGGGCATCATCTCCCCAGTGGAATTCAGCGAGTGGGCCAGCCCGATTGTTCCAGTACTCAAAAGTGGTGGCACAGTCAGGATTTGCGGCGATTATAAAGTAACTATTAATCGTTTCTCGCTACAGGACCAATACCCGCTACCTAAGGCAGACGACCTAATTGCGACGCTGGCAGGAGGCAAGACGTTCACCAAGCTCGACCTGACTTCGGTTTACATGATGCAGGAGCTGGAGGAGTCTTTGAAAGGCCTCACCTGCATCAACATGTACAAGGTACTGTTCATCTATAACAGATGCCCGTTTGGAATTCGGTCGGCTGCAGCGATCTTCCAGAGAAACATGGAGAGTCTACTCAATTCCGTACCACGCACAGTGGTCTTTCAGGACGACATATTGGTCATGGGTCGGGACACCGCTGAGCACCTACAAAACCTGGAGGAGGTCCTCCAGCGACTGGATTGCGAAGGGCTGTGGCTGAAGAGGTTGAAATGTGTCTTCATGGCAACAGAAGTGGAGTATTTGGGGAGAAAGATCGCAGCGAAGGCAGAGGCTATCAGGAACGCATCCAGGCCACAGAACGTCATGGAGCTGCGGCCGATTCTCGGCCTCCTCAACTATTTTGGCAACTTCCTACCAGGGTTAAGCACCCTTTTAGGGCCCCTACATGTGTTATTGCGCAAAGGTGAGAACTGGGTATGGGGAAAAAGACAAGTAAATGCTTTTGAGAAAGTCAGAAACATTTTATGCTCCAACAAGCTGCTTGTATTGTATAAGCGGTGTTAAAGAGTTGTGCGAGCAAGTGACGCGTCGTCGTACGCATTCGGGTGTGTATTACAACAAGCTAACGTTGCGGGGTAGTTGCAACCTGTCGCTTATTATTCCAGGAGCTTGTCTAAGGCCGAGAGTGCCTACAGTATGATTGAGAAAGAGGCGTTAGTGTGTGTGTTGTGGTAAAGAAAATGCATCCGTATCTGTTTGGCCTCAAATTTGAGCTTGAAACCGATCACAAGCCCCTCACATCCCTGTTCACTGAAAACAAGGGGATAAATACGAATGCCTCAGCCCGCATACAAAGGTGGGCACTCGTGCTATCAGCGTATAACTATACCATCCGCCACAGGCCAGGCACCAAGAACTGTGAGGATGCTGTCAGTCAGTTACTATTGCCCATTACAGGGGTGGAAATGGTGCAGCCTGCAAACTTGTTGATGGTGGCGTAGCCCGCAGACATGTTGATGGTCATGGAAGCGTTTGGAAATTATAAATCACCTGTCACAGCCCGCCAGATTAGGACTTGGACCAGTCAAGAGTCTCTGCTGTCCCTCATAAAAAACTGTGTACCGCATGGGAGCTGGGCCAGCATCCCCGTTGAAATGCAAGAGCTAATCAAGCCGTTCCAGCGGCGAAAGGACGAGCTGTCCATTCAGGCAGACTGCCTGTTGTTGGGTAACCGCGTAGTGCTACCAAAAAAGGGCAGGGAGACATTCATCTCGGATCTCCACAGCACACACCCGGGTATAGTAATGATGAAAGTGATAGCCAGATCCCACGCGTGGTAGCCCGGTATCGACTCTGACTGAGAGTCCTGTGTATGGCAATGCAGCATATTGCTCAGTTGAACAACGCGCCCAGAGAGGCACCACTAAGTTTGTGGTCCTGGCCCTCGAGACCATGGTCGAGGATCCATGTCGACTATGCGGGCCCGTTTCTCGGTAAAATATTCCTGGTGGTGGTCGATGCTTTTTCAAAATGGATTGAAAGTGAAATAATGTCGGGAAGCACCGCCATCGCCACCATTGAAAGCCTGAGGGCCATGTTTGCCACCCACGGACTGCCTGACCTACTGGTCATTGACAACGGACCATGTTTCACCAGTGTCGAATTTAAATAATTCATGACCCGCAACGGGATCAAACATGTCACCTCGGCCCCGTTTAAACCAGCCTCCAATGCGCAGGCAGAGTGGGCAGTACAAACCATCAAACAGAGCCTTAAACAAGTCACAGAAGGCTCACTCCAAACCCGCATCTCGCGAGTACTGCTCAGCTACCGCACGAGACCCCAGTCGTTCACAGGGGTGCCCCCGGCTGAGTTATTCATGAAAAGGACACTTAAAACCAGACTCTCGCTGGTTCACCCCAACCTGCATGATCAGGTAGAGAGCAGGTGGCAGCAGCAAAATGTAAACGATGGTCGCGCCATTGTGTCACGGGAAATTGATCTGAATGACCCTGTTTATTTGCTAAACGATGGACATGGTCCAAAGTGGATCGCAGTCACGGTGATAGCGAAAGAAGGGAATAGGGTGTTTGTCATCAAATTGGACAATGGACAAATTTGCAGAAAGCACCTGGAACAAATGAGGCTGCGGTTCACAGACTGCCCTGAATAACCCACAGCAGACACCACCTTTTTCGAGCCCACAACACACACCCAAAGGATCAACGACACCACGCCGGACCAGGAAATCGAACCCATCACGCCCAACAGCCCAGCAAGCCCAGGCTCACCCAGCAGCCCTGCAGGGCCAACAACATGCCAGCCCAACGAGGGCACAGCCAACATTTCCGACCGCGTCACCTTGTAAATAATTTTCATTTGACTTTGGGGGGGCAGTGATATTGTGTATCTGTAAAGCATGCACTCCCATGTTCCACCACGAGGGAGCTCATCCCCTGAAGTCCCAAGGGATCCCAACATCCCTTGGGAACACTATTTCTAAGCCGGCCCCTCAGGCCTGTTCCTCACACTGGAATGTATTTTAAAAACTGAGGTCACTGTTACTTTAATCTCACTGTGTGCAGCCTCATCTGTGTGAGGAACACAATAGTGGTGAGGCATCATCTTTTACCGCTGCAGTCCGTGTGGTGAAGATGCTCCCACAGAGCTGGTAGGGAGGGAGTTCTAGGCTTTTATCCCAGTGACGATGAAGGAACGACCGATATACTTCCAAGTCAGGATGGTGTGTGTCTAAATCTAACAATGGCTGGTGTCACAGGCACCAAACATTTGAAAGCAATGTCCTAAAATGCGGTGTGTAAAATGGGAAGAGATAATAACTCATGACATGCAAAGCCTGTTTAAAATGGGACCGTATAAAATTAATGTGAATATTTTGCTGCCTGACAGGGTTTTGGAAGCAGATTTAATATTAACTTTCCAAAGGGAAATATAGTTGAAAAAGAAACATTTGCAGGATGCTAGGAATGGGACTAATTGGAAATTTCTTTCACAGAGCCAGCACAGGTAACAACATAAGAAATCGGAGCAGTAGTAGGCCATACGGCCCCTCAAGCCTGCTCCACAATTCAATAAGATCATGACTGATCGTTGATCTCAACTCCACTTTCCCGCTCGATCTCCCGATCCCTTGATTCCCCGAGACTCCAAAAATTGATCTAACGCAGCCTTGAATATATTCAGAGACTCAGCATCCACAGGCCTGTGGGGCAGAGAATTCCACAGATTCATAACCCTCTGAGTGAAGAAATTCCTCCTCATCTCTGTCTTAAATGGCCGACCCCTTAACCTGAGACTGTGCCCCCTGGTTCTCGACACTCCTGCCCGGGGAAAACAACATCTCAGCATCTACCCTGTCAATCCCCTTCAGAATATTGTGTGCTTCAATGAGATCACCTCTCATTCTTCTAAACTACCGGAGAGTATCGTCCCATTCTACACAATCTCTCAACTTAAGACAGTCCTCTCCTCCCAGGAATCAATCTGGTGAACCTCTGTTGTACCACCTCCCAGGCAAATATTTCCTTCCTTCAATAAGGAGACCAAAACTGTGCGCAGTACTCCAGATGTGGTCTCACCAGGGCCCTGTACAATTGTAACAAGACTTCCTTACTCTTGTACTGTGGGCTATATATTAGGTACTATGGGCCGAGTGCCCTGTTTTTTTGCTGATTCGATGGTTGTATAAAAAGTTATTAAAATTTGACAGTTGCTCGGCAAACATATTTGTATTTCCTTCAGTGTGCTCCTTACTCTTCAAGGGCTAGATTTTCCCCAAGCAGTTTTGTCGGCGCACTGACCTCAAGCGCACCGACTTTGCGCGCTGGAAACGGCTCGGGGAAAAACTCGCCCCATCCTGGCCGCTGTGTATAGTCCCCGGAGTCCTGGCGTGGTGTCGATGGTGAAGTGGGGGGCGGAGCCAAATGCCTGCGCCGAAAACACTGCCGGCACCTTCGCGCATGCGCAGTAGGGAGAGAAAACTCGTCACTCTGCCATTTTTAAACAGTGTCAAACCCGATGAAAAGCACAGCAGCTTCTCAGCTTCTCCGGTCGCTCGTCGGGCTCTCCCCCCGTCCCTCCCCGATAAAACGCACAGCTCCAGCAGCTGAACTTCTCCGGTCCACAAGCTCACACTTCTCCGGTGTGTCTTCCCTCCCCTATCCCAAGGATACAGGGACCGAGTGTAATGGAGCCAAGTTTGCTGATGATAAAAAGATGGGTGGGAAAGTAAATTGTGATAGAGCAAAGTTACTCTCAATTCCGGAAGAACAATATGGAAAAGTACAGTGACCCCGACGTGATATAAACACGCAGCCTTCTGATCTGGAGTCAGACACACGACCGTTGCACCACGAGGTCTACAGTGCAGAGTGCCCATGTTTGTATACATGAAGGTTCCTGAAACACAGTTTCATTTGCCCTGCATTGGTGCAATGAAAGGGATTTAAAATCCCCGGCCACTCCCACCGTGGGTCAGACAGCATCAGAAGCAGTGCCCACCTGTCACTCACCCTCTCACGCCCGCTTTCATCACCTGCTGCCCGCGGACTGCAGCAAATCCAGTTCATCATCATCATAGGCAGTCCCTCGAAGCGAGGATGACTTGCTTCCATGCCAAAAAAGGATGAGTTCACAGGTGTTTCAATGATGGACCTAATATTCCAGGTCCCGAACTGCATGTTGAAGGGTGGAAGATGCCAGTGCGTGGATTTTTTTAACGTGTGGTGGCCGTTGCACCCCAGCCATCACACGGGCTTGACAGAGCGAGGTCTTGGTCCAGTGGCAAGGGTTATCCAAGATGACTGGAGACCAGCTCTGCTGCACGGACCCAGTGCACACACATATCGCAGTGTGGGCTGGCCCGTGCTGCCCCTGGACCCCTGGCCCTGAACTCACGCCGCCCCTGGGCCCCGATCACATCCCTCCACAGTCTCTCACTGCTCCTGCTGTACCTGCCCACGCTCCAATCACCGACCTGGACTTTGATGACGTCACACTTCGCTGCCGTCACCCTCCTGCACCAGCTCGCGCTGTACCTTGCCGTGGTGCACCACCACGCTGCTCCAGTCCGCCGCTCACCACTCCTTTTATGACCCCGACCTGCCGCTGGTGTTCTCACGCAGGTCGGGGCCTCCACGCCGCTCCCAGCAAATCCAGTTACACGCCGTGTCACCGCAATGTTCTCAGCTGTGATTGAAAGCTGACTATATTTAAAGCTATTGCTGAGAGTGCAAACACTGTTCCCTGGTCGTCTAGTGGTTAGGATTCGGTGCTTTTGCTGCCGTGACCTGGGTTCGATTCCCGGTCAGGGAAAGCATTTTTGCAGAGCAAGTTGACAAATATAATTCAAGCCTGTGAGATACTGAATAATTGTTTCAATCATCATTATTCCACCCACATGTGTTGCACACTGAAGGAAATACAAATATGTTTGCTGAGCGATGGCCGAATTTTCATAACTTTTTATACAACCGTAGAATCAGCAGAAAAACAGGTTATTCGGCCCATAGTACCTAATATATAGCCCACAGTATAAGAGTAAGGAAATCTTGCTACAATTGTGCAGGGCACTGGTGAGACCACACCTGGAGTACTGCACACAGTTTTGGTCTCCTTATCTGAGGAAGGATATACTTGCCTTGGAGGTGGTACAACAGAGGTTCACCAAATTGATTCCTGGGGTGAGAGGACTGTCCTATGGTGAGAGATTGTGTAGAATATGCTGATACTCTCTGGAGTTTCGAAGAATGATCGGTGATCTTGTGGATATCTGAACGGAATATATGGAATTAAGGACAGTAAAGTAAACTGGATATATGAAAATGTATAAAGCCATCGAAGAATAGCTGGGAGAATGTCAGATTGCAAATAGTGCAACATCAGCACAGTTAACAGTCTTTCTCAAGGTTTCAAGTTACTAATCCTGCCAATAACATAAATTGTAACATGAAATGAATATATGGATAAATCTGCAGAATTGCAAGTTCTCAGCTGTTAGTCACACCATAAATTGAAACATTCAGAGGCAATGCTTGAGCTTTCGTAAAAACATCTCATATAGATTGACTAATGAGTGGCTGAGTTAGAATGTCAATCTAATTGTATTTTGTTATCTATTTTCAAAACTGCACAACTGTTGTCGCTTTACGATGTAACTTCACTTATCCGTAGGGAGTGTGTACGCTCGATCGAGAAAGTATATCTTCTGTCTGATAAGTCTTGCCGGCCAGTAAAATAAAGACTGCTTTGTTCAAAGCACAAGAGGTATTCGACTCAGTAATTTTACTGAACCAGATTGAGAGAAAAGAATCTACATTTACATTTGGTGTCACAAGTGGGATCTCAACGGACGACTGCCGAAAACTTGCGAATTAAGAGCCAGACTAGCCTTGGATGAGACGAGGGGAAAGTGGCCACTGGAGTGAGTATGATTTCAATTATGCTCCAGTTTCCCCCGGTTTCAAAAGTCTGAGGAAAGTTTAGCCACCCGCTGGTTCTCAGGTAGTGTCTGAACGAGATCCAGGACAATCTGGTGAATACCTTTCAAACTTAGAATAGGGATAGAGATAGGGAAATTGCGCGATGACGCAAACCAAGCGGCGACTTGGAAAGATAGGTTATAGTTAGAGCTAGATAGGGATAGATGTTCAATCATGGATCCAAAAATTAATAGGAAAGAAAAGAGACTCTTGTGAACGTCTGTTTAAATGAGAAATGCTTCTGTGATTTTTACTGTAAAAAAAAAAGCCGGGGAGTTGTGGTTTGTTTCATCTCAAACAGAATGAAAGTTTTCCTGTATGTGGCAAGTTTAAGAGTGTGAACCTTATTGAATTACATATATTCGGATGATAAGTTACGGAGCCAGGAAATGCACAAAGGATAGGTTTTTTGGTGGTTAAAAAAAGGATTTAACATGCTCACTTACTTGTGGAAAGAACACGTTCAGAGAAGGCACAGCAAAACAACTGAGATGGATTCAAAAGGATTCAAAAAAAATATTATATTAAATAACATGACCTTGAGGCTGGAACAATTGAGATAACGAAAAGCAGTCCACAGCCTACGTGGCAGACTTCTCTCTAGTTATGGAAAAGACAAAAAAAAGTAACGTACCAAATAGGTGCTGAAAACAAAATGTTCTGAGATTTTAAATTATGAGAAAAATTCCACTGCAGTCTAAAAGAAAAAAATCATTCCTGTCCAGTTGGCAGAAAAACTCCATTAAATTAGGGCTTTCATTGACTGATTGGATTTAAACTGCGTAGTGACGCGAAAGGATAGGGAAATTTGGAGACGAAAGTAAATTAAATTTAGAAAATTAGGCTCACAGGGAATTAAATAAGGCTTATGGAGAATTAAATAGAGGATAGGTGTTCAAATCAGGTGTGACGTCGACCTTGTATATCACTTGGCCCGTCTCGGCACTGATTGAATTTAAATCACGCAGCAACTCGAAAGGTAAGGCTGATGCAGACGCGCAGCGGCGCTAACGCGTGGTGACGCGAGAGGTGCGGCGGCGTGAGCGTGCACCCGAGTGAACGTGGGCCGATGCGAACACGAAATAAGATCAAGTCAGTGCTGATTTTTGTAGGTCCATTTATAGTAAGTTTGTTAAGTCTGTTTACTTCAATTTGGAATCGCGCGGCGACGCGAACTGCGGGGCGACGTGGCTTTGTGTTAGTTTAGTAAGTTTATTAAGTCTGTTTCAAGTTTGAATCGTGCGGCGACGCGAGCCGCGGGGTGATGCGGCTTTGTGTTAGTTTAGTCAGTTTGTTACGTCTGTTCAAGTTTGAATCGCGCGGCGACGCGAGCCACGGGGCGACGCGGCTTTGTGTTAGTTTAGTAAGATTGTAAAGTCTGTTTCAAGTTTGAATCGCGCGGCGACGCGAGCCGCGGGGCGACTTGGCTTTGTGTTAGTTTAGTAAGGTTGTTAAGTCTGTTTCAAGTTTGATAATTTAATCATTTGTTCTGTGATCTGCATAAGAACACAAGAACGAGGAGCAGGAGTCTGCCATTTGGCCCTTCGAGCCTGCCTTCTTTTGCACCGAAACAAATTATAACCGTGTTTTTAAATTAGCAGTGCGAGATATTTAGGTGGCACCTTTCAATGCTTCAAAAAACTATTCCTTTCGCTACAGCCACCTGGGATCGATTCCTGGTTTGGGAAGTAAATTTGATATCACCGTTTGTAATTGAAGTGGAGCAATTTTATTACATCAGATGGATGTCCCAAAGCACTTCAGAGTGGTGTCAAAACAAATGATTTTGTAATTAAACACAACGAATGTTAGGAGTGGGATTCAAACCCATGCCTCCGGAGAAGACTGTGACCTGAACACAGCACCTTAGACCGTTCGGCCATCCTAACTGTTGGATGTTCTTTTTACAAGTTATTACTCTGGATAGTTTCAGAATGGGCACTTGTTCAGTGTTGCTGGAAGTCCCAGTGACCAGGATATTCTCTTCCCTGGGGTTTTCCTCAGCCTGTGCTCGGTGTACAGGGAGCTTTGGCCCAGGCCTGAGGTAGTTTGCATCATGCATCAATGTACCCTGGAATGCTTTTGTTCAATTTTATTGCAGACATGTTTTTGTTTCAACAACAATGTTTCTGTCCGTGATCGAGCTGCAAACTTTTCACATGTGAGGCGAACGTGATCACCACTGCACTTCGCAAGCTGCTGCTTAGCTCAGTGCCCAGAGAGAAGTGTTCAGCAACAAGCTGAAATGCTCAATCCCTCTCTCTGCAAAAAGTTCCTTTCACAAACATTTCTCTGACCAGAACTGCACCAAACAACAATGTTCTCCTTTCAAAGTCATTAAACTCCCGAATGTTCACGTCTGCAATTTTCTGGACAAGGACAAGGACTGAAAGCGCTTTGTGATCAGAAAATTGCCGGAATCCCCGGGGTTAATGACAGGGAATTTGATGGTTGATTTCCGTACACACGTTGGGATTCAGGAGCACTGATTTTGTGGTTTGAAGTTCGAGGTAAACCCACGGGGTGGAGCCAACCGTCACCTGGCAGTAATCAGCGACAGGAACATGCAACTTAAGCAGGCCCGGCTATCAACGGCATTACCATCGACACATACCCCACCATCAACATCCTGGGGGTCACCATTGACCAGAAACTTAACTGGACCAGCCACATAAATACTGTGGCAACAAGAGCAGGTCAGAGGCTGGGTATTCTGTGGCGAGTGTCTCACCTCCTGACTCCCCAAAGCCTTTCCACCATCTACAAGGCACAATTCAGGAGTCTGATGGAATACTCTCCACTTGCCTGGATGAGTGCGGTTCCAACACTCGAGAAGCTCGACACCATCCAGGACAAAGCAGCCCACTTAATGGGCACCCCATCCACCACCTTCAACATTCACTCCCTCCACCACCGGCGCACCGTGGCTGCAGTCTGTTCCATCTACAAGATGCTCTGCAGCAACTCACCAAGGCTTCTTCGGCAGCTACTCCCAAATCCGTGACCTCTGCCGCCTAGAAGGACAAGGGCAGCAGGCACATGGGAACACCATCACCTCCATTCTCGGGGGAGAGGGTGAACAGCCAGAGGTCATGGTCCATATCAGGACAAATGACATGGGTAGCAAGAGAGATGAGGTCCTGCAGACAGAGTTTAGGGAACTAGGAGAGAGATTAAAAAGCAGGACCTCAAAGGTAGTAATCTCTGGATTACATCCGGTGCCACGAGCTAGTGAGTACAGAAATAGGAGGATAGAGCAGATGAATACGTGGCTGGAGAGATGGTGCAGGCGGGAGGGCTTTAGTTTCCTGAGGCATCGGGACCACTTCTGGGGGAGGTGGGATCTGTACAAGCCGGACAGTTTGCACCGAAACAGAGCCGGGACCAATATCCTCACGGGGTGGTTTGCTCGTGCTGTTGGGGTGGGTTTAAACTAGCTTGGCAGCGGGATTGGAACCTGAGAATAGATTCAATAGGCAGGGAAATAATGCTGGAATTAGAAAGCAAAATTAAAGAAAGTGAGTTTGAAAGAGAGAGAAAAGAAGCAGGTAAAAAGGGTAAATAAACAAATTGAAAGACACTGTTGTAGGAAGGCAAAGGCACCTGCTGAATATATAAATGTATGTATGTTTAAAATGTTAGCCAAATATAAAATGGCTGCCAGGGGGCTTAGCAAAGCATGATGGGGGCTCAGTAAGCCAAGTTAGCTAAAACTGCTGACTGAGCGCTGACCCTGCAGAGCCTGGTGCCAGGAATGTGTTGATTCAACAACTTGAGGCAAGATAGTATACAGGACACTGCGATACCTAGTACGGAATGTCCTCAAGTCAGTGACCCCCAGATGGGGTGCCTAGCAACCACGGAGATAAGTAGCTAGGCACCGGCGGAACCCATGATTAACAAAGATAAGGGGGGTCTGGAAAACATCACACGGATATGAATCTGCCCCCAACTGTCATGAACTGATTATGCAGCCTCCTGAGGTACCAGGGTTAATTCTATTGGCCCATTTAAACCTATATGTAATCTATAATCATTATGATTGGATTGTGTCCAGCCGAAGTGGGCTGAGTAACTGTAATGAACTATTGTAAAACATATAAATATCGATGAATTTCTTTGTTCGGCGGAGTAGAGTGCCTGGAGTTGGACCAGAGGCTCTCTCCCCGCTGGCGTAATAAAGGCCGTTTTGGCATTGGAACCGACCCCGAATGTCGAGTGATTCTTCCACAAAAACATTTGTGCTAACAGTGGTGTCACGAACAGGATTTCCCGGAGTCGCTGGACGTCCTTGGAAAAACCCGGGTGAGTATAAAAATGTTTTAATTATTAAGGGTGCGGAAGGTGGAGGCCGGTTGATCGACACGACGAGACGGTCTAATATCTCAAACGCCGAGCCTGAGCCTGAATTAAGAGGACTTTTGTCCCACGTGACGGCCAGGAACTAAGTAGGCGTAGGGAACGCACTTAGACCGTGGGATCATGATACTGAGCGACATCTCCCGGACCCAGTAGTGTGATTTGTAAATATACCCCGGAGACCAGGCGGTGCACAGCGACCAAAGGAAACCAAACCTGTGAACAGGGTCGGACCAACAGACAAAACGGTGGTAGGTCGTCGTTAAGGAGGCGTGGGGCACTGCGGGAATTGCTTAAACGCGTTTTAAGAATTGTATAAGTTTGTGTAATAGCAGAACTTGTGACCTGACAGTAGCCAGGAGACGGTCTGCTACAAGTTACATTAGGAAGAAAGTGGAACTCTGAGAGTCGATTCCGAACGGTTCTAGTCCGACCCAGGAATGGCCAATAAAGCAAGTAATCTCGAGTGGGGACTAGAAGGGTCCCTTACCCGCCAAACTAATTGAGAAGATGATTAAGTCAGGATGGAACCCCCAGGACCCGCCAGCAAATCAACGGGAATAGTGGGAGAAGGAAAGGAAAGATAAAGATGAGAAAGCCGTGGTCTTGATTCTTCAAGCCCACATAAAATTAACAGAGGAAGTTAATCAGTATGACAAAATAAAAAAACCTGATCGTGATTATCTGAAAAGAAGTATGGATCCAATAATAGAGCCAGCCAAACAATAAAATTTGTTGAATGAAAAGAGACATTTGTGAATGTGTAGGAATGAGATAAAGAATGGACAAGGGAAGCTGTAATGCCTTTTAAAAAAGCCTGTGTCTCTGGAGGCTGCAGGCTGGGGAAGTACGCTCCCCTTTTTCCTTTGTGTAAAACCTTGATGCGAAAGCTTTTCGCTCAGGAAAGAGATTTTTAAATTGCAGATTGGTAGTACAATATTGAATTGGGATTTTGAGATATTTCAGGTGATTCTCGTTGATAAACATTTTGGTTGTATAGGAAAATCTTGGGTTTGGAAGCCTTTTTAATAAAAGTACACATACTGCATCAGGAACGGAAGCTTAAAAAAGATGTAATTAATGAGATATAGTACCACAAAATTTAAGTTACAGAGCAAAAGATTAGAGTTTTTGATCAGCTTCTAAAACGGAAGTTAGGCAAAAAAAAATCCAGTAATACCATATTTGACATTTTGAAATTCAATATTAAATACAAATTCTACAACAGTGGAGCAGAAATTAGGATGGGAACAGTGAAGAGTTAATTTTGTTGTGAAGATTTCAAGTACCACTGGTTAAGAAAAGGTGCAACAAAATGCGATACGTTTAAAACAAAAAGTTAAATCTGATCTCTTTTAAAAAATAAAACGAAAAGGTTTGGAAAAAATCACGTAATGTACGAATAAATAAGTGCTGAAAAAAAAAGTGTTTGCGATGGAAAAAGACATAACTTACTAAATACTAGTTTATATTGGCTGTGAAAAAGATATTGGTTTAATTGGGAAAAGGAAAAAAAAATTGGAGGAGGTAAAAGACACTCTCCATTGATAATGATTTTAAATTACGAGAAAGTTTCACTGCAGTTTGAAAAGATTTCCAGAATAGACGTTGTCCCAAACAGTCTAAACAAGCAGGAGGGTTTTGAAAATAACGAGGAAAAAAGATCTAAGCTATGCGTACTCAGCAGAGAGAGATATTAAACACAAGATTTGCCCAATGAACGGGACCGTTAAAAAAAAACCGAAATGTTAGCATGTATACAGCTTGTGTGAAAATTGGATTTCAGTGAACAAAATAGCTATTAAAAATGTGTGCTCTCATTTCAAAAAAATTCTAAGGCAAGTACTTGAATTAGATGTTAAGGAAAAAATTGGAGTTAATCTAAAATGCTGTCTTTCCTGATGACAAGATTTTTATTATGACCACTTTACTAATGATTTCTACTGTTTTAATGGATTCCTAATTTCTAAGCAAGTTTAGAAGACACAAAGATTTGGATGATTACGTGAAGTCACGTCATGACATCAGGCCTTCTTACAAACCTGTAAAGGAGTTAACCTTTTCCATTGACAGCTGTTTTACACTGGACCTTACGAATTTGAATTTCTTACTAAAATAAAGAAGACTCACCTGACAGACTGTGGAAATGGTGGGATAGTCAGAATAAAAATAAAACAGAACTAGCTGGTCAAGAGTTAAAAGCTAAGATAAATAAGCTGGAAGAGATTTAAAAAACAGGAGCAGACGGATAGTGCAGTGTGCAGCCAAAGCATCATCACCTATGGCAATCGAGCCAATGTACACCACGGTGGGTAGGTGTAGTCCACAAACCCAACCTAACAGTAAAGCACACTGCGATGTTTGGAGGAATAGTGGTGGCATTGGTGTTGATTAGAGTTTGGATAATATTTAGATGGGTCATCGTGCAGGCTCGAGCACAGCAGGCTCAAATACAAAACAGACGGCAGCCCAGACAGGGACATGAAGTGATCGAGATGGTACGACTATAAAGAATATGGATAAGCAAACCCTTACCTCCGATTCCACAGAGTGACCGCGACACAAGTAGACCAGAACCTAACACCTGGTGACGACCAGGCTATCTGTTTAAAATTTGCAGATACAACCATCACCGAGATGGGACCGCAGTGCTGACTTCGACTCTGGGGACTCATGATACTGGGAACCTTGAGGCCCACACAAGCACTGGATAATACAGACCGACTACGAGAGGTACAGCACACGCAAGAAAGACACAACTGCATCAACTATGGGGTTTTGTTTACTTTGACTGATGGAATATGCATTCCAGCAGCCAAGGACTGGAGCAAGGACAGAACTTATTTTAACGCGTGGCTGCAAATGAATCCGAATAAGAATAGAGTATGTGTGCGATGCTCCATGGGTACAAGAAGCAGTTGCATTAGACGAAGGGAGGCCGGGGGGGCCCGATGAATGTACCTTTGGAATAATTTGCGAGCCTCCTGCCCAGCCACAACCGTTAGTCACCCACAAAGAGGGGGTGGGGCTGTGTGGATACTATGAGGAGGTAGAGGCTGCCGCAATATCATTGTATATATGCTTCTCACCCCCTCCGACACCACGCCCCATAAGAACCACCACACTGCCCATGGAATTGCCATGTCCAACAATTACAAGGGGACTGGAAAATGGGATTGTGCTGTCCAACGAGGGTGAACTATTATATGATAATGTTAAGCATGAAATTGTGCCTGTCCTGATCAATATCTCAGATATACAGATGCTGGAATATTGTACAGAACAGGCAAGAAATATGTATAATGTATTAAGTAAAGTTGTAATGCAGCAGGCTGCCGATACCATGGGTGCCAGTAGATTCCGAGGACAGGAGCCAGTTCATAGGAATAAGAGGGAAATAGTTAATGATGTTGCGACCGGTTTTAATGCCGGAACCTCCATAGTAAACTCACTGGACATACAAAGGCTAAATGAAAGGGTGGAGCAGCTTAAAGGGGTGATGAAGGGATTATTAGAACGGGCAGAGTGGAATCAGGAAGGTCAATCCGAACTCGGAAGAGAGGGTGCCGAAATCCAATTGGATGGCCTCTCGGTCCTGGAAGCTCAGGCAAAAACAATCAATCACCTTTTCGACAGAGAGAGAGAAGATACCGCAAAACTTAGACAGGGACAACTCTGTCACGCTTATGGCCTATGGATGGTGGGACAGATACGACACAACCTCGATCATATCCAAAGGGGGGAGTTGCCAGACTGGATAGACAGCCCACATCTGGCTCAGTTGGCCAAACTGAAAGGGACACTGGGTAATTGCACTCTGAAGGGACTAACCAGAGTATGCCCAGTGATCCCAAACTGCCGAATGGGCAAAGCTGCCGGAGTGGGAATAGCCCTGATGATACCTATAGTCACACAAGATTCAGGATCGTTTCCCCTTTATCAACTGTAGAATATCGGGATCATACGGGAAAACACCTCCCTCCATTAATATCTGACCGCAGCCCCTGCTGTTCGCAGAGACAACACACTCTATGGGATCTCCCTGACGGGATGCAAGCAGACGGGTGACATAACGGTGTTCCCTCACCCGGTGGGACAGGGAGAACTAGTCGAATGTGGATTTAATCCAACCGATGTATGTGTATTGGAAATAGTACCTGCCCCCACACATTTTGCCAGAACAGATTACGGGGGCAAAGGAAAATACTGTGTCTCTACCATGGTACATTTATATTGGTACAATGGCTTACAATGCCAGATCTCGCAACCAAACTTTTGCTTCACAGCCCTATGACCTCACAATAGGACAAGCCCACATTATCCAGGTCAGACACCGAGGCCCAAAATCATTAAAGCCATCGATCAGCTCCACGATCACCTGCAGGATTATGACGAGCCAGAGCAGGCCCCTATCCCACATTTAGTTGCAGTATTAAGGGGACTAAGACTCAGAGTAGGCCAGTGTGTCAGACTCTACCACCAACTACAGACAAAGATTGAAATACTGGAGAAGGATACTGACCAAGAGTTACAAAACCAGAGTTGGTGGAGGAGGGTCTGGGACTGGGGCATGAACGTAAACATCCACCCCTGGATTGGAATAATATCACACATACTGGTCGGGATACAGCTGGTCTTAGCACTAACATGGAGAGTCATGGCCTTTCGATCCTGCAGGCATTATGCACGACAAAGGAGTATCAGAACAAGGGCTCAAGTAAATAAAGTGACTTGTCCAGCAGAGGGACAGGGGAATCTGAACTATATCAATTTGACCTAAGCAACTGGGACTTCTGACACCACATGACTGGCCAGCACGTTGTGACAGGAAGTACCGGGTGGTACATAAAAATATAAGTCGAGTAACAAATAATGTTGTCGGTTAAAGGAGACTAGGATTAGTCCATTACCGAAAGGGGGGATTGTTGTAGGGCAAAGGCAAAGGCACCTGCTGAATATATGTCTGCATATATGTATGTGTAAAATGGTAGCCAGATACAAAATGGCTGCCAGGGATTCTGCAAAGCACTCGGGGAATTCAGCTAACAGTTAGCTTGAATACATTTTTGGGTAGCTGATGACACTGCAGTTCCGTGTACAGGAACACTGGAAAGAGCGAGCTCAGTAGAACGTCCTTAATTAACAAACCACAGACAAGATGTCCCAGCAGAATACTGAACAAAGAAATTCCTGTGACTGTGTAAGGATAAGGAGGTTAGGTGCAGACAGAACCCAAGGACAGTAGAGATAAGGGGATCTGGAGAATCTCACGAGGCCATGAATAAGCCCCAGCTAAAACATGAGGTGATCACGCAGTCCCCTGGTGCCTGGGGGCCAGTTCCATTGGCCCAGTGGAATCGATTTTTAATTTATAGTCCTTAAGATTGGATTGTGTCCAGCCGACATGGGCTAAGTAATTGTAATGAACTGTTGTAAAACATATAAATATCGATGAATTTCTTTGTTCGGTGGAGTGGAGTGCCTGAGTTGGACCAGAGGCTCTCTCCCCGCCGGTGTAATAAAGGCCATTTTGGCATTGGAACCGACCCGAGTGTCGAGTGATTCTTCCAGGAAAACATTTGTGCTAACATAACCCGTGCTGTAACAGCCATGGGAGAGATTGATGGGACAGTGTAGAGGGAGCTTTACTCTGTATCTAACCCCGTGCTGTACCAGACCTGGGAGAGATTGATGGGACAGTGTAGCGGGAGAGTTACTCTGTATCTAACCCCGTGCTGTACCTGCCCTGGGAGAGATTGATGGGACAGTGTAGAGGGAGCTTTACTCTGTATCTAACCCCGTGCTGTACCAGACCTGGGAGAGATTGATGGGACAGTGTAGAGGGAGATTTACTCTGTATCTAACCCCGTGCTGGATCTGTCCTGGGAGAGATTGATGGTACAGTGTAGATGTAGATTTATTCTGTATCTAACCCATGCTGTACTTGCCCTGTAAGGGTTTGATGGGACAGGTTAGAGGAAGCTTTATTGTATATTTTAGATGGGCTGTATCTGCTCTGTGAGTCTTTGATGGGACAATATCGGGGAGCTTTAATCTGTATATAACACATACTGTACCTGCCCTGGGAGGGTTTGATGTGACAGTGTCGAGGAAGCTTTAGTCTGTATCTATCCTGTGCTGTGCCTGCCCTGGGAGGGTTTGATGGGACAGTGTAGAGGGAGATTTAAACACGTGCTGCACTGTAATGTATATATGCCCGGGTTTACCTGCCACCAGGGGTCCGACCGTCGAAGGTCATTGGGCCACAGGCACACACATGCAACTCTTGTATATAAAGAAAGCCTCCATGTTTAATCGTTTGTTCGAGAGCGAGAAAAGTACGGTCAGGATGCACCTGATTGAGTTCACGGTAGTAAGCCTACTGAGTTATTGCATATGCAACATGCACCTGCCCCTGGAAGAGTTTGATGGGGCTGTGTAGCGGGAGATTTATGTTGTAACTAATTTGTGCTGTACATGCCCTGAGAGTTTGATGGGACAATGTAGAGGGAGCTTTCCTCTGTATCTAACTCCGTGGTGCATCTGCCCTTGGAGCGTTTGATGGGACAGTTTAGAAGAATCTTTACTCTGTATTTAACCCATTCTGTACCAGCACTGGGAGTGTCGATGGGTCAGTGCAGAGGGAGCATTACTCTGTATCTAATCCGTTCTGTATCAGCCCTGGGAGTGTTGATGTGTCAGTGCAGAGGGAGCATTAGTCTGCATCTAACACGTACTGTACCTGCCCTGGGTGAGCATGATGGGACAGTGTAGAGGGAGTTTTACTTTGTATCTAACACGGGCTGTATCTGTCCTGAGAGGGTTTGATGGGACAGTGTCGAGGGAGCATTACTCTGTGTCAAACACGTGCTGTACCTGTCCTGGGAGGCTTTGATGTGACTGTGTAGTAGTAGCTTTACTCTTTATTTAACATTATTGTCCTTTTCAATCCACTTGTTTCACACCGAAACAAATCGTAACCGTGATGTGAATTTAACGCCACGTGATTCTTTGAAATCATCTTTAAATGATTGGGTAAAACAACTCCTTATGCCACCGAAAAACAGCTTTGATTCCAGGTCTTGGAGATAACTTTTGGAACACCATTTTTAAATTCAAAACCTTATAAAATTGATGACATGCAGCCAACGTGCAAAAGTAAGAATTCTTTTAATCACCGTTAATTAGCCGATAATCTTCTTCAGAATGAAATAAATAGTAATATAATTACTGAGGAACAGTGTTATCTTCAATCATTCATTTTCTCTTTACATGTGATGAAGTTTTATCCCTATCTCATTTACACGCTGTATTAGAATGGTTTAAAATTGTAAGTTTTTATGACTCAGTTGTAAAACCATTGATTGTGTGTGTGTCTATTCTTGATAGGAGGAGCACTTGAGACCTAAGTTCCAGTTCTATGAGCCCAAGTTTCCACACGATAAGAAACGGGTACCCCTCCGAGCTGGGTGCCCGTTTTTCGCGCCTAAAACGGTGCCTAAAAAAAACCTTGCGATTCTGGAGCGTTCTGCAGCTCCTTGTCTGCCTGGCGCAGCGCCCAGGGGGGCGGAGCCTCCACTCGCGCCGTTTTTGTAAGTGGGAGGGGGCGGATACTATTTAAATTAGTTTTTTTCCTGCCGGCAACGCTACGCGTGCACTTTGCAGCGTTCGCGCATGCTCCGTGTGAAAAAAACATTGGCACTCGGCCATTTTTGTCGTTCTTTGTAGCTGTTGAATTTTTGAACATTTTTTTAATAAAAGCACATTGCCATCAGCACATCAGCCTTTCACTGTCTCCTTCCCCCCCACCGCGGGAAGAACGGGCGCCTCTTACCCACCCCTGCAGGAAAAACATGCGCCTCCTCTCCCCTCCCCCACCCGTCGCGGGAAGAACGGGCGCCTCTTACCCACCCCGCGGGAAGAACGGGCGCCTCCTCTCCCCCGCACCCGCCGGCGGGAAGAACGAGCACCTCCTCTCCCCTCCCTCCCCCCCCGCAGGAAGAACGGGCGCCTCATACCATCCCCGCGGGAACAACGGGCGCCTCCTACCCCCCCCCCCCCGCGGGAAAGAACGGGCACCTCCCCCCTCCCCCGCGGGAAGAACGGGCGCCTCATACCCCGCCCCCCGCGGGAAAGAATGGACGTCTCCTACCCCCACCGCGGAAAGAACGGGCGCCTCAGGCTGACTGCAGCATTCTCCGTGCCTGAAGCACTTTCACACAGGTAGGAAGATGGTTTATTTAATCTTATCTTTGCTTATAAATGTTTATTCAGGTTGGATTTATTTGTATAATATTTGTAGAAGTATAAATAAGGATTTATTGTACAATTTAATGACTTCCCTTCCGACCCCACCTCGTTCTGGACGCCTAATTTGTAACCTACGTCTGATTTTTTAATGTGTAGAACAGGTTTTTTCAGTTCTACAAAAATCTTCACTTGCTACATTCTAACTTAGTTTGGAGTACGTTTTCACTGTGGAAACTTTCAAATCAGGCGTCAGTGGCCGGACACGCCCCCTTTTGAAGAAAAAATTCTGTTCCAAATTAGAACTGTTCTACCTGACTGGAACAGCAGAAAAAAAAATGTGGAGAATTGCGATTTCTCAGATAGTCCGTTCTCCACCAGTTGCTCCTAAAAATCAGGCGCAAATCATGTGGAAACTTGGGCCCCAGAAATGTATCAATAGAATCAATTTCCACCAGTTTCTTTAAACCCAATCACATAATTTATTTTTAGTGGGCTGGATGGAGGAATATGATCCATGTAAAACATTGTTATCGTTTTTCTTGAACTGAATGCTCATAAAATATTGGAGTGGGAACTAACTGGATAATAGCACTGCTGGCAACATTTGCGGAATATATTCATGCAGCCAAAACGCACAATGACAACCTGGGACTGTGCGGCACCGAATACTCGGGGAAAAACAGTTATAGGCTTTGTCCCTGGGAGGGGTTGAAGCACCAACTTTTCGGTTAACAATCGAACGCGCTAACCCATTGCGCAACAGAGACTGATGGAAGTATAATGTGCACGACATCACAAACCAGGGTGTCAGTCAGTTAAAGCTTCAGATTGCTCCGACCGGGATGGAACTTGTCCACTCTCAGTTGTACTTTTCCCAAATAAATGGAGAGACATTCATTGTGGATGCGTGGAAGCAGTCTGGTTCCGCACACTGCAGACACTTCCATGTCACCACCAACCAGCTCTCCCACAACCAGTGTGATCTACCTTCCAGCCTTCCGGTGCCTTGTCTGTGACAAAGTATTCTGATTGTCCAGAAACCGGTATTAGGTTTGAATTCCTTTTCAGCTCCTGACTGCGGATATTCCTGTGATTATTCTTCTGAATTCCAATGAGTAGAGGCCCAACCTATTCAACCTTTTCTCATAAGTCAACCCCTCATCTCCGGAGTCAACCCAGTGAACCTTCTCTGAACTGCCTCCAAAGCAAGTATATCCTTTCGTAAATATTGTAAGTGTTTGTGATCCTCGCCCAATTGCCAGACGGACGGTTTGAATCGTCCCCACCTTACGAAAGTTCGAGATGCGGGAATTATTATTCAGAGTGTAAATTAAATGAGTCACGGAAAGGGATGCTTCGTTAATAAATCATAGTATATTTATTTGGTCTAACATACACTGGCTAAAACATGCACTGCTAAACGAAATCACTGTCTCTGTGGAGAATAAAATCCCGGTAACAAACAACATACATACAGTACAGAAATGAACCTAGTAACACGCAGTAATTCCCTGGTGGATTCTAACCCCACCCCTACCAATGAATTACCCTCCCCAGAATAGCCCTGAAAAGCTTCACTTCTGCGAAAACCCTGAGCCCTTACCCAGCTGGCCTGGGATATCTGGTTACTGGCTTGGGACACTCGCGACCATGTTCACCACCACAAGCAGCCGGTTTCCTTGCTCAGCTCAGCTGTGGGAAGTCACTGCCTGGTCTTCAGTCTCGGTGGCTTCTTCTGCAGTTCTGCGGCCCCTTCCTCTGGTACATCGATCGGTGGAGCGAGAGCAAGAGCGAGAGGAGGCTCTCTCGAGACACAAGCTGCAAGCTGCAAGCTCCAAGCTTCACACCAAGCTCCAAGCTAAAAATAAAGTGGAAAGGACCCTGTCTTTCTGGGACTCTTGCTACCCCTATCTTTCCCGCCAATCTTTAAAACCCCTTTGTTTCTAAGCACGGGTACTTAGTCAGTGATGGGCCATCCCACCCATGCATTGGGCTGATGGCCCTTAGTCTGGGCATCTCTCTGAGCCTTTGTGTTGGGAAAGACCCAGCTCCTCCTTGGCTGGCCTGGCTGGTGGGTTCATTGTTCTGTGTCTCCTTCTGAGATGGAGGTGAGAAGTGCTTTTGCAAATTAGAGTGGCTTTGTCAGTGGCCCCCCTTCCTGGCCGACAGCTCTTTTGTCAATGGATGACTGATAGGTCTTTTGTCCCAGCTAACTGCCATGCGGTCTCTGGAGTTTTAACAAAACCAGCTTTTTCACATATCTGCGCAGGGTGTCCCCAGCACAGGGAAAATAGCCTCAGAAAAATAAAATCCACAAAATATTCTCAACTGAGTCCATTCTTTCACAGAAACTTTGCGATCTCTTCATTCTGCTCTGCTAATTATCGATCTTGCCACGTAAAAAGTGCGTTGGCATTGCAATGCATTAATGTAAAATGAATGTAAAGAAAATGCAACGTTTTGTCGAGTGCAAAACATGCAGTGTCTGCATTTCAAAAAGCGTTGCTTTTATTCATCCTGCGGAATGCATATTGCACAGATAATCTCAGCACACATTGTGCAGGCAAAGGCAGCATTAGACAACAAAGTGATTTGTCCTCCGCTGATTTGGAGCAGATAACTGACGGTTGAGCACACAATTTGATAACTCGACTTGTAGATCAAGCATCAATGAAAAAGGCAACAAAACTGCCCACCAGCACCAGGTGCCTTTCACTTGTTTGTCCCAAATTTGCAGCAGCTGGGACAACAAAACTTTAGGTTTCACCAAGATTTGAACTCAGATCACTCGATTTAAAGTCAAGAGAGCTCACCATTACACCATGGAACCAACTACGCCAAAACTTTTGAAACATACTTCGGCACTGGAAGGCTGGAAAGTCGATCACACCGGTTGTGGGAGAGCTGGTTGGCGGTGACATGTAAGTGTCTGCAGTGTGCGGGACCAGACTACTTCCACACATCCACAATGAATGTCCCACCCTTTACTTGGGAAAAGTACAACTGAGAGTAGATAAGTTCCATCCCGGTCGGAGCAATCTGAAGCTTTAACTGACTGACACCCTGGTTTTGCATGTCTTGCAGTGTGTATCTGTGGTGCAATGGTTCAGCGCATTCGGCTGGTAACTGAAAGGTGGGTAATCCAAACCCATCTCCGGGCGAAGCCTTTTAATGTTTTTCCCCGAGGATTCGGTGCCGCACAGTTCCGGGTTGTCATTGTGCATTTTGGCTGCACGAATATATTCCGCAAATATTGCCAGCTGTGCTGTTATCCAGTGAGTTCCCACTCGAATACTTTTATGAGCATTCAGCACAAGTAAAACGAAAACAATTTTTTACATGGATCATGTTCCTCCATCCAGTCCAATCAAAATAAATTATGTTATTGGGTTTAAAGGAACTGGTGAAAATTGATTCTATTGATACATATATAGAACTGGAACTTCGGTCTCAAGTGCTCCTCCTATCAAGAATAGACACCCACACAATCAATGGTTTTACAACTGAGTCATAAACACTTACAATTTCTCATACAGCATATAAAGAGATAGGGATAAAAATTCATCACATGTAAAGAGAAAATGAATGATTAAAGATACCACTGTCCCTCTGTAACTATATTATTATTTATTTCATCCTGAAAAAGGTTAGCGGTTATTTAATGGTTCTTAAATGAATTCTTATTTTTTCATATTAGCTGCATGTCGTCAATTTTATAAGGTTTTGAATTGAAAAAGCTGTTACAGAAGTTACCGCCCTGACCTGGAATCGAAGCTATTTTTCGGTGGTATAAGGGGTGGTTTTACCCAATCATTTAAAGGTGATTTCAAAGAATCACATGACGTTAAATTCAGATCAAGCTTACGATGTGTTTCGTTGTGAAACAAGTGGATTGAAAAGGACAATAATGACATCAAGCATTACGATGCAGCGATGCAGCAACGCAGCGTTCACTGGTGGTCCAGTGATTAGGATTCGGCGCTCTCACCACCGCGGCCCTGGGTCGATTTCCGGCCAGGGAAATTGCACTTCCATCAAAATTAAAACCTTAGAAGAAAGAGTTACATGCATCTCATGTGAAAAAAAGATTCATTGATTTAAACATCATTAATTAATCCATTGTAGAACTTCAATCATTTATTTTGCCCTGAGTACGTGAGGAACGTTTATCCCGACCTCATTGTATTTTAGGAACATGGTCCAGCCCTGGTATCTCCACCTGTGAAAGTAGGAAACTGCTGGAAATACACAGCAGGACGGGTTGCCTTGACAAACAGTTAAACCCAGGTTACAGACTCTCTCCCTTCCCGTGCCCTTTGCAGGACAGTTGTTCCCCTTTAATTTTACAGACTGACTGAGTTCACTTACCGCGCGGAGAGAGTAGGTGTCTCCACGGCCCGTCTGTGCTAACATGGAAGATAACACGATGGGGATGTGGGGTGGTGGGTGGGGATCAGTGACATGTTTCTGTAAAGGGCAGCGCAGGAGAAGGATTGACAGCTGTCAGTGAGGGACAGAAGTTGTTTAAGGTGAGCCAACACATTCCCGATCAGCACAGAAGGCATTCACTGGTCAGCTGCTCTCTGCTGTACTTCTGGTCAGAGCGGTTTCCGCAGTGGAGCCGTTATTACGTTTGCTTTCCACGTGAAAGAATCCCGTGCAGGAAGATTATGTTTAAACTTGCTGTGGATGAACAGCCATGGGCGAGTTTATTCTCCTGTCAAAAGGGCGACAGTGGCGTCTCCCTTATTCTTTAATTGCTCTTTATTTCACTTCACTAAATAGATATATTTGAGTGAGAGAAATTGTTCCAGAGTGTCGCCCACTTCATCTTTTGTTCCCTTTTAAACACATAAAATGAGGCCGGGGGAATAAATCCAGAATACAAAGCTGAGGGATAGAGACAAGAGGAAGAGAGAAGGGGAAATACTGCCTCTACCCAGAACTAATGCAGAAACTCCTCTGCTGCGCTCGGGATGGCCACCCGCAGCCTGGATACACTGACGTCCCAACAGCTCATTGACTGTCGGAGTGGGACCGTGCGGCGCTTCAGAAGACAGGTCGAAAAAGCAAAGTCACTGATTCAGTCCCATGTGCTTCTCTGACTGACACCGGGGAAACGGTGAGACAGATTTTGGAGCATAGGTCTGGTTATTGTGAAACAGCAAAGAAAATATGAAATCTGGAATTAAATTATTGAATGTGTATCCTGCTCGTTTAGTGGTTAGGCATTCACAGAGGGAGCCCGAGTTCAGAAAGTAACTTTTTAATTCAAACATTTTTAAATAATTACATGCAATTAATTAAACTCTGTGGGAGGTGGGGTGATTAAAACATCACCGATCGGAAAGGAATTGTCCGCGGGAAGCCTCCAACCGGAATTTTTGGGCCAATATTCCCACCCGGATTGTTTTGCAGACTTACAGTCAATACTTCAAAAACTGAACTGTAATAATTTCAGGAGCTTTTATCATAGATGATATTTTACACCCTATCTGACTTAACACACTCTGAATTTTAGAAATTGGTTTCAAACGTTCATTGCTCAGAAGACAAGGAACCTGGGGTACTTTTTTCAATTTATTAAACAGCAAATATATTCTAAAATGATGTTTATGCCCAGGCTCGAAACAGGGTCTTTCGTGTGTGAGACGAACGTGATAACCACTACACTACAGAAACCACTGCTGAACTTATTGCCCAGAGAGAAGTGTTAAGCCAGAAGTTGTAATTCTGAATCCCTTTCTGTGAAAAAATCTTTTCACAAACATTTCTCTGACCGAAGCTGCACAAGTCAAAAATGTTCCTTTCAACGTCGTCAAACTCCCAAATTAACGCACCCCCCGAATCTTCTGGATCAGAAAGCTCTTGTTGTGCCGACTCAATCCATAAATCTGACTTTACTCACCCTGTATTTTAGGAGATTGGTTTAAAATGTTCATTGCTCATAAGACACGGAACCTGGGGCTACTTTTGTTCAATGTATTTCACAGCAAATATATTCTAAAATAAAGCACGCGCCCAGGCTCAAACCAGGGACATTTCATGTGGGAGGTGAACATGATAACGGCTACACTACGTAAACCTTTCCTTAACCCAGCCCCCGGTTCGTCATTTGTACCACAATTAAACCCAATGAGATCGGAATAAAAGTTCCTCACATGCTCATGGCAAAATAAATGGTAAATGATTTACAAAATAATTTATGTATTAATTAATGATGTTCAAGTCAATGATTCTTATTTTTTATACATGATTTGCATATAGATCTGTAAAATAAATGATCTCTTTTTTTTTATAAGGTTTTTGAATTAAAAGTACAACTTCCCAGAGTAGGAATTGAACCCAGGACACAACGTTGAGAGCATGGAATACTTACCACTCGACAACCAGGAACCTAGATACCGTTTCACTGCTGCATCATTATAGTTCATGACATTATTGTCATTTTCAGTTCACTTGATTCACACCGAAAAAGATTGTAACTGTTGTGTATGCATGCCTGTTTACTGTGTGACGTCTGTAACACTGCTATGCAACACTGAATGTACTCTTACACTGTACACACCTTATCGATACCAGAGAAAGCTGCTGCTTGAGACCGAAAGGTTACCTGCAACCCAGTATATAAAGGAGCTCACAGCTTGTTGTCCTCACTCGATGAGCTTCAAATGAAGGACTACAGGTCCACACAGTTTAAGTATCATACCCTGCCTCGTGTAGTCATTACGAAAGGTGCCGACATACACTACAGTAAACGCCACTTTAAATCACATTCCAATGATTTACTGAATCCACCCCTTGTACCACCGCAACACAGGTTCGATTCTTGGTCAGGGAGATAATATTTGCAACACAGTTTTCAAACTAATAGCCCGATCAAAATGTCAACATGCAGGTAATGTGAAAAAATGAATTAATTTAATCACGTTCAATGAACCGATAACTTTCTTTTGCTGAATTAAAGAAATGATAATATGGTTACTGAGGGATAGTGGTACATAAGAACATAAGACCATAAAAATTAGGAACAGGAGTCGGCCATCTAGCCCCTCGAGCCTGCTCCGTCATTCAACAAGATCACGGCTGATCTGGCCGTGGACTCAGCTCCACTTATCCGCCCGCTCCTCATAACCCTTAATTCCCTTATTGGTTAAAAATCTATCGATCTGTAACTTGAATACATTCAATGCGCGAGCCTCAACTGCTTCCTTGGGCAGAGAATTCCACAGATTCACAACGCTCTGGAAGAAGGAATTCCTTCTCAACTCGGTTTTAAATTGGCTCCCCCGTATTTTGAGGATGTGCCCCCTAGTTCTAGTCTCCCCGACCTGTGGACACAACCTCTCTGCCTCTATCTTGTCTATCCCTTCTATCCCTTTCATTATTTTAAATGTTTCGACAAGATCACCCCTCATCCTTCTGAACTCCAACGAGTAAAGACCCAGTCTACTCAATCTATCATCATAAGGTAACCCCCTCATCTCAGGAATATGCCGAGTGAATTGTCTCTGTACCCCCTCGAAAGCTAGTATATCCTTCCTGAAGTAAGGTGACCAAAGCTGCATGCAGTATTCCAGGTGCGGCCTCACCAATACCCTATACAGTTGCAGCAGGACCTCCGTGCTTTTGTACTCCATGCCTCTCGCAATGAAGGCCAACATTCCATTCGCCTTCCTGATTACCTGTTGCACCTGCAAACTAACTTTTTGGGATTCATGCACAACGGCCCCCAGGTCCCTCTGCACCGCAGCATGTTGCAATTTCTCCCCATTCAAATAATATTCCCTTTTTCCTGTTTTTTTTCCCAAGGTGGATGACCTCACACTTTCTGACATTGTATTCCATCTGCCAAACCTTAGCCCATTCATTTAACCTATCTAAATCTCTTTGCAGCCTCTTGGTGTCCTCTACAAAACCTGCTTTCCCACTAATCTTTGTGTCATCTGCAAATTTTGTTGCACTACACTCTGTCCCCTCTTCCTAGGTCATCTATGTATATTGTAAACAGTTGTGGTCCCAGCACCGATCTCTGTGGCACACCACTAACCACCGATTTCCAACCCGACAAGGTCCCATTTATCCCGACTCTCTGCTTTCTGTTAGCCAGCCAATTCTCTATCCATGCTAATACATTTCCACTGACTTCGCGTACCTTTATCTTCTGCAGTAACCTTTTGTGTGGTACCTTATTGAATTCCTTTTGAAAATCTAAATACACCACATCCATCGGTACACCTCTTTCCACCATGCTCGTTATATCCTCAAAGAATTCCAGTAAATGAGTTAAACATGATTTCCCCTTTATGAATCCATGCTGCGTCTGCTTGATTGCACTATTCCTACCTAGATGTCCCGCTATTTCTTCCTTCATGATAGTTTCAGGCATTTTCCCTACTACAGATGTTAAACTAACCAGCCTATAGTTACCTGCCTTTTGTATGCCCCCTTTTTTAAACGGAGGCGTTACATTAGCTGCTTTCCAATCCGCTGGTACCTCCCCAGAGTCCAGAGAATTTTGCTAGATTTTCACGAATGCATCTGCTATAACTTCCGCCATCTCTTTTAATACCCTGGCGTTTCATCAGGACCAGGGGACTTGTCTACCTTGAGTCCCATTAACCTGTCCAGCACTAACCCCCTCGTGATAGTGATTGTTTCAAGGTCCTCCCTTCCCACAATCCTGTGACCAGCAATTTCTGGCATGGTTTCTGTGTCTTCCATTGTGAAGACCAAGCAAAATAATTGTTTAATATCTCAGCCATTTCCACATTTCCCATTATGAAATCCCCCTTTTCATCTTCTAAGGGACCAACAGTTACTTTAGTCACTCTTTTCCGTTTTATATATCGGTAAAAGCTTTAACTATCCGTTTTTATGTTTGCACAAGTTTACCTTCGTAATCTATCTTTCCTTTCTTTATTGTTTTCGTAGTCATTCTTCGCTGTCGTTTAAAATTTTCCCAATCTTCTATTTTCCCACTAACCTTGGCCACCTTATACGCATTGGTTTTTAATTTGATATTCTCCTTTATTTCCTTGGTTATCCACGGCTGGTTATCCCTTCTCTTCCCGCACTTCTTTTTCACTGGAATATATTTTTATTGAGCACTCTGAATGAGCTCCTTAAAAGTCCTCCACTGTTCCTCACTTGTGCCACCGTTTCGTCTGTGTTTCCAGTCTACTTTAGCCAACTCTGCCCTCATCCCACTACAGACCCCTTTGTTTAAGCATCGTACGCTCGTTTGAGACACTACTTCCTCACCCTCAATCTGCATTACAAATTCAACCATACTGTGATCACTCATTCCGAGAGGATCTTTTGCTAGCTTCAATCATTAATTTTCTCTTTACATGTAATGAACTTTTATCCCTATCTCGTTTACACACTGTATTTTAGGAGAATGGTTTAACATTTTAAGTGCTTATTGTCATGTATTCAACCAACATTGTAACCCGTATATAATCTGACCTCAGTTGTACACTGTGAGAACAATGACCACTAGGTGGTGAACTTTTGGGAGACACTCCTAACCTGGACCTTCAGGTATGAAAGGGGATGCTCCACCCACTTTCATCACTTGAGTGTGAAGGAATAAAGGACAGGCCACAGACTGACCTTCTCTCAAGCATGGGCCTCGTGTGCATTTATACTGTATAGTAAGGATGTATCAATGGCGACGAGAAACTGGGATTTAAACCACGTGAGCATGGCCACTAGCAGAACAGACGAGAGATACTGTGTTAAGGAATGGTTGGGACAGAGAATCAACATTGTTGAAGTAGCGCACAGTTCTCCAGGCAGACAAGGGCAATTGGGCATGCCCCAACATATAGTCGAACCCAGAGGGGGAGTTCGACAGAGATAATGGCAAGCAGAACGGCGATTCACACCATTGCAAGGGACAATGTGGCCAGTAATGGGGCCATCAACACCTGTTAATGGCACACTCAAGGACAGTCACATGGGTAGTCAGGGACGATTGACTAGCATGGGACCTTATGTTTCCAACAACAGCTCATGTTGAAGGCATGGAGGCACAAACTCAGCCGGAGTTTGCAGAGATGAGCAAAATACCTACAGAAATTGCAGAAATGAACGCTGGGGGAAATCGCTGGAAGCTGAAGTTCAGTGAGCTCATTTGGAGGACGTATACAGTTCATACACCAGGACGCCACCGATAATGATGAAAGTGCTCCTCAGTGGCATCCCAGTATCAATGGAGCGAGACACGGGGGCTAGCCAGTCCCTGATGGATATCAAATAGTTTGAAAAGTTGTGGGCGTCCAAGGCCAGTAAGGCCAAAATTATCACCGATTGATGCACAGCTACGGACATACACCAAGGAGATCATTCCGGTGCTCGGTAGCGCCACTGTAATCGTGACCCACAAAGAGTCGGAGAACAGGTTGCCACTCTGGGTTGTCCCGGGGGACGGTCCCGCAGTACTGGGGAGGAGTTGGCTTGCTGTCATGAACTGGAAATGGGGCAATGTCAATGCTATTTCCTCTGTGGAGCGAGTATCATGCTCACAGTTCCTGCACAAATTTGACTCATTATTTCAACCCGGCATTGGCACTTTCATGGGGGCCAAGGTAGTGATTCACATAAACCCAGAAGCCAGGCCAGGACAACACAAGACCAGAGCAGTGCCGTACGTGATGCGGGAAAAGATAGAAGGTGAATTGAACCGCCTGCTGAGGGAAGGTATCATTTTGCCAGTCGAATTCAGTGACTGGGCGAGCCCGATTGTACCGGTGTTCAAGGCGGATGGGTCGGTCAGGATATATGGTGATTACAAGGCCACCATCAATCGGGTGTCACTCCAAGACCAGTACCCGCTACCGAGAGCGGAGGACCTCTTTGCGATGATAGGCGGTGGGAAACTTTTTTCAAAATTGGACGTGACCTCAGCTGACATGACCCAGGAGCTGGCGAGTGAGTTGAAGAAGCTGACCACCATCACGACACACAAGGGGTTGTTTGAGTACAACAGATGTCCGTTCGGGATTCGCTTGGCCGCCGCGATCTTCCAACGAAATATGGAAAGCTTCCTCATGTCGATTCCAGGGACGGTGGTTTTTCAGGACGACATCCTCATTACGGGTTACGATACTGAAGAACACCTCCACAACCTGGAGGAGGTGCTATGCAGACTGGACCGGGTAGGGCTGCGACTGAAAAAGGCGAAGTGCATCTTCCTAGCTCCAGAGGTAGAATTCCTGAGGATGAGGGTAGGAGTAGACGGGATGAGCCCTACTGCGTCCAAGACGGAAGCGATCCAGAGACCACCCAGACCCCGTAACACGACGGAGCTCCGTTTGTTCCTGGGGCTCCCGAACTATTTGGTAACTTTCTTCCCAAATTGAGCACTATGCTAGAGCAGCTACACGTGCTCCAAAGCAAAGGTCGCGAATGGGTCTGGGGGGACAGCCAGGAAAGGGCTTTTAATAGAGCACACAATTTGTAATGTTCCAACAATCTGTTAACGCGATATGACCCATGTAAGAAACTTGTTTTAACGTGCGATGCGTCGTCCTATGGTGTCGGCTGTGTGTTGCAGCATGTCAATGCCAAGGGTCAGTTACAGCCGATAGCGTATGCGTCCAGAAGTCTGTCCCAGTCAGAAAGGGGCTACGGGATGATAGAAAAGGAGGCGCTCGCATATGTATATTCGGTAAAGAAAATGCACCAATACCTGTTTGGGAGGAAATTTGAGCTGGAGACAGATCACAAACGCCAAACCTCACTTTTGGCCGACAACAAGGTCATAACTGCAAACGCATCGGCCCGCATACAGAGGTGGGCACTCACGTTAGCCGCCTGTGACGACACAATTCGGCACAGACCGGGCACTGAAAACTGCGCCGATGCACGCAGGAGGCTCCCACTAGCCACCACTGAGGGGGCTACCGAGCATGCTGCTGAGATGGTCATGGCTGTTGAAGCTTTCGCAAGCGAAGGCTCACCCGTGACAGCCCGTCAGATTAAAGTCTGGACAAATAGAGACCCGCTTTTGCCTCCAGTCAAGAAATGTGTCCTGAATGGGGACTGGTCAGCCACGTACAGGGCATGCCCTGAGGAATTTAAACCATTTCACATGCGCAGGGATGAACTCTCGATTCAGACTGGTTGCCTACTTTGGCGAAACCGCGTAGTCATGCCCCAGATGGGCAGAGAGGTGTTCATCAGAGAACTCCACAATGAGTATCCGGGCATTGTCATGATGAAGGCAATTGCCAGGTCACACGTTTGGTGGCCAGGGATAGATGCAGAACTGGAACTTTATGTTCGCAGGTGCAACACGTGTGCCCAGCTAGGTATTGCGCCCAGGGAAGTCCCCTTAGCCCCAGGCCATGGCCCGCAAAGCCTTGGTCATGCATCCATGATGACTACGCAGGTCCTTTCATCGGATAAATGTTTTGGTTGTAGTAGACGCCCACTCCAAATGGATCGAGTGTGACATTTTAAATTCAAGCACATCCTCTGCCACGGTAGAAAGTCTACGGGCAATGTTCACCGCCCACGGTCTATCGGACATCTTGGTCAGCGACAATGGCCCGTGCTTCACAAGCACTGAATTCCAGGACTTCATGGCAGGCAATGGAATTAACCATGTCAGAAAGGCACCGTTCAAGCCAGGCTCAAACGGCCAGGCAGAACGAAAAGTGCAGATAATCAAACAGGGCTGCTCAGAATCCAAGGGGGTTCCCTAAAAAGCCACTTATCACGCCTCCTGTTGGCCAATAGATCCTGACCACACTCGCTCACAGGGGTTCCACCCGCAGGGCTGCTAATGATAAGGACGCTCAAACGCATTATCCCTTATACACCCCACCATGAAAGAAATTGTTGAGAGCAGGCGCCGATCACAATATAACTACCATGACAGGAATGCGAGGGCACGATATATTGGTGTAAACGACCCTGTTGTTGTCCATAACTACACTGCAGGGCCTAAATGGCTCACAGGCACTGTGATTGCCATAGAGGGCATTGGATTCTGGTAGTTAAACTTACCAATGGACAAATCTGCCCAAACACGTGGATCAAACAAAAAGGAGGTGAAGCAACCCTATAGAAGAAGCAGAGGAAGAACACGATATAGAGTTCACTCCAGCACAGGTGACCGAACACTGGAACCAAAGGAAGGAGAGCCCAGTCACTGTGGGCAATTCGGATAGGCCTGAGGCACTGCAAACAGCAGACACACAGGCCAGCGCCCAACAACCGGAGCCCCAACTCAGGCGCTCTACAAGAGAGCGTAAACCACCAGAGAGACTCAACCTGTGATCCCAATAAGACTTTGGGGTGGTAGGTGATGTTATGTATTCAACCAGCATTGTAACCCATGTATAAACTGACAAGTTGTATACTGTCAGAACAAAGACCACTAGGTGGTGAACTTGCGGGCGACACTGCTAACCTGGACCTTCAGGTATAAAAGGGGAAGCTCCACCCAATTTCATCACTTGAATGCAAAGGAATAAAGGACAGGTCACAGACTGACCTTCTCTCAAGCATGGGCCTCGTGTGCATTTATACTGTCCAGCAAGGACGTATCACTTCTGACTCCAGGAACCCGGTGCAACTTTTGTTAAAATTAACAGGACCAACTATTTCACAGAAAAAATCTTCTCTGACATAATGTTTTTAGATCATGCACTGGTCGATCATTCTTCGGTGCAAAGTGGATGAACTGACCCTTCCCCACATTGAACCCCAGTAATCACAGTTAAGGGGAGATTTAATAGAGGTTTTCAGAATTGTGGGTAAACTGTTTCCACGGGCAGGAGTGTCGGTAACCAGAGGACACAGACATAAGATAGTTGGTAAAAGGAAAAATCCGGGGCGGGGGATGTGGGGTGAGGAGATGTATTTTTACCTGCTCCTGAGCCTTACATGTTTATGATCTTATGACCTTTCACAGGAGAACAATCTCGCCCCTGAGCATGTATGAGGAGAAAGCTCCAGAAAATATTCAATATTACCACCCGGTGAGCTTTCGCGTGTGAGGCGAACGTGTTAACCGCTGCACTGCGGAAACTTCTCCACTTTCAGCACCCGGTCAGACGGAAATGTTAAGCCAGCAGGTGAACTGCTGAATCCCACTTTTGAGGAGATGGTCGTGGTGCCGAACAAATGGGTTTTGCTTAATGACGATAATGAAGAAGTGGGACTCGAACCCACACTTCCAGAAAAAACTGCAAACTGAACACAACACCTGAGACCGCTCGGCCATCCTGACTATTTCATGCTGCATGTGGCCATCTGCAGGTTGATTTTGTACTTTTGTGTCCTGTCACATGAAATAAATGAGGGCAGCAGGTGTATCTCTGCCTGACACCGGGGAAACAGTGAGACAGACCTTGGAGCAAGGGTCTGGTTATTGCTAAACAGCAAAGAATATATTAATTCTGGAATTATCCAAAAGTAATGTGACCCCGATGTGAAATAATCAGGGGCTCAGTTTTGCCAGTATTTTCACAACTTAATGTTGCAATGTGAAACAATGCAGGAAATCAGTGGTGAAGATAAAATCCCACGGTGCTCATTTTCAGATTCAACACAGTACGATTTGAAATAAAGTGAAAGAATTTTACAGTGAAAAGATTTGGAAGTGTTACTTGTATTTGTATCTTTAATTAAACTTTGTGGCGTCTGACTCCCGTTCATGCCTCTGCTGAATAAGAAAGGAGGGTTTGACGTTGACCAGACTGCACTGCCCCTGATATTTGTGAGCTCATCCTTTATATTCAGTGGTTTCTTGCCATTTGATGGGCTGCAGTGTAGCGGATATCACGTTTTCCTCAAACGCGCAAGGTCCCCGGTGGATCCGTTTTCTCTCACTCAAAGTTATCTATTTATTGAAGTTAAATAAAGAGCAATTAAGGAATAAGGGAGCCCTTTTGCCAGGAGAATAAATAGCAAATAAAAACAGCAAATGCTGGAAAACTCAGCAGGTCAGGCAGCATTTGCCAGGAGACTAAACTTGCCTCCGATTCTTCATCCGCAGTAAGTTTAGGGAAATTCCAACATCCTGGGCCCGCACAACGTTTCTACGGATTGCGGGATTTACGCATATCTTGCCCAGCAAATATCCTCAAAATCCTTGCAGCTGAAAAAGCAAGCGCATAGCGTAATTTTACAGGCGCAAGTGTTTAAAAACACTCATAACAACAATAAAATAAAATAAAATAAACACAATGTCGCGTGAAAAACTCTGCCAACTAAGGTAAGTTTATTTTTAACCCGAATTACAAAGCTTAAAAAAAATTGAAACTACCCTGTTTTTTTCTAATGCGTTTATTAACTTTAATTTCAATTAATTTTAATTATGTGAGGTCTGTTTTTTATTATTTCTCAGTGTGTGTGTGTTTTTTGTTCTCATGAATAGCACTGAGAACTCGTCGGTACGCGAGTCTCATTGCTATTAATGGGAAAGCTGTGGAATACGTACCTGATTGGCTGAGCAGTCACACGTGGGATCCCTCCGGACGGGAGCGTGCTTCGCAGCGCGGGAAGAGAAGGCCTCCCCAACGGAATCCACGATGCCTCCTAGACCACCAGGTAGGCTCGTAACACATCTCCGGTCGGAAGAGAATTGTCCGCGGGAAGCCTCCAACCGGAATTTTTGGCCAATATTCCCACCCGGATTGTTTTGCAGACTTACAGTCGAGACTTCAAAAACTGAACTGGAATAATTTCAGGAGCTTTAATCATCGATGACATTTTACACCCTATCTGACTTAACACACTCTGTATTTTATGAGATTGGTTTAAAATGTTCATTGCTCATAAGACAAGGAACCTGGGGTACTTATGTTCAACTTATTTCACAGCAAATATATTCTAAAATTATATTTCTGCCTGGGCTTGAACTGGGGACCTTTTGTGTGTGAAAGACTAACATGATAACTGCTATACAATGGAAACCATTGCTTAACTGCTTGCCCAGAGGCAAGTGTTAAACCAGAAGGTGTAATTCTGAATCCCTTTCTGTGAAAAAATCATAACACAAACATTTCTCTGACCGAAGCTGCACAAGTCAAAAATGTTACTTTCAAAGTCGTTAAACTCCCAAATTTCCGTGTCCCCCGAATCTTCTGAATCAGAAAGCTCTGGTTGTACCGACTCAATCCATAAATAAAAAATAAAAACAGAATTGCTGGAAATCTCAGCTGGTCAGACAGCATCAGCGTTTTTACCAGGAGACTAAGCTCGCCTCCGATTGTTCATCCACAGCAAGTTTAAACATAATATAGAATCATGGAACGGTTACAGCACGGAAGTAGGCCGTTCGGCCTGTCGAGCCCGTGCCGACTCTCAGCTAGTCCCACTCCTCCGGCCTTTACCCGTACCCCTGAGATATTGTTCCTTCAGATACTTATCCAAATCCATTTTGAAAGATAAGATTAATTCGGCCTCTGCCACCCTTTCAGGCAGCGCATTCCGGATCCGAACCACTCGCTGCCAAATGGCCTCCTCCTGTTCCAATGTTCCTGCATATAAAGTCTGGGAAACACGAGATCAATTCCTGCCACTCTCACAGCCTTCCTAAATATAGCACCGTCATTCGATTCTCGGAAAAAAAGCTCCTGAAGTATCGGCCAGCTGTGTTGGTTGGAGCTCTGGTTATGTTCCTTAGACAACATCTACCACTTTGTGTCTGTAGTGTCGTGGTTATCATGTTCCCCAAACACACCAAAGTTCCCCGCGTGGAATCATTTTGAAAAGTTTAAAATGGACCGAATGGCCGACTCCTGTTCCTAATTCTTACGTTCTTATGATCTTATGTCCTTTCACTGGAGAACAATCTCTCCCCTGAACATGCTTGAGGAGAAAGTTCCCACAAAATATTCCCACCCGGTGAGCTTTCCCGTGTGTGAGGCAAACGTGTTAAACGCTACACTGCGGACACATCTCCACTTGCAGCACCAGGTCAGACGGAAATATAAAGCGAGCAGCTGAACTGCTGAATCCCACTTTTAAGGACTTTGTCGTGGTGTCAAAACAAATTCTGGGTGAGCCTCCATTTGCCGGCGAAGTTTGAACTTGCGGTTAGAACTTTTGCAAAGAATGACTTGCATTTTTACGTGGCCTTTCAACAACTCAGGATGTCCCCAAGTGAATTAAAGTCAATGAAGTACCGATGGAGCCTTGTAATGTGGGGAAAGATGTGCCCCAATCACCCCACACGCATCTCAACTCTTTCAGAAGCAGGAGAGTGTGTAACCTGGGTCTATAACATAAAGTAATGGGCTCATTAACGATTAAAGCCCATTATTAATCCTCTCACACACCTCAGTTATGTTTATGCAATGCATCGATGGAAACTTCAACAACTGAACTTTACTGCGTTAAGGAACTTTAATCATTGATGAAGTTTTATCCCCTATCTGATTTTACACACACTGTATTTTAGGAGAGTGAGTTAAAATGCCCATCGCTCATGATACAAGGAACCTGGGGCGACTTTTTAAAATGTATCCCACAGAAGAATATTCGCTAAAATAATGTTTCTGTCCGTGCTCAAACCGAGGATATTTCACATGTGCGGCGAAGGTGATAACCGTGACACGACGGAAACCTCTGCTTGCACCTCGAGAAAAAGCATCCTGCAGCGCTGCCTCACTTCCCAGCAGCAGATCAAAGCCACAAACAAACCCTTCGATTATTCCCACTTCCCCACCTCCACAGATACTGCCCGACCTGCTGAGTGTTTCCAGCATTTTCTGTTTTTACTGAATAAACAAACACAGGTATTCGTTCAAAATCAAACTGGAGGTGGCCACACACAGATTAAACAGAGCCAGAGAGACAGACAGGATCGGGAAAAACAGGGAAATGGGACGGAACCAACAGGCGCCTCACCAACATGGAATGTGATTAACATAATCCTTGCTCGCTCAGTCGATCCAACATGAGGCTCTTATTCTCAGGGTTGTGGGTTTGAGCCCCAGGTTGGGTGAATCATTATTGTTAAATTTTATGTCGCTTTCTCGGGGAAACTTCATTAATTAACCGATCAGCTTCTTTTGCAAGTGAAAGTAATGCTAACTGAGGGAAAGTCGATAATTCAATAATTGGTTCTGTGTTTTGCATGTTAACTGTTGAACCAGATCCCATTTTACACACTGTACTTCAGGCATCTGATTCAGAATGTTCATTGTAACATGAACGTGCCCCTGGGGAAACAGTGAGACAGGTTTTAGAGCAAGGGTCTGGTTATTGTGAAACAGCAAACACAATATCAATTCCGGAAGAACAACAGCTAAATTAACTGACTTGAACACGCAGCCTCCTGATCGGGAGTCAGACCCGTAAGCGTTGCACCACGATGTCCAGATTCTACAACAGTCCCAGTGGATCGGAAGGTAGAAAATGTAACATCGCTATTCAAGAAAGGAGGGAGAGAGAAAACCGGGAACTACAGGACAGTTAGTTTGACATCAGTCATCGGGAAAATGCTGTAATCCATTGTTAAGGAAGTGGTGTCAGGGCACTTCGAAAATTATAACATGATTTGACAGAGTCAACATGGTTTTATGTAAATGTCATGGGCAGTTACAGAAAATAATCAAATAAAACTAATGTTAAGCTGGCCTTCATATCTCGCGAACTCGATCACCAGCAAGTGATCAGGAAGGCCAATGGAATCTTGGCCTTTATTGCAAAGGGTCTGGAGTATAAAAGCAGGGAAATCTTGCTCCAGTTATACAGGGTATTGGTGAGGCAACACCTGGAATGCTGCGTGCAGTTTTGTTTTCCATATTTACGAAAGGATATAATTGCTCTGGAGGCAGTTCAGAGAAGGTTCACTGGTCGATTCCAGAGTTGAGGGGGTTGACTTCTGAGGAAAGGTTGTTTAGATTGGGCCTCTACTCATTGGAATTCAGAAGAATGGGTCGTAATCTTATCCAAATGTATAAGATTATGAGGGGGCTCGACAAGGTGGATGCAGAGAGGATGTTTCCACTGGTGGGGGAGACTAGAACTAGATCTTAGATTAAGGGGCCGCCCATTTAAAACTGAGATGGGGAGAAATTTCTTCCCTCAGAGGGTTGTAAATCTACGGAATTCGCTGCCACAGAAGCTGGGACATTGAATATATTTAAGACAGAAATCGATAATTTCTTAAATGATAAGGGGATAAGGGGTTATCGGGAGCGGACAGGGAAGTGGAGCTGAGTCAATGATCAGATCAGCCATGATCTTATTAAATGGCGGAGCAGGCTCGAGGGACGGTGTGGCCAACTCCTGCTCCTATTTCTTATGTTCGTATAACTGGAACACAAGGGGACAGATGTTGTGTGCAGCTACACAAAGCCCTGGTTCGACCTCACTTGGGGGACTGTGTTCAGTTCTGGTACCGCACAGGCAGCATCTGCTTTTTTGCCAGGAGTCGAAACTCACCTCCGATTGTTCATCCACAGCAAGTTTAAACATAATATTCCCGCCTGGGATAGAACCAGGAACTTTTCACATGTAAAGCGACGTGATAACCGCTACACTACAGAAACCTCTGTTACAAGAAGCACAACAGAGGGGAGCTGAACAGTGAGCTCCCTCGGTGCTGATCGGGACCGATGCTGATGTGGAAGCAAGTCATCCTCGACTCCGGGGGACTGCCTCAGAAGAAGAGAGGAGGATCAGGAATGTGTTGGCTCACCTTAAACAACTTCTGTCCCACACTGAAAGCTCTCAATCCTTCTCCTCCGCTGCCCTTTACAGAAATGTCACATAATTACCACCCACCATGTTCACTTCCACATCCTCAAAGTGGGCCACAGAGACTCCTGCTGTCTCCCCGCGATCAGCGAACTCACCCAGTTTGTAAAGTTACAACCGGAACAAGTGTCCCGCAAAGGGCAGGAGAAGCCAGAGAGTCTGTAAACTCAGTGTGTAACAGGAAGTAACGGGGTTATTAACGGTGATTACAGCAATTCATCATCATCATAGGCAGTCCCTCGAAATCGAAGAAGACTTGCTTCCACTCTAAAAGTGAGTTCTCAGGTGACTGAACCGTTCAATACAGGAATTACAGTCTCTGTCACAGGTGGGACAGACAGTGGTTGAAGGAAAGGGTGGGTGGGATTGGTTTGCCACACGCTCCTTCCGGTGCCTGTGCATGTGTTCTGCATGTTCTCGACGATGAGACTCGTGTTGCTCAGCGTCCTCCAGATGCTCTTCCTCCACTGAGGGTGGTCTTTATCCAGGGACTCCCAGCTGTTGTTGGGGATGTTGCATTTTATGAAGTGGCTTTAAGGGTCCTTAAAACGTTTCCCCTGCTCACCTGGGGCTCGCTTGCCGTGTAGGAGTTCCAAGTTGAGCGCTTGCTTTTGGAGTCTTGTGTCAGGCATGCGAACAATGAGGCCCGTCCAACGGAGCTGGTCGAGTGTGGTCAGTGCTTCGATGCTGGGGATGTTAGCCTGATTGAGGACGCTAACGTTGGTGCGTCTGTCCTCCCAGGGGATTTGCTGGATTTTGCAGAAACATCATTGGTGGTATTTCTCCAGCGACTTGAGGTGCCCACTGTGTAAGGTCCATGTCTCTGAGCCATACAGGAGGACGGGTATCACTGCAGCCCTGTAGACCATGAGCTTAGTGGCTGATTTGAGGGCCTGATCTTCGAACACTCTCTTCCTCAGGCGGCCGAAGGCTGCACTGGCGCACTGGAGGCAGTGTTGAACCTCGTCGTCGATGCCTGCCCTCGCTGATAATAGGCTCCCGAGGTATGCAATTATTCATCCTCTCACAGACCTCAATTATTTTCATGCGATAAACTGATTGAGAATAGAAAGAGGGTTAGTGCTCGGGATCTTAACCACTCGACCACCAAGAAAAAATTATGATAATGGTGTATATTATATATATGTATATATATCGATATTAATAGAATCATAGAATCAGAAAGTTTCAGCACAGAGTGAGGCCATTTCGGCCCATCGTGTCCGCACCGGCCGACCAAGAGCTATCCAGCCTAATCCCACTTTCCAGCTCTCGGTCCAGAGCTCTGTAGGTTGCGGCACTTTAAGTGCACATCCACGTATCTTTTAAATGTGGTGAGGGTCCCTCCCTCTACCACCCTTTCAGGCATTGAGTTCCAGACCCCCACCACCCTCTGGGTGATGAAATGTCCCCTCATATCCCCTCTAACCCTCCCCCAATTACTTTAATTCTATGCCCCCTGGTTGTTGACCCCTCTGCCAAGGGAAACAGGACCTTCCTATCCATTCTATCCAGGCCCCTCAATTTTATACACCTCAATCAGGTCTCCGCTCAGACGCCTCTGCTGCAAAGAAAACAGATTCAGCATCTCCAAACTATCCTCATAGCCAAAATTCTCCAGACCAGGCAACATTCTAGTAAATCTCCTCTGCACCCTTTCCAGTGAAATCACATATTTCCTGTAATGTGGTGACCAGAACTGCACGCAGTACTCCAGCTGTGGTGTAGCCAGTGTTTTGTACAGTTCAAGCATAACCTCCTTGCTCTTGTATTCCATGCCTTGACTAATTAAGGCAAGTATTCCATATGCCTTCTTAACCACATTAACTACCTGGCCTGCTACCTTCAGGGATCTGCGGACCTGCACTCCAAGGTCCCTTTATTCCTCTACACTTTTCAGTGTCGTACCATTTAATGTGTATTCCCTTGCCTTGTTAAACCTCCCCAATGCATGACCTCACACTTATCCGGATTGAATTCCATTTGCCACAGTTCTGCCCACCTGACCAGTACATTGATCATCATCATCATAGGCGGTCCCTCGATCGAGGACGATTTGCTTCCATGAGTTCACAGGAGTTTCGATGAAGGACCCGATGTTCCAGTCCTGAATCCAATTGAGTGAGTGGAAGATGCCTTTGTGTGGATTTTTTTAACGTGGGGTGACCGTTGCACATCAGCCACCACACGGGCTTGACAGAGCTGGGTCTTGGTCCAGTGGCAAGGGTTAACCAAGACGACAGGAGACCAGCTCTGCTGCATGGACCCAGTGCCCACACATATCGCAGTGTGGGCTGGGCCCGTGCTGTCCCGGGGCCCTCGGCTCTTCTGGTCCCCGTCCCCTCATCTGTCACACGTCCTCCACGATCTGTCACCGCTCTTCCACTATAAACATTCACCGTATCTCGCCACAAACACTCGCCGCTCATCCGCCCCGACCTTCCCACTCCTCTGTACCTGGGCCCTGCCGATGTTCTTGCTCACGCTCCAAAATGACGACCAGGGTTAACATAAAACTGTTAACATATATGGAATAAAACTTGAAGCACCTCCCGGAATCCCTTATAAGATGTGATTATGGTTTGTTGATCCAGATTCCAGAATCCATGGAGAGATGTTACCCGTGGTATAAGGTGGTGTGGCTGGATTCCGATGGACTGCATGGATAGCTTCCCAACTTCGCTTGTTGTTTTAGTATCATCGCGCTGGTCCCTCGGAGAACAGTGTGAAGTGGTGGGAGGATCAATGTGGCCAGGAATCGTGTCATGGTCAATATTTATCCCTCAATCAACATCACAGAGACAGATGATCTGGTCATCATCACACTGCTGCCGATAGGAGCCTGCCGTGTGCAAATTGGCGGCTATGTCTCCCACACTACAAGAGTGACCGCACTTCCAAAAGTACTTCATTGGCTGCAAAGCGCCTTGAGACGTCCATTGATATCTTGCTGTAGTCCGCCACTTTCTTCTTCATTATCAACCACTCAGCCTATTTTAGTGTCATCTGCAAACTTCTTACTCATACCCTCAACATTTCAGTCCAAGTCATTGATGTATACCACAAAAAGCAAGGGACCCAGCAGTGAGCCCTGCGGAACCCCACTGGATCACAAAATCACCCATCAACCATTACGCTTTGATTTCTGCCTCTGAACAAATTTGGGACCTAACTTGCCACTTTGCCCTTGAATCCCATGGGCTTTTACATTCGTAACCAGTCTGCCAAGTGCGACCTTATCAAAAGCTTTGCTAAAGTGCATATACATTACATCATACCACTGCCCTCATCAACCCTCCTGGTTACCTCCTCGAAAAATGCAATCAACTTAGTCAGACCTTCCCTTGACAAATTCATGTTGACTATCCTTGATTAATCAATGTCTTTCCAAATGAAGATTTATCCTGCCCCTCAGGAGTTTTACAAATAATTGTAAAAGGTTCGGCTGGCCAGCCTGTATTTACTCAATCCCTTTCTCCCTTTTTAAACAAAGGTACAACGTTAGCAGTGCTCCAATCCTCTGGCCCTGCACCTGTAGCCAGTGAGGATTGGACAATGGTGGTCAGAGCCTCTGCTATTTCCTCTTTTGCTGCTCTTATCAGCCTGAGATACATTTCATTCTGGCCTGGGGATTTATCCACTTTCAAAGCTGCTAGACCACCAATACTTCCTCTCTCACCATGTTTATTTCATCTAATGTTTCACATTTCTCAACCCTCATTGCAAAGTCCACATCGCCACTCACTTTTGTGAAAACAGATGCAAAGTATTCACAAAGAATCCTACCCAAGTCTTCCGCCTCCGCGTACAGATTCCCTTTATGGACTCTAATAGGCCCCACTCTTTATCTTGTTATCATCGTGCTCTTAATGTATTTATAAAACATCTTTGGGTTTTCCCAGATTTAATTGCCAACATTCTCTCATGCTCTCTCTTTGCTTTCCTGATATATTTTTTAATTGCACCTCTGCACCTCTAGAGTTTCTGCAGTATTGAGTTATTGGTATCTGACATAAGCTTCCCTTTTTTTCGTTAACTTTCCCTGTATGTCCCCTGACATCCCGGGAGCTCTAGATTTGTTGGTCCCACCTTTGTTTTAAGGGAACATACTTGCTCTGTACCCTCAGGATCTCCTGCTTGAATGCCTCCCACTGCTCTGAAACTGATTTACCAGCAAGTACCCGTTCTCAGTCCACTTTGGCGAAATTCAATCTCAGCTCAGCAACATTGGCTTTACCCCAATTGAGAACTTTTATTCCTGGTTCCCTTTGTCCTTTTCCATAACTACCCTAAACCTTACTGAGTATGATCACTCGCACCAAAATGCTCTCCCACTGATACCCCTTATACCTGCCCCTCTTCGATCACAAGACCCAGTCCAGAACCGCCCCTCCCTTGATGGGCTTGTTACATACTGGATAAAGAAGTTCTCCTGAATGCATTTTAGGAATTCTCCACCATCTGTACCATTCACACTATCATTTTCCCAGTTAATATTCGGGGAGTTAAAATCCTTCACTTTTACAGCTCTAGGTTTTGCACTTCTCAACATTCTGCCCATATATTTGTTCTTCTATTTCCCTCTAACTGCCTGGGAGTCTATAGTGCACTCCCAGTAGTGTGATCGCCCCTTTTTTGTTCTTTAATTCAACCCACATGGCCTCGTTTGATGATCCCTCTCACACAACTTTCCTTTTCTCAGCTGCAGGATGCGTCAATAATCTCTCACAACTCAACTGAAAGCAGCTGGAATGTACAGCTTTGAGAGGGGCTTTCTGCACCGTCAGGGCTGGAAACTGTAGAGTTTGAATGTGTTCCGAACTGTACAGAGTATTCAACAAATACAGCAGGGCTGGGAGATATTGTGCTTTGTTAATACTGAACCAGAAATGCACATTATTCAATGCTTCTCATATTTAATTGAGCACGTTATCAGCGGGTTTTAAACGGGAACCTTTTGCGTGTTAAGCGAATGTGATGACCACTACACTACGGAACCCACGCTTTCAAAGCAGACTGCAACCTGAATGCAGCAACTTAGACCGCTCGGCCATCCTGACTGCTCAATATTATGTGTGGCCACCTGCAGTTTGATTTTGAACTTTTGTGTCCTGTCACATGAAGTAAATTAGGACAGCAGGCGTATCTCTGCCTGACACCGGGGAAACAGTGAGACAGACCTTGGAGCAAGAGTCTGGTTATTGCCAAACAGCAAAGAAAATATTAATTTTGAAAGAACAGTGACCCCGACGTGATTGGGCGAACACATTATTCTGCTGCGAATTTTGAAATTACATAGAACTTTTGCAAAGAAGGACTTGCATTTCTGCAACACCTTTCAGGAACTCAAGATGCCCCAAAGCGCTTTACAGTCGTTGAGTTATGTTTTAAGTGTTGTAGTGTGGGGAAAGATGTGCCCAAATCACCCCACACGAACCTCAACTCTTTGCGAAGGAGTTCGGTGCAAATAATCAGCTGCCTTAGTGACTTGGACTTTCTTTGAATGAGTTCTGCTTGTACCTGTATTCAAGCTTGAAACAGCAAGTGGGCTTCCATCTCACGGGAGCAGCGTGTGGCAGTTAGCTCGTAGGTGACGAGGTTTGGGGTTGATGTACGTCACTTTCAATCTTTGAAATTTCACCAAGCAAAGAAATGATGAATCCAACTGTCCCTGTAATCCTTTTGTTCAGGTTTAATCACAGGAATATCTGCAGTCAGCAGCTGAAAAGTAATTAAAACCAACGACTGGCTTCGGGACAATCAGTATACTTTGTCGCAGACAAGGCACCGGAAGGCTGGAAGGTAGATCACACCGGTTGCGGGAGCGCTGGTTGGCGGTGACATGAAAGTGTCTGCAGTGTGTGGGTCCAGACTGCTTCCACGCATCCACAATGAATGTCCCACCCTTTATTTGGCAAAGGTACAGCTGAGAGTGGACAAGTTCCATCCCGGTCGGAGCAATCTGAAGCTTTAACTGACTGACACCCTGGTTTGGGATGTCTTACAATTTACATTTAAGTTAGACTTTGTGGCGCAATGTGTTCGCACGTTCGGCTATTAACTGAAAAGTTGGTGGTTCGAGCCCACCCAGGGACGATGCCTTTAACTGTTTTTTTCCCGAGGATTCGGTGCCGCACAATTCCAGGTTGTCATTGTGAGTTTTGGCTGCACGAATATATTCCGCAAACATTGCCAGCTGTGCTGTTATCCAGTGAGTTCCCACTCCTATACTTTTATGAATATTTAGTTCATGGAAAACGATAACAATTTTTTACATGGACCATGGTCCTCCATCCAGTCCACGAGAAATAAATTACGTTATTGTGTTTAAAGGAACTGGTGGAAATTGTCTGACCTATTGTTATGGCTTTGCTCAGATTCTGAGAGTCAACAGTTTGCGAAGAATTATCTCATGGCCAATGCCAAGCACGAAAATGTCTCTCCGCATTTGTTCTAGGAATCCCTCACATTCGCAATGTCCTGCGAGGCGCCTTAATTCGGCGACATAGCTCGCCACTTCCTGGCACTCCGACCGTTGGCACATGTAGAACCGATACCTCGCCATCAGATCGCTTTCTTTAGGATTTAGATGCTCGCAGACCAGCGTACACATTCTTCATAGGATTTAGTTGTTGGTGTCACCAGAGCTAGAAGATTCTTCATGAGGCCATAGGTTGCTGCACCACAGACGGTAAGGAGGATCGCCCTTCATTTGGCAGCGTTCTCGTCCCCTTCCAGCTCGTTGGCCACGAAGTATTGGTCGAGTATCTCCACAAAGGCTTCGCAATCGTCCACTTCTGAGAACTTCTCCAGGATACCAACTGTTCCTTCCATTTTTGCATGGTTGTTCATTGTCTCGTCGCCAATTGATACGCTCATAACAAAGGATGAAACTTAGTATTGTGAATAATGAGTAAGTGTGACCTTAGCTCCTTTAATAAGACTCCAGAGTACAGGTACCACATGGGTGGCCTGCTTACATACTGTGCTCCCAAGGGATACTGGGATCCTTGGGACTCCGACAGGTAGGCCCTCTGGTGGTGGTGTGTACAGGTTGTCATGGGTTAAATACATAACACAAGATGTGTACAGAAATCAACCATCAAAAGCCCTGTCATTAGCCACAGGGGTTTCCTGCAATTTTCTGATCGCAAAGCGCTTTCAGTCCTTGTCCTTAAAATTGCAGACGCGGAAATTGGGGAGTTTAATGACTTTAAAAGGAGGACATTGTTGTTTGGTGCCGTTCTGGTCAGAGAAATGTTTGTGAAAGGAACTTTTTGCAGAGAGAGGGATTGAGTATTTCAGCTTGTTGCTGAACACTTCTCTCTGGGCACTGAGCTAAGCAGCAATTTCTGTCGTGTGGAGGCGATCACATTTCCCTCACACGTGAAAAGTTCCCGGTTCAAGCCTGCTCAGAAACATTATTTCTCAAACAAAAACTTGTCTGCAATAAAATTAAATAAAAGCTGTTTTGGATACATTGTTGCATGAGCAATGCACATTTAAACCAGTCTTCTCAAATACAGATTGTGTAAAATCAGATCGGGGATAAAACTTCATCAAGGATTAAAGTTTCATGAATTATTAAAGTTCACTTATTGAAGTTTTGACTGTCCCTTTCAGCATTTCTTTCATTCTGTGAAACAACACTATCGGTTGACACCAGCAGATCTAAGCTGCATTTGAAACCCGCAAACAACTGATTAATTATTCGCTTTTCCCCAGTTCCAGAGCTCAGAGGGTTATTGTCCATCCCTGGGATGCAAGCTACCTCAGACCCGGGCCAAAGCTCCCCGTGCACCGAGCACAGGCTCAGGAAAACCCCGGGGGAGAGGTTATCCCGGTCACTGGGCCTTCCAGCTGCCCTGAACAAGCACCCGGTCTGAAACTTTCCAGAGTAATAACTTGTAACTGGAGCATCTAACAGTAAGGACGGCCAAGCGGTCTGAGGCGCTGCTTTCAATATTTGATTAAATTATCAACTCTCCCTCAGTTCGCATGTTTATCATTGTGCAAAAGAAGATCATGGGTTCATTAATGATATTTACCCGCGAAAGCAACATAAAAGTTTAATGAAAAGTAAACGCCCAACGTGGGGCTCGAACCCACGACCCTGAGATTAAGAGTCTCATGCTCTACCGACTGAGCTAGCCGGGCTTCTCAACATTTACTCTGTCAATCCCCTTCAGAATATTGTCTGTTTCAATGAGATCACCTCTCATTCTTCGAAACTCCAGCAAGTGTCGGCATATTCTGCACAATCTCTCACCATCGGACAGTCCTCTCATCCCAGGAATCAACCTGGTGAACCTCCGTTGTACCACCTCCAAGGCAAATATATCCTTCCTCAGATAAGGAGACCAAAACTGTGCGCAGTACTCCAGGTGTGGTCTCACCAGGGCCCTGCACAATTGGAGCAAGACTTCCTTACTCTTGCACTATGGGCGGAATATTAGGTGCTATGGGCTGAATATCCTGTTTTTCTGCTGATTCTACGGTTGTATAAAAAGTTATAAAAATTCAACAGTCACTCAGAAAACATATTTGTATTTCCTTCAGTGTGCAACACATGTGGGTGGATTTATGATGATTGAAACAATTATTCAGTATCTCACAGACTTGAAATATATTTGTCAGCTTGCTTTGTAAAAATGCTTTCTCTGACCGGGAATCAAACCCAGACCACGGCAGTGAGAGCACCAAATCCTAACCACTAGACTACCAGGGAACACTGCTAGCAGCCTCTGCGATAGCTTTAAATATAGTCAGCTTACAATCACAGCTGAGAATTGTGCGGTGACACGGGGTGTAACTGGATTTGCTGGGAGCAGCGTGGAGGCCCCGACCTGCGTGGGAACACCAGCGGCAGGTCGGGGCCATAAAAGGAGCGGAGAGCGGCGGCCTGGGAGCAGCGTGGTGGTGTACCACGGCAAGGTACAGCGCGAGCTGGTGCAGGAGGGCGACGGCAGCGAAGAGTGACGTCATCAAAGTCCAGGTCGGTGATTGGAGCGTGGGCAGGTATAGCAGGAGCAGCGAGAGACTGGGGAGGAATGTGATCGAGGCCCAGGGGCGGCATGAGTTCAGGGCCAGGGGCCCAGGGTTTCGAAATCTCGACCTCCGAAAAGAATGACTCTGACACTTACAGCTCCGGGAGAAGTTTCCTATTTAATTTACTTGCTCGCAAGGGGTAGGTCGCACTCAGTCAAGGGCTAAGTGAACACCTCCGAAATGGTTCAGTTTAACAAGATATTTATACAGTAAAACCAATGTTCTGGCCTCTCGCTGTGTATTGCTCTGTCTCACAGTCAGTGAATACAGATAAAGAGTTATTTACTATATCCTGGTCCTGACATGGTGTCCAGATATTTCCTTTTGTCAGGGTTATCAGAAAGCCAAACGGCCATTACTCCATGAGTCATAGGTAATGGGCTATCACCTGTCTTGTATTGTGTCAGGATTGTTTCAATTTCCTGGTCAGTTTATCTGTTTGCATCAAATGGATGAGGTCTCGGAGAGAGATAATGGCTAGAAGATAAGGGTGGGGTGACGTGGAACTCCTGTAGTGTAGACAATAGGAGAGCACCATGGGGGGTCACTTGTCTCAGCATGACTTGTCTCCTAGCTGTCTGATGGCCATCAGCCATCTAACAGCAGGTTTAGCTGTTTATGCAAGCTGACTGCTAAAATGCAGAAAGTTCTGGAAGGGCCAGGACTCCATTTTAATCAAAAGGCACACAAATACCGTATGGTATCAGCTTAGATTAAAATACTTTCCACATTCCCCCATTTTGTCCTTCACAAGGACAACGCAATCCATTCTGATCTTGTACAGTCTCTCCATTTCCATTTCCACACAAGAGCCTTCAGCAGTTGTTGCCACCATAACTCTAGCCGTGGTATCGGTAGGTAACATCGTTTCTCCCACCCTGGCACAGCAACACTTAACGACGACAAATAATAGATACAGGCGAAGACTATCAGCAGGAATATGATCAAACCCTGTACCACAGATTTCCCCAGGGCTCCCAACCATCCTGATGTTTTCAGCTAGACTGCCGATATCTTCTGATTTATCTGGGATATACGAACAGCATTCTTCACCTATTAATGCGCATGTTCCTCCCTCCTTGGCTAGGAGATAATCTAAGGCCATACGAATTTGGAGAGCCACTGTTCGAACAGCTACTATTTCGTCATTTATCCCTTCAAAGGCTTGGGAAGTTGCATTGGCTACTGATTCTACTAAGTTAGCCAGTTCCCGTAACTGCCATTCAATCGATGATATTCCATAGGGTGGCACCATTACCTTGAATATTCCGTTTAGCCACGTCAAATCCCGTTTAAATTTATGACTTCCATAGGCCTCCATTAGAGTCCTTACTGATCTGATAAGGGGTACCACATATCCTAAGTAACAGGACCCTGTCCAGTTGGCTGGTAACCATGGGTAGGCTTTATGGCCACAAATAAAGTAGGTGCAATTATAGGGCGTCAGATCCTGGTCCTTTAGTCTCATTACTCACTAGGCATATTATACCTTCAGGATTTCCTATTCTGGGAGTAATGCTTAGGAAGGGAGGCTGATGGTTATTATCATAATTGGGCTGGTACCATCCCTGGAAGGCTGTAAGTTTATACCCTGCCGACCTCCATTCTGTTTGCTCCTTCGTTTCTGGCCCCTTAGTTAGTTTTGTCCTGTTTTGCACTGTCAACCATTCTACCATTTCTGATTCGTTAAAGGGGACAGATCTCAGGGGAATACCCCCCCTGGAGTGGACAGGTACATGGGAACATATCCAACAACTCGACAAGTTTCTTTCTTGAGCATACCTATGACTCAGTGCCATAAATACGTTTACATGCAATTCCCTTCGGTGGCGGGTCTGTACCCCTGGTGTAATCAATAATGTGAAGTAAAACCCTGTCAAGCCCAGCACCATCAGTCCCCATAGTCCATTCAGTTCCTTATTCAGTCTTCCTTTTTCTGTTCCTCTGATTCCTTCGTCCCTTCCTCCTGGTCGGGTGCCCGTTTGCAATGGGATGCGTGGATCCATGTTGGTCTTTCCTTTACCTTGATTGCAGTATTGGTCACCAGCAAGACCTGGTATGGTCCTTCGAATCTTGGCTGTGGACTGCTTTTCCTTTTAAAAATCTTGATGCAAACGAATTCCCCTGGCTCCAGGTTATGACACTTCCCTTCCGCTGGCTTGACTTGGGCTTCCTTGACCTGTGAATGAAAGCTGGAAATACAATTGGTTAGTGCAATACAATAATTCAACATATTTTCCTCCATTTTGTGGATGTCCATCTGTTTTGCAGTAAATGGTGCTGTAAAAGGTAGTCGTTGGGGACGTCCCATAACTATCTCATACGGTGACAGGCCTGTTGTTCTGTTGGTTGCAGATCGCATTACCATCAAAGCTAAGGGCAGCAGTTCTGTCCATTTCAGTCCAGTGTCATTGCATAGTTTTGCCAGCTTATTTTTAAGCATTCCATTATATCTTTCAACAAGTCCAGCTGATTGTGGATGATAACTGCAATGAAAACGTTGATTAATCTGTAAAGCTTTACACATTTCTCTTATAACAGTTCCCGTGAAATGTGACCCATTATCACTGGAAAGCTTAGCAGGGATTCCGAAGCGCGGTACAATTTCTTTTAACAAACATTTAGCAACAGTAGTGGCATCGGCTTTTTTACATGGAAAGGCTTCAATCCATCTCGAGAACACATCTACAATAACTAATACATACTTGAATCCCATACACATAGGTAATTCAATAAAATCCATTTGTAAATGTACAAAAGGCCCGACTGGATTTGGGTGGGAGGCAGATTCTACTTTTTCCGTCTTACCCGGATTCATTGTCTGACAGGTAACACAATTTTCACAGATTTGTTTTGCAATTGCCGAAATACCTGGTGCATACCAAATTGCCAAAATATAATCTGCCAATCCCCCTTTGCCTGCATGTGTGAATGTATGAACACATCGGGCAATCCATGGAAGTAAGGATCTAGGGGCCACCACGCAGCCGTCATGGTGAACCCATATTCCTTCTGGATTTTTATAACATTGATCCTTCGTCCAGGTCACCACCTCCTCCGTACTGGCCTGTGTCTGAAAGGCCAGCACGTCATTACTAGTGGGTGGCGGGTCTGAGCAATTATTTTTCTTTAGTGGGAACAATGACACCTGCATCCCCCCTTTCGATAGAGCTGCTGACTTAGCTGCATTATCAGCTCTGGCATTCCCAAGTGCCACCTCATTCGACTGGCCTGTATGTGCTTGGCATTTGATAATGGCAAGTTTCAAAGGGCATTGAATGGCTCGCAGGAGAGTTTCCACTTGTTCTGCATTTTTGATAGGGGTTCCTGAAGAAGTCAGGTACCCGCGAATCTTCCAAATTTGTCCATAGTCATGTGATACCCCAAAAGCATACCTGGAGTCAGTGTAGATATTAACTGTGTGTCCTTCAGCCAGAATACAGGCTCGAGTTAACGCAAACAATTCGGCTTGTTGGGCTGAAGGGGAGTCTGGAAGAGAGGCTGTTTCGACAACATTAAACTGAGTTACAATTGCATAAGCCGCTCTAGATTGGCCCCTATCATTTCGTAAGGCTGATCCGTCAACATAGTACACTAGATCAGGGTTACACATTGGTACATCTGTTAGATTGATACGTGGTTTAGTCACTAATTTGGTTACCATTTCACATGAATGGGGTTCGCCGTCGTCTTCCGTGGGGAGTAGAGTGGCTGGATTTAAGGTAGTACATCTTTTGATGATAAAGTTCGGATTTGATAACAGTTCGACCTCGTATTTAGTGGTTCTTGCGGAGGTTAGGTGTTGGGTGGCACATTTAGTAAGTAAAATCTCGACAGAGTGTGGGATATACAAAATGGTCTGATGATTTAGAGTTATTGTCTGAGCCTGTTGTCTAGCATAATAAGCTGCTGCCAACGAAGGAAGACATCCTGGTAGTCCGCGTGCCACTGGATCTAGTTGGGTACTGAAATACGCTACCGGCCGCTGCCTGTCCCCATGTAACTGAGTCAAAACCGATTGTGCAAAACCCGACTTGTGATGCACAAATAAGTTGAATAGCTTAGTGTAATCTGGTAATCCCAAGGCGGGTGCTGTAGTGAGGGACTGTTTAAGGTTCTGAAAAGCATTCCGGGATACCTCATTCCAAATCAACTTCTCTGGTAGTGCGGGCATGGACATGTCTAACAGTGGTCTAACAATCTCGGAATAACTCGTAACCCATTGCCGGCAGTATCCTGTCATGCCGAGGAGGTGTTTCATTTCTCTCTTGGTTACTGGTAGTGGGGCAGAGCAGATTGCTTTACTCGGTCTTGTGTCAATTGTCTCGTATCTCTGACCAATTCGTGCCCTAGATACCGAACCTTTTCTGAGACAAATTGTAACTTTGCCTTTGACACCTTGTGTCCTTTCGAGGCCAGAGCTTTTAATAACACAAGGGAGTCCGTTTCGCAGGCCAATTTGGAGGGTGAGGCGAGCAATAAGTCGTCAACATACTGCACAAGTGTAGAACCTGCTGGTAAAATTACATCTTCCAGATCCCTCTTTAGGCACTGTGAGAATATGGTAGGGCTCTCGGTAAATCCCTGCGGGAGTCTTGTCCACGTATATTGGCGTCCTTTATACGTGAAGGCAAACAGGAATTGGGACTCTGGATGAATGGGTATTGAGAAAAATGCTGAACACAGATCAACTACTGTGTAATACGTTGATGATGCCGGAATACTGGCAAGTATAATTGCCGGGTTGGGTACCACTGGATAAGTTGGGAATACCGAATGATTCACGGCTCGTAGGTCTTGGACACATCTCCATTTGTCACTATTGGGCTTCTGCACCGGAAAGATCGGTGTGTTACATGGACTTCTAGTTGGAACGATTACTCCCTGGGCCAGCAGTGACTTATTGCCTGGCTCAATACCTTGTTCTGCGGCTGGGGACAAGGGGTATTGAGGCTTCTTGGGGAGCGGGGCGGTTGAATTGATCGCTACCTTATAGGGTTGTGCGGTGAGCATCCTTCCTACTTCATTAGCGTGTGTAGACCATAGTTGTTCTGGAACTTTAGCAAGAAGCTCTGCTGTGCTTTGTCGTACTGGGAAGCGAGTGTCTGAGAGCATCCTTTCTTCTAAGAAAGCATCGAAGTATATTTTCCCATTCAACTTGACAGAATAGCCTCCCCCCCTTTCATGTTGCCCCAAAGTTCCATTACGTGTGTGCCATTCCTCTTGTACTGGGGATCCTTGCATTCTTTTAACCATTCGTCCGAAATCCTGGGGTTTATGTGTGCCTGCAACCGCAAGGGTGCAGTGTGGAACGCTCCCTTTAACCCTAAACAAGCTCTGACTGTGGGAGGATAATTCAACCCCTGCCGCCATCCCTTCGGGTCCGATAAAGATTTTTTCGATCTTCAATTGATGTTTCTGGCGCAGGAATGGTTGAATAAAGATTTGTGCTGTAGCGTCTGATCCCGTTTTGTCACAATATGCTGTGCAGTGTAATGTTTCGTACCACTTGCCCAAGGTTTGAGATTTGAGTTAGTCTGTGATTAACCTTGTTACACACCAATATGAACCAACCAAATAGGATAGGGTTTTGCTTAGTGTGGGGTCCAAATTTTCCCAGGCATACAATATGGGAGTTGTAGGTTGAAGTAGTGGATAAGCGCTACATGGGGACTCGAACCTCCAGACCAGCTGGGGAACAGAGGATCGTGGCATTCATTTTACATAACAGATCACGTCCACACAGATTCACTGGAACCTCCTTAGACAGTAGGAATGAATGACTATCTTCGCAATCCTCTAATTGTACATTGATAGGGTTGGAGAAAAACATTTGCTGTGCGTGTCCAGATAGTCCAATCACTAAGGTTTGATTAGTGGAAGTGGGAATTCCCCTCGTATCCTCCCTTGAAAGGACCGAATAGGTGGCACCAGTATCCACTAGGAATGGGACATCCTTTCCTTGTATTCGTATTTTTACTTCAGGTTCTCCTATGGCATTTAACGAAACGACCGGTAGCTGTTTGTTCGCAGCACTCGGGTCTGGGATTGGGCGTCATTGATCATTATACGGGCAATTTGGTGGTTGGCCGAATTGCTTTTGATTCTGTGATCCAAATGGATCTTGAACAGAGAAATTAGTCTGAGGTCTAGCATGTACCTGGACTTGAGTCGCATACGGGTTGGGTTCTGAAGGGGGAGGGTGCGCTCTATTACCTGCCTGTTGAGTCCAATCATGATTTGGTTGTTGCTGTTTTGCCCGGCAAGTTCTAGCCCAGTGTTCAATCTGACCACAATTGTGACAGGTATCATATTGTTCCTGCCCTGCACCTCCTCTCCCTCTTCCCCTGTAATATCCTCCTCTGGCTCGCCCTCTTCCTCTACTCTGGGGGGGGGGCGTAGGACGGTGTCACCGGGGTGGGTGTTATTGGAGCTGCTTGTCCTACAAACATGGTGACCTTGCTTCTAGATTCTCTATTTCGCTCTTGTATGTCCTTTAACATAGATACAACCTTGGATAGCGATTCCGGTCGCCATCCGAGACAAACTAGTTTAAAGGGATCTCTGAGTTCGGGTCTTAGCCCGTTTACCACGGCGCTGATCATAGGAGCTTCTACCTCCTCCATTTTCATGCCTGAACATTGGTTCACGATCTCTCGCACTCTTTCTACATAATCCTCAACATCCTCCTCCTTTCTTTGTGTAGTTTCCATAATTTTGGACCAATTCGTTTTCCTCGGGAACACCGAATGTAAGGCTTCCCAACATCTTCCCCAGAACCCCTCTCCTGGCTTCGTGCTGGGATCTGCCTCCGGAGCCTCTCGATGGGTTTTAAAATCTTTGAATTTTATCTCAAGTTCGGCAAATTTTGTGTCCTTTATCCATGCTTTCAGTAAGATTTGACCATCTAATATACTGGGTTCGTGGCACAAGATGATTACTTTTAACTGGTCTATGGGCTTTTCAATATTGGTTTTGGGGTCTGCTAATCCTTCCACAATTATTCTTAATTCACTTGGTGACCATGGTCGATAAATAGGGACCGGAGCCCCCCCAGAGAGTGGACTGGGAAAAAGTCTTACTGGGTCTGCAGATGATGATGGCTCCAGGGCAACGGGCTCTGGTCCACCGGTAAGACTTCGTGTACCACCTGCAGGGCCGTCACGGTATTGATTCCCTTGTGACTGACTTATATATCCTGCAGCCGCACCTGTATTGTTGGGAGCGGGTGTTACCCCGTTTCCCTGTACTCCGGCCCGAGGATCGTCTCCTGCTTGGCCTGGAGCACCCCCCGGGGATGGAACATACGGCGGTGGTCGATGGCTGTAGGGAGTCCAATCCTCATCCCAGTCCTCATCCTCATCCTTATCCCAACCCTCAGGGGCCCTAGGTGAGTGTGCCTTTGTCGCTTTAGCAACCATAACGGATGGGTGTTTGTTATGTCGAGGGCGATTCACCTGCTCTACCCGTTCATCCCCCTGCTTTCTCCCTCTAGTACACAGCTTGCTAACTCTTAGGCTCTTCTCGTGTCGTTCCTCAGCTTCCCTTTTCCAATCTCCAAACGCTGACCAATTCACTTTTTTTTTCCTCTTCTACCTGGATCTCTGTCTATAAGGCATTCTTCTAGACAGGTTATTTTCTCTAAATTGAATGAACCATCGGGTGGAAATGGCCTGTTTTCACCCTTAGTCCATTTTACCCATTCTCTTAGGTGGTCAATTGAAGACTGACCACAATTCTGGAGCATAAAATGGGCTGGGGTCCCTTTTGGTGGTGGTTTACTTGCTCCAGCCCCCATTCTGGATGATTTAAGATTTTTCCACAGTTTCTGATCTCACAATCCTTTCAGCCAACCGAGTTCTCTACGCCCACTTCTCCTGGCCGTTACGTGGCCTGAAAAGGCTCTTAATTCGGGCTCAGTCTGGGTGTGTGACATATGTTGGCACGAACCAATCGTAGTTGATCAATCAGTTACTGTTTCTTTTCTTAATCAATCCTTGTGTTTTTTTTTTCCGAATCACAACTTCTCAGTCTGCGTTGTACGCCACTACAGACCGAGTCCTTAACTTATCCTAATAAAAACTGATAAAACTTAAGGTTCCGTACCCAAACTCTTTGATCGATTGCGCTCTTTTTTTTTATAGTCTTATCACATAAGAACCCCTTCCGAATTAAAAACAATAAAAAAATCTTATCACATAAGAACCTTCGATCGATTACCGCTTTCTTTTTTCTTTTTTTTTTAATAGTCTTATCACATAAGAACCCCTTCCGAATTAAAAACAATAAAAATCTTATCACATAAGAACCTGGAACCCTTTTCGATCGACTAGCGCTCCCGTACCTACTGATACCTTCCCCGGACTGTCTCGAGGTTTTTTCCAGAACCTGTTCTCTTCTGCTGGCGAGCTGAGAAAGAAATCGTTATAAAACAAATACCTTTAACTTTTAAATGCCGAGTCTTGTAGATGCAGTACCTCCGCTGTGGACAACAGATTACATCTGCGATTCAACAGTGAAAAAAACCTCTTGTGAGCAAAAGGCTCACCTTGTTTGGCCACTGAAGCCTTTCACTGGAGAGGCACTATGCCTGTATCCATTTTACTCACAGGACAGAGAGTATGTATCTCGGTGGAACCTCCAATAACTGTCGAAATCTCGACCTCCGAAAAGAATGACTCCGACACTTACAGCTCCGGTAGAAGTTTCCTATTTAATTTACTTGCTCGCAAGGGGTAGGTCACACTCAGTCAAGGGCTAAGTGAACACCTCCGAAATGGTTCAGTTTAACAAGATATTTATACAGTAAAACCAAAGTTCTGGCCTCTCCCTGTGTATTGCTCTGTCTCACATTCAGTGAATACAGATAAAGAGTTAATTACTATATCCTGGTCCTGACATGGTGTCCAGATATTTCCTTTTGTCAGGGTTATCAGAAAGCCAAACGGCCATTACTCCATGAGTCATAGGTAATGGGCTATCACCTGTCTTGTATTGTGTCAGGATTGTTTCAATTTCCTGGTCAGTTTATCTGTTTGCATCAAATGGATGAGGTCTCGGAGAGAGATAATGGCTAGAAGATAAGGGTGGGGTGACATGGAACTCCTGTAGTGTAGACAATAGGAGAGCACCATGGGGGGTTACTTGTCTCAGCATGACTTGTCTCCTAGCTGTATGATGGCCATCAGCCATCTAACAGCAGGTTTAGCTGTTTATGCAAGCTGACTGCTAAAATGCAGAAAGTTCTGGAAGGGCCAGGACTCCATTTTAATCAAAAGGCACACAAATACCGTATGGTATCAGCTCAGATAAAAATACTTTCCACAAGGGGCAGCACGGACCAGCCCACACTGCGATATGTGTGGACACTGGGTCTGTGCAGCAGAGCTGGTCTCCAGTCGTCTTGGATAACCCTTGCCACTGGACCAAGACCTCGCTCTGTCAAGCCCGTGTGATGGCTGGTGTGCAACGGCCACCACACGTTAAAAAAATCCACGCACAGGTATCTTCCACCCTTCAACATACAGTTCGGACCTGGAATATTAGGTCCATCATTGCAACACCTGTGAACTCATCCTTTTCTGGCATGGAAGCAAGTCATCCTCGCTTCGAGGGACTGCCTATGATGATGATGAACGGGATTTGCTGCAGTCCGCGGGCAGCAGGTGATGAAAGCGGGCGTGAGAGGGTGAGTGACAGGTGGACACTGCTTCTGATGCTGTCTGACCCACGGTGGGATTCGCCGGGGATTTTAAAGCCCTTTCATTGCACCAATGCAGGGTAAATGAAACTGTGTTTCAGGAACCTTCATGTATATAAACATGGGCATTCTGCACTGTAGACCTCGTGGTGTAACGGTAGTGTGTCTGACTCCAGATCAGAAGGGTGCGTGTTTATATCACGTCGGGGTCACTGTACTTTTCCATATTGTTCTTCCGGAATTGTGATTTTCTTTGCTGTGTCATAATTTACTTTCCCACCCATCTTTGTATCATCAGCAAACTTGGCTCCATTACACTCGGTCCCTATATCCCTGGGATAGGAGAGGGAAGACACACCGGAGAGGTGTAAGCTTGTGGACCGGAGAAGTTGCAGCTGCTGGAGCTGTGCGTTTTATCGGGGAGGGACGGGGGAAGAGCCCGCCGAGTGACCGGAGAAGCTGAGAAGCTGCTGTGCTTTTCATCGGGTTTGACACTGTTTAAAAATGGCAGAGTGCCAAGTTTTCTCTCCCTACTGCTCATGCGCGAAGGTGCCGGCAGTGTTTTCGGCGCAGGCATTTGGCTCCGCCCCCCACTTCACCATCGACACCACGCCAGGACTCCGGGGACTGTACACAGCGGCCAGGATGGGGCGAGTTTTTCCCCCGCGCCATTTCCAGCGCGCAAAGTCGGTGCGCTTGAGGTCAGTGCGCCGACAAAACTGCTTGGAGAAAATCTAGCCCTTGAAGAGTAAGGAGTACACTGAAGGAAATACAAATATGTTTGCCGAGCAACTGTCAATTTTAATAACTTTTTGTACAACCATAGAATCAGCAAAAAAAACAGGGCACTCGCCCCATAGTACCTAATATATAGCCCACAGTACAAGAGTAAGGAAGTCTTGCTACAATTGTACAGCGCCCTGGTGAGACCACACCTGGAGTACTGTGCACAGTTTTGGTCTCCTTATTTGAGGAAGGAAATAATTGCCTGGGAGGTGGTACAACAGAGGTTCACCAGATTGATTCCTGGGATGAGAGGACTGTCTTCAGTTGAGAGATTGTGTAGAATGGGCCGATACTCTCCGGAGTTTAGAAGAATGAGAGGTGATCTCATTGAAACACACAATATTCTGAAGGGGATTGACAGGGTAGATGGTGAGGGTTGTTTTCCCCGAGCTGGAGTGTCTAGAACCAGGGGGCACAGTCTCAGGTTAAGGGGTCGGCCATTTAAGACAGAGATGAGGAGGAATTTCTTCACTCAGAGGGATATGAATCTTTGGAATTCTCTGCCCCACAGGCCTGTGGATGCTGAGTCTCTGAATATATTCAAGGCTGCGTTAGATAGATTTTTCGAGTCTCGGGGAATCAAGGGATCGAGAGATCACTGGAGTTTGGACGATGAGAGGGGATCTCATGGAAACATATAAAATTCTGACGGGACTGGACAGGTCCCGTTGTTGGGGAAGTCCAGAACCAGGGGTCAGAATCTAAGGGATAAGGGGTAAGCCAATTAGATCTGAGATGAGGAGAAACTTCTTCGCTCAGAGAGTTGTTAACCTGTGGAATTCTCTGCCGCAGAGTTGTTGATGCCAGTTTGTTCGATATATTCAAGAGGGAGTTAGATGTGGCCCTTATGGCTGAAGTGATCAAGGGGTATGGAGAGAAAGCAGGAAAGGGGTCCTGAGCTGAATGATCATCCATGATCTTATTGAATGGTGGTGCAGGCTCGAAGGGCCGAATGGCCTACTCCTGCACCTATTTTCTATGTTTCAGTGTTTCTATGTCCTGCTACTGCTTCTTTAATAATGGATTCCAACATTTGCCAAACCACAGATGTTAGGCTAACTGGTCTATAGTTTCCTGCTTTTTGTCTGTCTCCTTTTTTAAATTGTGGCATTACATTTGCAGTTTTCCAATCTGCTGGGTCCTCCCCAGAATCCAGCGAGTGCATGTCCACAGATCACTGAAAGTAGCAGGCCAGGTAGCTAAGGTGGTTGAGAAGAAATATGGAATGCTTGCCTTTATTAGCTGAGGCATAGAATACAAGAGATGTGGTCGGTGGGGCAGGTTAGGTCACAGCTGGAGTACTGCGTGCAGTTCTGGTCCCCATATTACAGGAAGGACATGATTGCACTGAAGATGGTGCAGAGGAGATTTATGAGGATGTTGCCGGGAGTGGAGAATCTTCGCCTTGAGGACAGATTAGATAGGCTGGATTTGGTTTCCATGGAACAGAGCCTGAGGGGAGACCTCATTCAGGTGTATAAAATTATGAGGGGCCTAGATATAGTGGATAGAAAGGACCTATTTCCCTTAGCAGAGGGATCAACAACAAGGAGGCATAAATTTAAAGTAATTGGTCGAAAGTTTAGAGGGGAGATTTCTTCACCCAGAGGGTTGTGGGGGTCTGGAACTTACTGCTTGAAAGGGTGGTAGAGGCAGAAACCCTCACCACATTTAAAAAGTGCTTGGATGTGCACCTAAAGTGCCATAACGTGCAGGGTTATGGACCTAGAGCTGGAAAGTGGGATTTGGCTGGAGAGCCTCTTGTTGGCCGGCACGGACACGTTGGGCCGAAATGGCCTCCTTCCGTGATGTAAACTTCTTTGATTCTATGGACTCGTTTGCAAAGAGTTGAGGTGCGTGTGCGGTGATTTGTGAACATCTTTCATCACATGACAACATTTCAAAGGCAACTCAATGGCTGTAAAGCACTTTGGGTCGTCATGAGTTCCTGACAGATGCTGCAGAAACGCAAGTCCTTCTTTGCAAAATTTCAACGCAAACTCAAGGCTGATTTGGGATTTGAAACGAGGATTTTGCTGCAAATTTGAAGTAACAACCACAAAGCAAGAATCATATCCCTAGACCAACAAACCACCTGCTTAGCAAATGTGGAGATAAGATGTAACCATTATTGAAGCATTTTTAGTGTGTGTTGCTGTTCTTAATCGGAGGAGCACATGAGACGGAATCAGTGACGATGCCTTTTCGACATGTCTTCTGAAGCGCCGCACGGTCCCACTCCTGCAGTCAATGAGCTGTCGGGACGTTAATGTATCCATCATCATCATCATCATAGGCGGTCCCTCGAAACCAGGATGACTTGCTTCCACGCCGAAAAAGGATGCGTTCACAGGTGTTTCAATGAAGGACCCGAGCAACATCCCAAAGGGTGGAAGATGCCTGTGCGTGGATTTTTTTAATGTGTGGTGGCCGTTGCACCCCAGCCATCACACGGGCTTGACAGAGCGAGGTCTTGGTCCAGTGGCAAGGGATATCCAAGACGACAGGCAACCAGCTCTGCTGCATGGACCCAGTGCACACACATATCGCAGTGTGGGCTGGCCCGTGCTAACCCTGGGCCCCTGGCCCCAAAATCATGCCTCCGCTGGGCCCCGATCACATCCCTCTACAGTCTCTCGCACTCCTTCGCCCCGATGTCGCCACTCGTGCTGTATCTGCCCACGCTCCAATCACCGACCTGGACCTTGATGACATCACTCTTCGCTGCCGCCGCCCTCCTGCACCGGCTCGCGCTGCTCCCTGGAGTATTCTCCTGGGACCTCCAAGCTGCTCCCAGGGCCGCTCGCCGTTCCTTTTATGGTCCCGACCTGCCGATGGTGTTCTCCCGTTAGTGTATCCAGGCTGTGGGTGGCCACCCCGAGCGCAGCAGAGGGGTTTCTGCATTAGTTCTGGGTGGGGACAGTATCTTTCCCCTTCTCTCTTCCTCTTGTCTTTAACCCTGTGCTTTTATTTCTCTATTTATTCCCTCTGTCTCAGTTTCTAGCGTTTGAAAGGGAACAAATGATAAAATGGGTGTCTCTGTGGAACAACTTCTCTCACTCAAAGTTAGACACACTACCACTTCCCCATGAGGTCGAGGCAGCTAGCCGTTGATATTCAGGTTCATATATAATATATCTGCATGTATCATAACCGTTCACTGGTGGTCGAGGGGTTAAGATCCGGCGCACTAAACTGGTTTCAATTCTCGATCAATTCATCGCATAAAAATAATTGAGGTCTGTGAGAAGATTAATAATTGCTGTAATCACCATGAATACCAATACTTTCTGCGATAGACCGAGCTTACAGACTATCTGGCTTCTCCTGCCCTTTGCCGGGCACGTGTTCGGGGTTTAATTTAGTAAACTGGGCGAGTTCATTGATCGCGGGGAGACGGTAGGAGCCTCTGTGGCCCCACTGTGAGGATGTGGAAGTGAACACGGTGGCTGGGTGATCCGTGATATTTCTGTAAAGGGCAGCGGAGGAGAAGGATTTAGAGCTTTCAGTGTGGGACAGAAGTTGTTTAACGTGAGCCAACACATTCCCGATCAGCACAGAGGGAGCTCACTGGTCAGCTCCCCTCTGTTGGGGCTGCTGTACCAGAGGTTTCTGTAGTGCAGTGGTTATCACATTTGCTTCATACGAGAAAAGTACCCGGTTTGATTCTGGGTAGAAACATGATGTTTAAACTTGCGAAAAGGGAACAATCGGAGGAGAGTTTAGTCTCCTGGAAAATGCTGCCTGACCTGCTGAGATTTCCAGCATTTGCTGTTTTTATTTGCTATTTATTCTCCTGGTAAAAGGGCTCCCTTATTCCTGAATTGATCTTTATTTAACCAATAAATAGATAACTTTCAGTGAGAGAAAACGGATCCACCGGGGACCTTTCGCGTGTGAGGCCAACGTGATATCCGCCACACTGCAGCCCATCAAAGAGCGAGAAACCACTGAATAGAAAGGATGAGCTCACAAATATCAGGGGCAGTGCAGTCTGGTCAACGTCAAACCCTCCTTTCTTATTCAGCAGAGGCATGAACGGGAGTCAGACGCCACAAAGTTTCATTAAAGATACAAATACAAATAAAACTTCCAAATCTTTTCACTGTAAAATTATTTCACTTTATTTGAAACCCTACTGCGTTGAATCTGAAAATGATCACCATGGGATTTTATCTTCACCACTGATTCTATTTTCTCTGCACGGAAGGAATAACCGGTGCTGTTAAATTTGACAAAAGTTGCCCCAGATTCCTGGTGATATCGGCAATACAGTGTGTAAAATGGGTTAACATGCTGAAGAACATAAGAACAAAAGAAATAGGAGCAGGAGTCGGTCATACGCCCCTCGAGCCTGCTCCGACATTTAATACGATCATGGCCGATGCGATCATGGACTCAGGTCCACTTCCCTGCCCGCTCCCCAAAGCACAGGACAAATGATTGAAGTATCGACTGTCCCTCAGTTAGCATTTCTTTCATTGTGCAAATGAAGGTGACGGGTTAATGAATGATGCTTTTCCGTGAAAGCAACACAAAAGTTTAAGAAAAAAACATCCGGTGACTGGCAGGTGAGCGTTGCTTCTGACACCCGATGGGAATGGGGCGGGGATTTTAAAGCCCCTTGTGTTGTGAAAGCTTCATATAGAGGAACATCTCACAATCATTGCGTAGGCCTCGTGGCGCAACGGTAGCGTGTCTGACTTCAGATCAGAAGGTTGCATGTTCAAATCACGTCGGGGTCACTGTTCTTTCAGAATTAATACTTTCTTTGCTGTTTGGAAATAAACAGACCCTTGTTCCAAGGTCTGTCTCATTGTTTCCGCGGTGCCAGGCAGAGATACGCCTGCTGTCCTCATTTATTTCATTTGACAGGACACAAAAGTTCAAAATCAACTTGCAGGTGGCCACACACACCGCCGAGCGGTCGAAGGTGCTGTGATTAGATCGCAGTTTTCTCTGGAGGTGTGGGTTTGAATCCAACTTCTGACATTTCTTATTTTTAATCATTAAGCGAAACTCATTGTTTGATACCACGACCAACTCCTTAAAACTGGGATTCAGCAGTTCACCTGCTCGCTTAACATCTCCGTCTAACCTGGTGCTGAAAGTGGAGATGTCTCCGCAGTGTCGCGATTAACACGTTCGCCTCACACGCGAAAGCTCACCAGGCGGGAATATTATCTGTAGCTTTCTCCTCATGCATGCTCAGGGGCGAGTTTGTTCTCCTGTGAAAAATTCATGAGATGATAAGCATGTAAGAATTAGGGGCCGGAGTACGCCATTCGGCCCCTCGAGCCTGGTCCACCATTCAAGAAGATCCTGGCAGTTCCATGACAGCAAGTTTAAACATCTGGGGCGGAGCCAACAGGCGCCTGTCTGCAATCAGTGAGAGAACGGTATGTTTGGCAGAAGCCTGGCGAGCTCAGTCAGTGGAATATAAGACTTTTAATCTCAGGGTCGTTTTTTCGACACCCACATTGGACATTTACATTTTTCATAGAATTATAGAATGATAGAAGTTTGCAGCACATAAGGAGGCCATTTCGTCCCATCACTTCCACCCCGGCCAACAAGAGGCGATCCAGCTTCATCCCACTTTCCAGCTCTGGGTCCATAACCCTGCAGTTTACTGCACTTCAGGTGCACATCCAAATACTTTTTACATGTGGTATCTGCCTCCGCCATTCTTTCAGGCAGCGAGTTCCTGACCCCCACAAACCTCTGCATGAAGAATTTTACCTTCAAATCTTCTTTAAACCTTCTCCCAATTACTTTCGATAGATGCCCCCTGATTGTTGACCCCTCTGCTATCCACTATATCTAGGCCCCTCCTAATTTTATACATCTCAATGTTGTCTCCCCTCAGCCTCCTCTGTTCCAATGAAAACAAATCCAGCCGATCCAATCTGTCCTCATAGCTAAGATTCTCCACGCCTGGCAACATCCTCGTAAATCTCCTCTGTACCCTCTCGTACAATCACATAATTCCTGTAATACAGTGACCAGAACTACACACAGTACTCCAGCTGTGGCCGAACAAGTGTTTTATACATGTCAAGCATAACCAACCTGCTCTTCTATCCCATGCCTCAGCCAAAAAAGGTAAGCATTCCATGCGCCTTCTGACCCACCTTATCCAACTGGCCTGTTCCCTTCAGGGATCTGTGGACATGCACTCCAAGGTCCCTTTGTTGTTCCACACTTCTCAATGTCGGACCATTTAATGTGTGTTTCTTTCCTTGTTTGCCCTCCCCAAATGCACAGACTCACACTTCTCTGGATTAATTTAGTATCACCTGAAAACGTTTTATATTGAAGTTTGGATCATTGTTGTTGCCACTAAAAGCCAGGGACCTAGCACTGAGCCCTATGGAACCCCACTGGAACCATCCTTCCAGTCCAAAACACTCCCATCAAACATTACCCTTTGCTTCCTGCCTCTGAGCCAATATTGGATCCAACTTGCCACATTGCCCTGGTCCCATGGGCTTTTACTTTTGTGACCAGTCTTCCATGTGGGAACTTGGCGAAAGCTTTGCTAAAATCCTGAAACACTACATCATACGCACTGCCCTCATCAATCCACTTGGTTACCTCCTCAAAAAATTCAATCAAGTGAGTCAGACAAGACCTTCCCTGAACAAATCCATGCTGACTATCATTGATTAACCCATGTCTTTCTAAATGCAGAAATTAAATCATTGATAAATTTTATCCTGCTTTCACGGGAAAACACCATTAATTAACCGATGATCTGTGTTGTGCATGTATAAAATAAGTATACACCCTGTACACTCAATGTACAGTTACATAAGACCACTGGATGTATCTTCACACTGTATGCACTATGCTTGTACCAGCAGAGGGTGCAACTGGTGGAGACCTCGGGGTCACCTGTACACGACAGGTAACCAGGTATAAAAGGGAGCTCCCAGTACTGTACCCTCACTCAGGAGCTGCAATAAGTGGACTAAGTCTCCACAGTTCAAGTACAATACCTTACCTCGTGAAGTCATTACGAGAGTGCTTACAGACACAATAACTGGTGACGAGAATACGAATTTCCATGTGACAATGGCTAACCTTGGCACGTTTGAACAATTCGCCGATGGGGAAGATTGGGAGGCCTGTGTGGAAAGGCTCGAACACTTCTTCATTGGGAATGACATGGGGGGAGACGACCCGACCTCGCTGGCTGATAAGTGCAGAGCTATCCTGCTCAGCAGTTGTGGGCCCACCGTCTATGGCCTTGTCAGGGACCTGCTAGTCCCAGAGAAGACAATAACATATGTGGAGCTCATAACGCTGGTACAGGAACAGCTCAAACCTAAAGAGAGCATCCTCACAGCCAGACACCAGTTCTCTCCCCACCGGTGGATCCGAAGGCCAGGAAATCGCAAAATATGCTGCAGACCTGAGACGATTGGCTGTACCATGTGATTTTAGCGATCACCTCACCGAAGCACTAAGGGACATCTTTGTTATTGGAATCGGTCACGAGGGCCTTCTCCACAGGCTGCTCTCTGCGGACACCACGGTCACCCTGCAGAAGGCAATTAATGTGAGCCAGGCGTTCATGATCTCGGCCTGCGATACTAAGTGGATGTCTCACACCCAGGACTCTAACCCAGTCAGTACTGTGAACCGAAAAGAGCCTTTTAGAGGCAGGGCTGCTGCTAGCAGTCTCTCTCAGGGAAGAGAGAACAGAACCCCGAGTCCCGCAATCCTGAATCCGCCACATGTGGCCAACCGGCCAACCCCATGCTGGCGCTGTGGAGGAAATCACAGGGCCCACCAGTGCCGCTATAAAGACTATACTTGCAAAGGCTGTAACATGAAGGGCCACCTCCAGCGAATATGCAAGAGAAATCGTACTCAACGAGTCGATGAAGAGTTGACTGATCATCCGGAGTCCAGCGACGATGAGGTGTACGGAATGTTTACCTGCACCACCAAGAGTTCCCCGGTGAAAATGGAAGTTGAAGTCAACTATGTTCCAGTCACGATGGAGGTGAACACAGGGGCGAGCCAGTCACTGATGAATCAGGCAGCCTTTGAGAAACTCTGGGACAATCCAATCGAATGACCTAAAATGATCCCGATCGAAGTGAAACTGCTCACCTACACAAACGATACATCCCAGTCGTTGGCAGCGTGGATGTCCAGGTGTCCCATGGCGGCGAGATGCACAGGTTACATTTATGGATCGTTGCTGGGGATGGTACAAAGCTGTGAGGAAGAAGGTGGATGAAAAAGATCACTTGGAGTTAGGAATAGCTCCAACCTCCAGCGATCGACATCCCCCATGACTCCGAAGTTGGATCCAGCACAACACCAACTCGACTGTGCGGCGACGACACAGACCGCTCAACCCAACGGCGAGATGATCCAGCCCAAAGAACCAGACCTCACCTCCCAGGGTCCAGTGGCAGGACTCCAAAGAAGAAAATTCACGCAGAAGATAACTTCCTGGCTTCCGTGGCAGAACCTGGGGAGAAAAGAATCACCGCAGCCTACCTCATGGAGAGAAAGAAAATGGCGTCTGAATCACGAGGTGAAGGGCCTGAAGTCAAGATGGCGGCAGCCAGACCACAAGGGAGCAACACGTGATGCCGAGCGGTGAACCGGATTGGGGTAAAGATTGCAAGACCCTCTTAAAGGAGACCGGCAACCCATCACAATTAAAGGGACAGTTCCATTCTTTATACAGCGATGATGGTGATACAAATGTAAAAGATGTAACTGAAAATTTCAAGTTTGTAAATGTATCTAATCATGATAACTCGGGCGATTGCGGTCAGAACCAATGTATTGTGAGAGTCAACGAAGTGATGACGTGCGATGCTGGGATTTACAAGCATGCTGACAAAACCAAGGGCTACCTCCCATCAGCACCCAGGTCCCGCGACCATGTAGCCTGCCCCTCCGGGACCAATGTGATACCCCAGGGAATGTGGCCACACACAGATGGAGCATACCAGCTGCAGGGCCAGTGATCAGCGGACGCCAAAGGCACCACGACCAGTACCCTGCCCCCGATCGGCTCTAACTCTCTGGTCACCAGGGCCAGTACTGGGAGCGAGCGGATCGCACCCTCCTGCCCTTTCAACGGGACCTGGGATGACCAGGCTCCCACTATCGCTGAAGAGGAGCAGGGAGACACCGCAGCCTTCAAAGGAGGACAGGGAGGCCACACACTCCTGTGGCTCTGCCCATCACTCGGCAACGGCAAAGGCTCTGAGACTCAGCCAGGTGAGCGATCTGAGCCCACCCAGCTGGCAGGGGACACAGCGCGGCCATCAGACAACCTGGACACAGTCTGGTTACTCTGGAACTAGTGTCCTAACCCACCTGCACCTACACTACCCAGGGGCAAGACTGTGACACCACGTATGTACCTTACCGGTAAAATGTACTTGTTCCACTACTGCAGAACCCAAACAGTGATGTAACTAATCCTATGTTTTTTTGTTCTTTCTGTCTGTACAGGTCTGCACATGCAGGTGTTGAGCCACACACAGGGTCTATGTATGGGGCGGGGGAATGGATGTATGTAGCCATGGACACACATGGATCACACCCAGAACCCACTCAACCCCCACTGCAACCTCCAACCATCCACTGCTGAACATTTCCCAATGTCGTGGCAATAATGACTTGGGGGTCCACAGGGAGAGAACCAAGCCAAAGCATAGACAAGGTGCAAGGGCTTTGGGCACTCAAGTTCGGGCCAGAGCACACAATGCAAAGGCAAGTGGCACAAGACTTAGGGGAGAGTGATGTTGTGTCTGTTTAATATAAGTATACTCCCTGTACATTCAATGTACAGTTACATAAGACTACTGGATGTACCTTCACACTGTATACACTATGCCTGTACCACCAGAGGGTGCAACTGGTGGAGACCTCGGGATCATCTGTACACGACAGGTAACCAGGCATAAAACGGAGCTCACCATAATGTACCCTCACTCAGGAACTACAATAAATGGACTAAGGTCACCACACTTCAAGTACAATACCTTGCCTCATGGAGTCATTACTTGAGTGCTTCGACACAATAGAAAGAGAATAAACATTAAATGGTAGGACATTGAGAATTGTAGAGGAACAAAGCGACCTGGGAGTGCATGTCCACAGGTCCCTTAAGGTAGCAGGCAAGGTGGATTAGCTGGTTAAGAAGACAAAAAGAATGCTGGCCTTTTTTAGCCGAGGCCTAGAATAAGAGAGCAGGTGGATTATGCATGAATATAAAACACTGGTTAGGCCACAGCTGGAGTACTGCCTGCAGTTCTCATCACCGCTTTACAGGAAGAAGACTGTGATTGCACTGGAGATTTACAGACGAGATTTCGAGGATGTTATCGGGAGTGGAGAATCTTAGCTATGAGGACAGATTGGATAGGCTGGGGTTGTTTTTCTTGGAACAAAGTGGGCTGAGGGGAGGCATCATTGAAGTGTATACAATTATGAGGGGCCTTGATATAGTGGATAGAATGGGCCCATTTCCCTTAGCAGAGGGGTCAACAACCATGGGGCATAAATTTTAAGTCATTGGTAGAATGTGTAGGGGGGGATTTGAGGGGTCTGGAACTCACTGCCTTGAAAGGGTGGGAGAGGCAGAAACTCTCACCACATTTAAAAAGTGCTTGGATGTGCACCTGAAGTGCCGTAACCTGCAGGGTTATGGACCGAGAGCTGGAAAGTGGGATTAGGCTGGAGAGCCTGTTATTGGCCGGCACGGTCACGATGGGCCGAAATGGCCTCCTTCCGTGCTGTAAACTTCTGATTATATAATTCTATGAAAAATAATCACCAAACGTGGGCTCGTACCTCTGACCCTGAGATTTAGAATCTCATGATCTGCTGGGCTTCTGCAAAATGCACCTTTTTGTCGTTGATTACAGCTCCGCCCCAGATGTTTAAATTTGCTGTCGAGGAACTGCCACGATCTTCTTGAATGGTGGACCAGGCTCGAGGGGAGGAATGGCCTACTCTGGCCCCTAATCCTTACATGCTTATGATCTTATGACATTTCACAGGAGAACAAACTCGCCCCTGAGCATGCATGAGGAGAAAGCTCCAGAAAATATTCCCGCCCAGTGAGCTTTCGCGTGTGCGGCGAACGTGTTAACCGCTACACTGCGGAAACATCTCCACTTTCAGCACCAGGTCAGACGGAAGTGTTGAGCGAGCAGGTGGACTGCAAAATCCCACTTTTTAGGCGTTGGTCGTGGTGTCAAACAATGAGTTTCACTTAATGATTAAAAACAGGAAGTGTCAGAAGTGTGAGGTGAACCCACACCTCCAGAGGAGACTGCGACCTAAACACAGAACCTTGGACCGCTCGGCCATCCTGACTATTTAGGGCAATATGTGGCCAACTGCAGGTTGATTTTGAACTTTTGTGTCCTGTCACATGAAATAAATGAGGGCAGCAGGCGTATCTCTGCCTGACACCGGGGAAACAGTGAGACAGACCTTGGAGCAAGGGTCTGATTATTGCCAAACAGCAAAGAAAATATTAATTCCCGAATTATCCTGAAGAACAGTGACCTCGACGTGATCTGGGGTCAGACGCGCTACCGTTGCGCCACGAGGTCGATACAGCACATCGGAAATGTTTGACTATATGAAGGTTTCACAATACAAGGGGCTTTAAAATCCCCGCCCATTCCCACCGGGTGTCAGAAGCAGTGCTCAACTGCCAGTCACCGTGTGTTTTTTTGTTCAACTTTTGTGTTGCTTTCACGGGATTGCATCATTAATTAACCTGTCACCTTCTTTTGCACAATGAAAGAAATGCTAACTGAGGCAGAGTCGATACTTCAATCATTTTTTACTGCGCTTAGCATAGAAACATAGAAACATAAAAACATCGAAAACAGGTGTAGGATTAGGCCATTCGGCCCTTCGAGCCTGCACCACCATTCAATATGATCATGACTGATCATTCACCTCAGTACCCCTTTCCTGCTTTCTCTCCATACCCTTGATACCTTTAGCCGTAATGGCCACATTTAACTCATTTTTGAATATATCTAATGAACTGGCCTCAACAACTTTCTGTGGCAGAGAATTCCACAGGTTCAGAATTCTCTGAGTGAAGAAGTTTCTCCTCATCTCAGTCCTAAATGGCTTACCCCTTTTCCTTAGACTGTGACCCCTGGTTCTGGACTTCCCCAACATCGGGAACATACTTCCTGCCTCTCACCTGTCCAATCCCATCAGACCTGTATATGTTTCTCTGCGATCCCTTCTCATTCTTCTAAATTCCAGTGAAGAAAAGTCTAGTTGATCCAGTCTTTCTTTACATGTCAGTCCTGCCCTTCCGAGAATCAGTCTGGTGAAACTTCGCTGCACTCCCTCAATAGCAAGAATGTCCTTCCTCAGATTAGGAGACCAAAACTGTCCACAATATTCCAGGTGAGGCCTGCGTCCGCGCACATGCAGAGGCTGAATTCCAGGACATAGTCGACGTATTTACTGAGGCGTATGAAAGCATGTGCATTACGCTAAACATCCGTAAGACAAAGGTCCTCCACCAGCCTGTACTCACCGCACAGCACTGCCCCCCAGTCATCAAGATCCACGGCGCGTCCTGGACACCATGGACCACTTCCCATATCTCGGGAGCCTCCTATCAACAAGAGCAGGCATCGACGACGAGATTCAACACGGCCTCCATGCGCCAGTGCAGCCTTCGGCCGCCTGAGGAAAAGAGTGTTTGAAGACCAGGCCCTCAAAACTGCCACCAGGCTCATGGTCTACAGGGCTGTAGTAATACTTGCTCTCCTGTAAGGCTCAGAGACATGGACCATGTACAGTCGACACCTCAAGTTGCTGAAGAAATATCACCAACGATGTCTCCGCAAGATCCTACAAATCCCCTCGGAGGACAGACGCACCAACATCAACAGCCTTATTCAGGCTAACATCCCCAGCTTTGAAGCACTGACCACACTCGATCAGCTCCGCTGGGCAGGCCACATAGTCCGCATGCCAGACACGAGACTCCCAAAGCAAGTGCTCTACTCGGAACTCCTTCATGGCAAACGAGCCAAAGTGGGCAGCAGAAACTCGACAAGGACACACTCAAAGCCTCCCTGATAAAGTGCAACATCCCCACTGACACCCAGGAGTCTCTGACCCAAGACCATCCTAAGTGGAGAAAGTGCATCCGAGAGGGCGCTGAGCACCTCAAGTCTCATTGCCGAGTGCATGCAGAAATCAAGTGTAGACAGCAGAAAGAGCGTTCGGCAAACCTGTCCCACCCATCCCTTCCCTCAACGACTTTCTGTCCCACCTGTGATCGGGTCTGTGGCTCTAGTATTGGACTGTTCAGCCACCAAAGTGGAAGCAAGTCTTCCTCGATTCCGAGGGACTGCCAATGTAGATTCCAAAATTCATGGAAACCCCCCAGTGTTTGGACTCACTGAAAAGGAAATTCGATTTAGGACTATTAAACATAAAGTTTGGGATTCTAAAAAGCATATGGAGGAAATCTCCAATTCTTAACCAAGTTTGGGATTTTAAAAGGCATGTTTGGGCCTGCGGCGAAAAGCTGCAGTGACAGAGGGGTGGGATTTAGAGTTTGGATATTGTAGCTAATCAGTTTGTCCAGGAGAGCTCTTCAACCATAGTCAGGCTCCCAGAAAACATTAGCATTTAAACAATCGACCACGGAAGAAATATTATCCACCCTACCCACAGGACCCAAATATCACATCCATATTCCAACACCTTTTCAACATGTATAGAAATATCTGGCTCAGCTCAGACTTCCCGAAGCCAAAGCAGTGCTATTACAATGGACAAGAGTTCATCAGTTCATGAATAAGGAGTATCACCATCCCAAAGTCTATCAACACCAGATTAAAACTTTTAATCAAGTCTCAGTTAGCTAGTCCGCCACAACTTACACAAAGAAGACCACTTAAATCAATGGGCAGCAAAACTTAAACAAAAGAAACGTTAGATTTGGCACGAAGATTAAGCAGCCTCTCAGAGTATAAATGGGAGCCTATAGTACCAAGAGCAACCTATTTTTCTGACCATTACTTTGGAACAACAAGATCAAGATCGAGAGCACACGGCGAGATAACACAGGAAGAGACATCACGACATCGGAGAAAAGAACTTCAAAAAACCAATCAGTGGAACATCAATACCAACTGACTTGGTAACAGGCATCAACCGGACCACCGCGACCGACGGACCCAACCAGGAAAATCAACCACTAGAAAACCGGGGTCCACGCAAGTTTTCCACTCTACAATTTGTGCCTCGACTGTCCAGCAGGTAAAAATTACCGAAACAACTTAAAACCCTATTGATGACAAAGGATACCGGCTTCGGGACAATCAGAATAATTCGTCACCGACAAGGCAACGGAAGGCTGGAAGGTAGATCACACCGGTTGTGGGAGAGCTGGTTGGCGGTGACATGGAAGTGTCTGCAGTGTGCGGGACCAGACTGCTTCCACACATCCATAATGAATGTCCCACCCTTTATTTGGGAAAAGTACAACTGAGAGTGGATGTGGACGTATTGTGTACTGCAACTGTATAGTTAATCATTAAACAGAACAGGCTCTTTCCGGAGAGTTCCGAGAGAGCAGCCTGCATGTTAGGAAGCTGTGTGTGCTGTGCTCTGTGAAGATGTCACAGGGATGTCTTGCAATGTGTGCATCTATCAGTCTCTGTGGTGCAATGGATTAGTGCGTTCAGCTATTAACTGCAAGGTTGGTGGATCGTAGCCCATTCAGGGACAAAGCCTTTAATTGTTTTTCCCTGAGGATTCGGTGCCGTGCAGTTCCAGGTTGTCATTGTGCGTTTTGGCTGCACGAATATATTCCGCAACCATTGCCAGCTGTGCTGTTATCAAGTTATACCAACTGTTACTTGCATTTTCGCGTGGTTGTTCATTGTCTCGTCGCCAATTGATACGCTCATAATAAAGACTGAAACTGAGTACTGTGAACAATGAGTAAGTGTGACATTAACTCCTTCAATAAGACTCCAGAGTGCTTCTTTCCCGTGCTCCCAATGGATGCTGGAATCCCTTGGGACTCCAACAGGTCGGCCCTCTGGTGGTGGTGTGATACAGGTGGCCAAGGGTTAAATACATAACACAAGGTGTGTACGGAAATCAACCATCAAAAGCCCTGTCATTAACCACAGGGGTTTCCGGCAATTTTCTGATCGCAAAGCGCTTTCAGTCCTTGTCCTTAAAATTGTAGATGTGGAAATTGGGGAGTTTAATTACTTTGAAAGGAGAATATTGTTGTTTGGTGCAGTTCAGGTCAGAGAATTGTTTGTGAATGGAACTTTTTGCAGAGAGAGGGATTGAGCATTTCGGCTTGTTGCTGAACACTTCTCTCTGGGCACTGAGCTAAGCAGCACTTTCTGTCGTGTAGCGGTTATCATGTTTGCCTCACACGCGAAAGGTCTCTGTTGCGAGCCTGGGCGGAAACATTATTTGTGAAGCAAAAATTTGTCTGCAATAAAATTGAACAAAAGCAGTCCAGGGTACATTGTCGCATGAGCAATGAACATTTTAAAACTAATCTACTCAAATACAGAGTGTGTAAAATAAGATCGGGGATAAAACTTCATCAAGGGTTAAAGTTTCACTAATTATTAAAGTTCAGTTATTGAAATTTCGATTGTCCCTGTTTGCATTTCTTTCATTCTGTGAAACAACACTATCGGTTTCTTCCATCAGATCTAAGTTGCATTTAAAACCACAAACAGCTCATTAATTATTCGCTCTTCCACAGTGCCAGAGCTCAGAGGGTTATTGTCCATCCCTGGGATGCAAGCTACCTCAGACTCGGGCCAAACCTCCCCGTGCACCGATCACAGGCTCAGGAAAACCCCGGGGGAGAGGATATCCCGAGCACTGGGCTTTCCAGCAACACTGAACAAGCGCACGGTCCGAAACTTTCCCAAGTAATAACTTGTAACTGAAGCATCAACAGTCAGGATGACCGAGCGGTCTAAGGCGCTGCGTTCAGGTCGCAGTCTCCTCTGGAGGCGTGGGTTAAAATCCCACTCCTGACATTCAGTATTTTTAATTGCAAACTCATTTGTTTTGACACCACTCTGAAGTGCTTTGGGACATCCATCTAACATAATAAAATTACTCCACTTCAATTACAAACGGTGATATCAAAGTTACTTCCCAAACCGGGAAACGATCCCGGGTGGCTGTAGCGAAAGGAATGGTTTTGTGAAGCATTGAAAGGTGCCCTGTAAATATCTCGCACTGCTAATTTAAACTCACGGTTATAATTTGTTTCAGTGCAAAAGAAGGCAGGCTCGAAGGGCCAAATGGCCGACTCTTGCTCCTGGTTCTTGTGTTCTTATGCAGAGCACAGAACAGATGATTAAATTATCAGCTCTCCCTCAGTTCGCATTTCTTTCATTGTGCAAAAGAAGAAAATGGGTTCATTAATGATGTTTTCCCGTGAAAGCAACATAAATTTTAAGGAACTGTAATCGACGAACATGGGGCTCAAACCCACGATCCTGAGATTAAGAGTCTCATGCTCTACCGACTGAGCTAGCCGGGCTTCTCAACATCTACCCTCTCAATCCCCTTCAGAATATTGTCCGTTTCAACGAGATCACCTCCGATTCTTCGAAACCCAAGAGAGAATCGGCATATTCTACACAATCTCTCATCATTGGACAGCCCTCTCATCCCAGGAATCAATCTGGTGAACCTCTGTTGCACCACCTCCAAGGCAAGTATATCCTTCCTCAGATAAGTACTATGGGCGAATATCCTGTTTTTCTGCTGATTCAACTTCCTCCTCCTTTGATAGTCCTTCTCTGTACATTCTGTATTCTGCTTGGTTCTCTACTGAAATATGAGCCTGAAGTTTATCACAAGCTTCCGTTTTTGTGTTTTAGTTGACCTTCATTCATCCACCGAGCTGTAGCTAGCTATCATGCTATTTCTGCACCCTGCATGAGAACGTGTCTAGTCGTTACCCGATCTATCTCATTTTTGAAAGTCTCCCAATGTGCATTTACTGTTTTACCGAGAAATCTTTGGTTTCAATCTACCTGGAATCAATCTGGTGAACCTCTGTTGCACCACCTCCAAGGCAAGTATATCCTTTCTCAGATAAGTACTATGGGCGAATATCCTGTTTTTCTGCTGATTCAACTTCCTCCTCCTTTGATAGTCCTTCCTTTCAACTCATAAAATTAGTCCTCCTACAGTTGGGTATTTTCACACATGATTATACCTTCTCCTTTTCCATAACTACTCTAAACCTAATGATATTGTGATCACTGTTTCCTCAATGCTCCTCCACAGAAACATGCTCTACTTAATCCATTTCCGAGATCCAGAACTGCTTTCTTCCCCATCGTGCTGGAAACATACTGATGGAGAAAGTTCTAATACATATTTCAGGAAATCCTCCCCTGCATTTTCCCTTTGCATGGTTATTTTCCCAGTTTACGTTGAAGTCTCACATTATCACGACAGATCTTGAATCTTTCTGCATTTTATCTATATTTACACCTCTTTATCCTTCCCACTATTTGGTGGCCAATAACATAATCGCTCATCTAACTTTCTACAGGCACATTCATTTAAAAAAGAATGTCGGATGGGAACAGGGCCACAAATCGATGGACAAGATTAAATCACATGGAGCGAAGGAAAAGTTACATAAAATATGAAATAATTACTTTGCCTCTGTATATAAAAGGGGTCAGAGGGTCTAGTAAGGAGGGGGAACTGAGGGAAATCTTTATTCGTCGGGAAATTGTGTTGGGGAAATTGATGGGATAAAACCCCAGGGCCTGATGGACTGCATCCCAGAGTACTTAAGGAGGTGGCCTTGGAAATAGCGGATGCATTGACAGTCTTTTCCAACATTCCATTGACTCTGGATCAGTTCCTATGGAGTGGAGGGTAGCCAATGTAACCCCACTTTTAAAAAAAGGAGGGAGAGAAAAAACAGGGAATTATAGACCGGTCAGCCTGATCTCAGTAGTGGGTAAAATGATGGAATCAATCATTAAGGATGTCATAGCAGTGCATCTGGAAAATGATGACATGATAGGTCCAAGTCAGCATGGATTTGTGAAAGGGAAATCATGCTTGACAAATCTTCTGGAATTTTTTGAGGATGTTTCCAGTAAAGTGGACAAAGGAGAACCAGTTGATGTGGTATATTTGGACTTTCAGAAGGCTTTCGACAAGGTCCCACACAAGAGATTAATGTGCAAAGTTAAAGCACATGGGATTGGGGGTAGTGTGTTGACGTAGATTGAGAACTGGTTGTCAGACAGGAAGCAAAGAGTAGGAGGAAATGGGTACTTTTCAGAATGGCAGGCAGTGACGAGTGGGGTGACGCAAGGTTCTGTGCTGGGGCCCCAGCTGTTTACATTGTACATTAATGATTTAGACGAGGGGATTAAATGCAGTATCTCCAAATTTGCGGATGACACTAAGTTGGGTGGCAGTGTGAGCTGCGAGGAGGATGCTATTAGGCTGCAGAGTGACTTGGATAGGTTAGGTGAGTGGGCAAATGCATGGCAGAAGAAGCATAATATGGATAAATGTGAGGTTATCCACTTTGGTGGTAAAAACAGAGAGACAGACTATTATCTGAATGGTGACAGATTAGGAAAATGGAAGGTGCAACGAGACCTGGCTGTCATGGTACATCAGTCATTGAAGGTTCGCATGCAGGTACAGCAGGAGGTTAAGAAAGCAAATGGCATGTTGGCCTTCATAGCGAGGGGATTTGAATACAGGGGCAGGGAGTTGTTGCTACAGTTGTCCAGGGCCTTGGTGAGGCCACACCTGGAGTATTGTGTACAGTTTTGGTCTCCTAACTTGAGGAAGGACATTCTTGCTATTGAGGTAGTGCAGCGAAGATTCACCAGACTGATTCCCGGGATGGCGGGACTGACTTATCAAGAAAGACTGGATCAACTGGGCTTGTATTCACTGGAGTTCAGAAGAATGAGAGGGGACCTCATGGAAACGTTTAAAATTTTGATGGGTTTAGACAGGTTAGATACAGGAAGAATATTCCCAATGTTGGGTCAGTCCAGAACCAGGGGTCACAGTCTAAGGATAAGGGGTAAGCCATTTAGGACCGAGATGAGGAGAAACTTCTTCACCCAGAGAGTGGTGAACCTGTGGAATTCTCTACCACAGAAAGTTGTTGAGGCGAATTCACTAAATATATTCAAAAAGGAGTTAGATGAAGTCCTTACTACTAGGGGGTTCAAGCGGTATGGCGAGAAAGCAGGAATGGGGTACTGAAGATGCATGTTCAGCCATGAACTCATTGAATGGCGGTGCAGAATAGAAGGGCCGAATGGCCTACTCCTGCACCTATTTTTCTATGTTTCTATGTTTCTATAACTTACTAAATACTAGTTGACATTGGATATGAAAAAGATATTGGTTTAATTGGGAAAAGGAAAAAAAAATTGGTGGAGGTAAAAGACACTCTCCATTGATAATGATTTTAAATTACGAGAAAGTTTCACTGCAGTTTGAAAAGATTTCCAGAATAGACGTTATTAATCAAGAAAAGTCCCGAACAGTCTAAACAAGCAGGAGGGTTTTGAAAATAACAAGGAGAAAAGATCTAAGCTATGCGAACTCAGCAGAGAGCGAAATAAAACACAAGATTTGCCCATTGAACGGGACTGTTAAAAAACCCCAGAAATGTTGGCATGTTCACAGCTTGTGTGAACATTGGATTTCAGTAAACAAAATAGCTATTAAAAATGTGTGTTCTTATTTCAACAAAAATCTTTGGCAAGTACTTGAATTAGATGTTAAGCAAAAAAATTGGAGTTTCATCTAAAATGCTGTCTTTCCCGATGAGAAGATTTTTATTGTGACCACTTTACGAATGATTTCTGCTGTTTTAACGGATCCCTAATTTCTAAGCAAGTTTTGAAGGCACAAAGATTTGGATGATTACGCGAAGTCACGTAATGACATCAGGCCTTCTTACAAACATGTAAAGGAGTTAACCCTTTCCATTGACAGCTGTTTTACACTGGACCTTACTAATTTGAATTTCTTACTAAAATAAAGAAGACTCACCTGACAGACAGTGGAAATGTTGGGATAGTCAGAATAAAAATAAAACAGAACTAGCTGGTCAAGAGTTAAAAGCGAAGATAAATAAGCTGGAAGAGATTTTAAAAAACAGGACGAGACGGATAGTGCAGTGTGCAGCCAAAGCACCATCACCTGTGGCAATCGAGCCAATGTATCCCACGGTGGGTCGGTGTAGTCCACAAACCCAACCTAACAGTAAAGCAGACTGGGATGTTTGGAGGAATAGTGGTGGCATTGGTCTTGATTAGAGTTTGGATAATATTTAGATGGGTCATCGTGCAGGCTCGAGCACAGCAGGCTCAAATACAAAACCGACGGCAGCCCAGACAGGGACATGAAGTGATCGAGATGGTACGACTATAAAGAATATGGATAACCAAACCCTTACCTCCGATTCCACAGAGTGACCGCGACACAAGTAGACCAGAACCTAACACCTGGTGACGACCAGGCTATCTGTTTAAAATTTGCAGATAAAACCATCACCGAGATGGGACCGCAGTGGTGACTTCGACTCTGGGGACTCATGATACTGGGAACCTTGAGGCCCACACAAGCACTGGATAATACAGACGGACTACGAGAGGTACAGCACACGCAAGAAAGACACAACTGTATCAACTATAGGGTTTTGTTTACTTTGACTGACGAAATATGCATTCCAGCAGCCAAGGACTGGAGCAAGGACAGAACTTATTTTAACGCGTGGCTGCAAATGAATCCGGATAAGAAGAGAGTATATGTGCAATGCTCCACGGGTACAAGAAGCAGTTGCATTAGACGAAGGGAGGCCGGGGGGGCCCGATGAATGTACCTTTGGAATAATTTGCGCGCCTCCTTCCCAGCCACAACCGTTAGTCACCCACAAAGAGGGGGTGAGGCTGTGTGGATACTATGAGGTGGTAGAGGCTGCCGCAATATCGTTGTATGTATGCTTCTCACCTCCTCCGACACCACGCCCCATAAGAACCACCACACTGCCCATGGAATTGTCATGTCCAACAATTACAAGGGGACTGGAAAATGGGATTGTGCTGTCCAACGAGGGTGAACTATTGTATGATAATGCCAAGCATGAAATTGTGCCTGTCCTGATCAATATCACAGGTGTACAGATGCCGGAATATTGTACAGAATAGGCAAGAAATATGTATAATGTATTAAGTAAAGTTGTAATGCAGCAGGCTGCCGATACCATGGGTGCCAGTAGATTCCGAGGACAGGAGCCAGTTCATAGGACTAAGAGGGAAATAGTTAATGATGTTGCGACCGGTTTTAATGCCGGAACCTCCATAGTAAACTCACTGGACATACAAAGGCTAAATGAAAGGGTGGAGCAGCTTAAAGGGGTGATGAAGGGATTTGTGGAACGGGCAGAGCGGAATCAGGAAGGTCAATCCGAACTCGGAAGAGAGGGTGCCGAGATCCAATTGGAAGGCCTCTCGGTCCTGGAAGCTCAGGCAAAAACAATCAATCACCTTTTCGACAGAGAGAGAGAAGATACCGCAAAACTGAGACAGGGACAACTCTGTCACGCTTATGGCCTATGGATGGTGGGACAGATACGGCACAACCTCGATCATATCCAAAGGGGGGAGTTGCCAGACTGGATAGACAGCCCACATCTGGCTCAGTTGGCCAAACTGAAGGGGACACTGGGTAATTGCACTCTGAAGGGACTAACCAGAGTATGCCCAGTGATTCCAAACTGCCGAATGGGCAAAGCTGCCGGAGTGGGAATAGCCCTGATGATACCTATAGTCACACAAGACTCAGGACCGTTTCCCCTTTATCAACTGTAGAATATCGGGATCATACGGGAAAACACCTCCCTCCATTACTATCTGACCGCAGCCCCTGCTGTCCGCAGAGACAACACTCTCTATGGGATCTCCCTGACGGGATGCAAGCAGACGGGTGACATTACGGTGTTCCCTCACCCGGTGGGACAGGGAGAACTAGTCGAATGTGGATTTAATCCAACCGATGGATGTGTATTGGAAATAGTACCTGCCCCCACACATTTTGCCAGAACAGGTTACGGGGGCAAAGGGAAATACTGTGTCTCTACGATGGCACAATCATATCGGTACAATGGCTTACAATGCCAGATCTCGCAAACAAACTTTTGCTTCACAGCCCTATGACCTCACAATAGGACAAGCCCGCATTATCCAGGTTAGACACCGAGGCCCAAAATCATTAACGCCATCGATCAGCTCCACGATCACCTGCAGGATTATGACGAGCCAGAGCAGGCCCCTATCCCACATTTAGTTGCAGTATTAAGGGGACTAAGACTCAGAGTAGGCCAGTATGTCAGACTCTACCACCAACTACAGACAAAGATTGAAATACTGGAGAAGGATACTGACCAAGAGTTACAAAACCAGAGTTGGTGGAGGAGGGTCTGGTACTGGGACATGAACGTAAACATCCACCCCTGGATTGGATAATATAACACATACTGGTAGGGATACAGCTGGTCTTAGCACTAACATGGAGAGTCATGGCCTGTCGATCCTGCAGGCATTATGCACGACAAAGGAGAATCAGAACAAGGGCTCAAGTAAATAAAGTGACTTGTCCAGCAGAGGGACGGGGGAATCTGAACTATATCAATTTGATCGAAGCAACTTGGACTTCTGACACCACATGACTGGCCAGCACGTTGTGACAGGAAGTACCGGGTGGTACATAAAAATATAAGTCGAGTAACAAATAATGTTGTCGGTTAAAGGAGACTAGGATTAGTCCATTACCGAAAGGGGGGATTGTTGTTGGGCAAAGGCAAAGGCACCTGCTGAATATATGTCTGCATATATGTATGTGTAAAATGGTAGCCAGATACAAAATGGCTGCCAGGGATTCTGCAAAGCACTAGGGGAATTCAGCTAACAGTTAGCTTGAATACATTTTTGGGTAGCTGATGACACTGCAGTTCCATGTACAGGAACACTGGAAAGAGTGAGCTCAACAGAACGTCCTTAATCAACAAACAACAGACAAGATGTCCCAGCAGAATACTGAACAAAGAAATTCCTGTGACTGTGTAAGGATAAGGAGGTTAGGTGCAGACAGAACCCAAGGATAGTAGAGATAAGGGGATCTGGAGAATCTCACGAGGCCATGAATAAGCCCCAGCTAAAACATGAGGTGATCACGCAGTCCCCTGGTGCCTGGGGGCCAATTCCATTGGCCCAGTGGAATCGATTTGTAATTTATAGTCGTTATGATTGGATTGTGTCCAGCCAACATGGGCTAAGTAATTGTAATGAACTGTTGTAAAACATATAAATATCGATGAATTTCTTTGTTCGGTGGAGTAGAATGCCTGGAGTTGGACCAGAGGCTCTCTCCCCGCCGGTGCAATAAAGGCCATTTTGGGATTGGAACCGACCCCGAGTGTCGAGTGATTCTTCCAGAAAAAGATTTGTGCTAACATAACCCGTGCTGTACCAGCCCTGGGAGAGATTGATGGGAAAGTGTAGAGGGAGCTTTACTCTGTAGCTAATCCGTGCTGTACCAGCCCTGGGAGAGATTGATGGGACAGCGTAGAGGGAGCTTCACTCTGTATCTAACCCCGTGCTGTACCTGCCCTGACGGGTTTGATGAGACATTATAGTGGGAGATTTGCTCTGTATCTATCCTGTGCTGTGCCAGCCCTGGGAGGGTTTGATGGGACAGACTAGAGGAAGGTTTACTGTATATCTTAGATGGGCTGTATTTGCTCTGTGAGTCTTTGATGGGACAATATAGGGGGAGCTTTAATCTGTATATAACACATACTGTACCTGCCCTGGGAGGGTTTGATGTGACAGTGTAGAGGAAGCTTTCGTCTGTACCTGCCCTCTGAGTCTTTGATGAGACAATGTAGAGGGGGCTTTAATCTGTATCTAATCTGTACTGTACCTGCCCTGACGGGTTTGATGGGACAGTATAATGGGAGCTTTGCTCTGTATCTATCCTGTGCTGTGCCTGCCCTGGGAGGGTTTGATGGGACAGTGTAGAGGGAGATTTAAACACGTGCTGCACTGTAATGTATATATGCCCGGGTTTACCTGCCACCAGGGGGACCGACGGTCGAAGGTCATTGGGCCACAGACACACACATGCAACTCTTGGAAATAAAGAAAGCCTCCATGTTTAATCCTTTGTTCGAGAGCTAGAAAAGTAGGGTCAGGATGCACCTGATTGATTTCACGGTAGTAAGCCTGCTGAGTTATTGCATGTGCAACATGCACCTGCCCGTGGAAGAGTGTGATGGGGCTGTGTAGCGGGAGATTTTTGTTGTAACTAATTTGTGCTGTACATGCCCTGAGAGTTTGAAGGGACAATGTAGAGGGAGCTTTCCTCTGTATCTAACCCCGTGGTGCATCTGCCCTAGGAGCGTTTGATGGGACAGTTTAGAAGAATCTTTACTCTGTATTTAACGCATGCTGTACCTGCCCTTGGAGAGTTTCATGGGACAGTGCTGAGGGAGCTTTACTGTGTATCTAACCCATTCTGTACCAGCCCTGGGAGTGTTGATGGGTCAGTGCAGAGGGAGCATTACTCTGTATCTAACGCATACTGTACCTGCCCTGGGTGAGCATGATGGGACAGTGTAGAGGGAGTTTTAATCTGTATCTAACACGGGCTGTATCTGTCCTGAGAGGGTTTGATGGGATAGTGTAGAGGGAGCATTACTCTGTATCTGACACGTGCTGTATCTGTCCTGGGAGAGTTTGATGGGACAATGTAGAGGAAGATTTACGCTGTGTCTAACGCGTACTGTACCTGCCCTTGGAGGCATTGATGTGACTGTGTAGTGGTAGCTTTACTCTTTATTTAACATTATTGTCCTTTTTAATCCACTTGTTTCACACCGAAACAAATCGTAACCGTGATGTGAATTTAACGCCACGTGATTCTTTGAAATCATCTTTAAATGATTGGGGAAAACCACTTCTTATGCCACCGAAAAACAGCTTTGATTCCAGGTCTTGGCGATAAATTTTGTAACACCATTTTTAAATTCAAAACCTAATAAAATTGACGACATGCAGCCAACGTGCAAAAGTAAGAATTCTTTTAATCACCGTTAATTAGCCGATAACCTTCTTCAGAATGAAATAAATAATAATATAATTACTAAGGAACAGTGGTATCTTCAATCATTCATTTTCTCTTTACATGTGATGAAGTTTTATCCCTATCTCATTTACACGCTGTATGAGAATGGTTTAAAATTGTAAGTGTTTATGACTCAGTTGTAAAACCATTGATTGTGTGTGTGTCTATACTTGATAGGAGGAGCACTTGAGACCGAAGTTCCAGTTCGATATATGTATCAATAGAATCAATTTCCACCAGTTTCTTTAAACCCAATAACATAATTTATTTCGAGTGGGCTGGATGGAGGAACATGATCCATGTAAAAAATTGTTATCGTTTTACTTGAACTGAATGCTCATAAAATATTGGAGTGGGAACTAATTGGATAACAGCACAGCTGGCAACATTTGCGGAAAAGATTCGTGCAGCCAAAACGCACAATGACAACCTGGGATTGTGCGGCACCGAATACTCGGGGAAAAACAGTTAAACTCTTCGTCCCTGGGTGGGCTCGAACCACCAACATTTCGCTTAACAGCCGAACGCGCTAATCCATTGCGCCACAGAGACTGATCGAAGTATAAGGTTCAAGGCATCCCAAACCAGGGTGTCAGACAGTTAAAGCTTCAGATTGCTCTGACCGGTATGGAACTTGTCCACTCTCAGTGGGACTTTTCACAAATAAATGGAGGGACATTCATTGTGGATGCGTGGAAGCAGTCTGGTCCCGCACACTGCAGACACTTCCATGTCACCGCCAACCAGCTCTCCCACAACCGGTGTGATCTTCCTTCCAGCCTTCCAGTGCCTTGTCTGTGACAAAGTATTCTGATTGTCCCGAAGCCGGTGTTCGGTTTTAATTACTTTTCAGCTCCTGACTGCGGATATTCCTGTGATTAAACAGGAACTAAATGCTTACAGGGACAGTTGGATTCACCGTTTCTTTGCTTGGTGAAATTTCAAAGATTGAAAGCGACACACATCAACCCCAAACCTCCCGTGAGATGGAAGCCCAGTTGCTGTTTCAAGCTTGAATGCGGGAACAAGCAGAACTTATTCAAAGAAAGTCCAAGTCCCTGAGACGCCTGATTATTTGCACCAAACTCCTTTGCAATGATTTGAGGTTCATGTTTGGTGATCTGGGCACATCTTTTGCCAAACTACAACACTTCAAACATAACTCAACGGCCTTAAAGCGCTTTGGGGTGACATGAGTTCCTGAAAGGCACTGCAGAAATGGAAGTCCTTCTTTGCAAAAGTTCGATGCAATTTCAAAATTTGCGAGCAATATCAGTGCTCCTCTGGGAACCCTCGTAAATTTCAATGAACAACTCCAAAGGGAGAATCATAGCCCGAGACCAACGAGCCAACTGTTTGACAAACGTGAAGATAAGGCGTAACAATGATCAAAGCATTTTTGTATGTGTCGCTATTCAGAACATAAGAACTTAAGAACTAGGAGCAGGAGTAGGCCATATGGCCCCTCGAGCATGCTCCGCCATTTAATATGATCATGGCTGATCCGATCATGGACTCAAGTCCACATCCCTGCCCGTTCCCCATAAGCCTTATTCCCTTATCAGTTAAGAAGCTATCTCTGTCTTAAATGTATTTAATGTCATGGCTTTCTCAGCTCTCTGAGGCAGTGAGTTCAGCAGATTTGCAACCCTCTGAGAAAAGAAATTCCTCCTCATCACAGATTTAAATGCGCGGCCCTTTATTCTGAGATTATGCCCCCTAGTTCTATGCTCCCCTATCAGTGGAACCATCCTCTCTGCATCCACCTTATCAAGCTCCCTCATTACCTTATACGTTTCGATAAGATCACCTCTCATTCTTCTGAATTCCAATGAGTAGAGGCCCAACCTACTCAACATTTTCTCATAAGTCAACCACTCATCTCCGGAGTCAACCCAGTGAACCTTCTCTGAACTGCCTCCAAAGCAAGTATATCCTTTCGTAAATATTGTAAGTGTTTGTGATCCTCGCCCAATTGCCAGACGGACGGTTTGAATCGCCCCCACCTTACGAAAGTTCTAGATCTGGGAATTATTATTCAGAGTGTAAATTAAATGAGTCACGGAAAGGGATGCTTCAGTGATAAATTGTAGTATATTTATTTGGTCAAACATACACTGTCTAAAACATGCACTGCTAAACGAAATGTCTCTGTGGAGAATAAAATCCCGGTTACAAACAACATATATACAGTACAGAAATGAACCTAGTAACACGCAGTAATACCCTGGTGGATTCTAACCCCACCCCTACCAATGAATTACCCTCCCCAGAATAGCCCTGAAAAGCTTCACTTCTGAGAAAACACTGAGCCCTTACCCAGCTGGCCTGGGATATCTGGTTACTGTCTTGGGACACTCGCGACCATGTTCACCACCACACGCAGCCGGTTTCCTTGCTCAGCTCAGCTGTGGGAAGTCACTGCCTGGTCTTCAGTCTCGGTGGCTTCTTCTGCAGTACTGCGGCCCCTTCCTCTGGTACATCGATCGGTGGAGCGAGAGCAAGAGGGAGAGGGGGCTCTCTCGAGACACAAGTTGCAAGCGGCAAGCTCCAAGCTTCACACCAAGCTCCAAGCTAAAAATAAAGTGGAAAGGACCCTGTCTTTCTGGGAGTCTTGCTACCCCTATCTTTCCCGCCAATCTTTAAAACCCCTTTGTTTCTAAGCACGGGTACTTAGTCAGTGATGGGCCATCCCACCCATGCATTGGGCTGATGGCCCTTAGTCTGTGCATCTCTCTGAGCCTTTGTGTTGGGAAAGACCCAGCTCCTCCTTGGCTGGCCAGGCTGGTGGGTTCATTGTTCTGTGTCTCCTTCTGAGATGGAGGTGAGAAGTGCTTTTACAAATTAGAGTGGCTTTGTCAGTGGCCCCCCTTCCTGGCCGACAGCTCTTTTGTCAATGGATGACTGACAGGTATTTTGTCCCAGCTCACTGCCATGCGGTCTCTGGAGTTTTAACAAAACCAGCTTTTTCACATATCTGCGCAGAGTGTCCCCAGCACAGGGAAAGTAGCCTCAGAAAAAAAAATCCACAAAATATTCTCGACTGAGTCCATTCTTTAAACAGGCACTTTGCGATCTCTTCATTCTGCTCTGCCACGTAAAAAGTGCGTTGGCATTGCAATGCATTAATGTAAAATTAATGAAAAGAAAATGCAACGTTTTGTCGAGTGCAAAACATGCAGTGCCTGCATTTCAAAAAGCATTGCTTTTATTCATCCTGCGGAATGCATATTGCACAGATAATCTCAGCACACATTGTGCAGGCAAAGGCAGCATTAGACAACAAAGTATTTGTTCTCCGCTGATTTGTAGCAGATAACTGACGGTTGAGCACACAATTTGACAACTAGACTTGTAGATCAAGCATCAATGAAAAAGGCAACAAAACTGCCCACCAGCACCGGGTGTCTTTCACTTGTTTGTCCCAAATTTTCAGCAGCTGGGACAACAAGAATTTAGGTTTTGCTGAGATTTGATCTCAGATCAGTAGATTTAAAGTCAAGAGGGCTCACCTTTACACCATGGAACCAACTATGCTAAAACTTTTGAAACATGCTTCGTCACAGACAAGGCACTGGAAGGCTGGAAAGTAGATCACACCGGTTGTGGGAGAGCTGGTTGGTGGTGACATGGAAGTGTTTGCAGTGTGCGGGACCAGACTGCTTCCACACATCCACAATGAATGTCCCACCCTTTACTTGGGAAAAGTACAACTGAGAGTGGATAAGTTCCATCCCGGTCGGAGCAATCTGAAGCTTTAACTGACTGACAACCTGGTTTTAAATGTCTTGCAGTGTGTATCTGTGGTGCAATGGTTTAGCGCATTCGGCTGGTAACTGAAAGGTGGGTAATCCAAACCCATCTCCGGGCGAAGCCTTTTAATGTTTTTCCCCGAGGATTCGGTGCCGCACAGTTCCGGGTTGTCATTGTGCATTTTGGCTAACGAATATATTCAGCAAACATTGCAAGCTTTTCTGTTATCCAGTGAATTCCCACTCCAATACTTTTATGAGCATTCAGCACAAGTAATATGATAACAATTTTTTTACATGGATCATGTTCCTCCATCCAGTCCAATCAAAATAAATTATGTTATTGAGTTTAAAGGAACTGGTGAAAATTGATTCTATTGATACATATATCGAACTGGAACATCGGTCTCAAGTGCTCCTCCTATCAAGTATAGACACACACACAATCAATGGTTTTACAACTGAGTCATAAACACTTACAATTTCTCATACAGCATGTAAATGAGATAGGGATAAAAATTCATCACATGTAAAGAGAAAATGAATGATTAAAGATACTACTGTCCCTCAGTAAGTATATTATTATTTATTTCATCCTGAAAAAGGTTATCGGTTATTTAACGGTGATTAAATGAATTCTTATTTTTTGAATTGAAAAAAGCTGTTACAAAAGTTACCGCCCTGACCTGGAATCGAAGCTGTTTTTCGGTGGTATAAGGAGTGGTTTTACCCAATCATTTAAAGGTGATTTCAAAGAATCACGTGGCGTTAAATTCAGATCACGGTTACAATGTGTTTCGGTGTGAAACAAGTGGATTGAAAAGGACAATAATGACACCAAGCATTACGATGCAGCGATGCAGCAATGCAGCGGTCCCTGGTGGTCCAGTGATTAGGATTCGGCGCTCTCACCACCGCGGCCCTGGGTCGATTTCCGGCCAGGGAAATTGCACTTCCATCAAAATTTAAACCTTATAAGAAAGAGTTGCATGCATCTAATGTGGTAAAAAAAGATTCATTGATTTAAACATCATTAATTAATCCATTGTAGAACTTCAATCATTTATTTTGCCCTGAATACGTGAGGAACTTTTATCCCGACCTCATTGTATTTTAGGAGCATGGTCCAGCCCCGGTATCTCCACCTGTGAAAGTAGGAAACTGCTGGAAATACACAACAGGACGGGTAGCCTTTGACAAACAATTAAACCCAGGTTACAGACTCTCTTCCTTCCCCTGCCCTTTGCGGGACACTTGTTCCCCTTTAATTTTACAGACTGACTGAGTTCACTAACCGCGGGGAGAGAGTAGGTGCCTCCGCGGCCCCACTGTGCTAACATGGAAGATAACACGATGGGGATGTGGGGTGGTGGGTGGGGATCAGTGACATGTTTGTGTAAAGGGCAGCGGAGGAGAAGGATTGACAGCTGTCAGTGAGGGACAGAAGTTGTTTAAGGTGAGCCAACACATTCCCGATCAGCACAGAAGGCATTCACTGGTCAGCTGCCCTCTGCTGTACTTCTGGTCAGAGCGGTTTCCGCAGTGGAGCCGTTATCACGTTTGCTTTCCACGCAAAATGATCCCGTGCAGGACGATAATGTTTCAACTTGCAGTGGATGAACAGCCATGGGCGAGTTTACTCTCCTGTCAAAAGAGCGACAGTGGCTTCTCCCTTATTCTTTAATTGCTCTTTATTTCACTTCACTATATAGATATATTTGAGTGAGAGAAATTGTTCCAGAGTGTCGCACACTTCATCCTTTCTTCCCTTTCAAACACGTAAAATGAGGCCGGGGAATAAATACAGAAAACAAGGCAGAGGGATATAGACAAGAGGAAGAGAGAAGGGGAAATACTGTCCCCACCCAGTACTAATGCAGAAACCCCTCTGCTGCGCTCGGGGTGGCCACCCGCAGCCTGGATACTCTAACATCCCAACAGCTCATTGACTGTCGGAGTGGGACTGTGCGGCGCTTCAGAAGACAGGACGAAAAAGCAAAGTCACTGATTCAGTCCCATGTGCTTCTCTGACTGACACCGGGGAAACGGTGAGACAGATTTTGGAGCATAGGTCTGGTTATTGTGAAACAGCAAAGAAAATATTACGTCTGGAATTAAATTATTTAATGCGTATCCTGCTCGTTTAGTGGTTAGGCATTCACAGAGGGAGCCCGAGTTCGGAAAGTAACTTTTTAATTCAAACTTTTTTCAAATAATTACATGCAATTAATTAAACTCTGTGGGAGGCGGGGTGATTAAAACATCACCGATCGGAAAGGAATTGTCCGCGGGAAGCCTCCAACCGGAATTTTTGGGCTAATATTCCCACCCGAATTGTTTTAGAAACATAGAAACATAGAAAATAGGTGCAGGAGTAGGCCATTCGGCCCTTCTAGCCTGCACCGCCATTCAATGAGTTCATGGCTGAACATTCACTTCAGTACCCCATTCCTGCTTTCTCGCCATACCCCTTGATCCCCCCAGCAGTCTTACAGTCTTTGCAGACTTACAGTCAATACTTCAATAAATCAACTGTAATAATTTCAGGAGCTTTCATCATAGATGATATTTTACACCCTATCTGACTTAACACACTCTGAATTTTTCAAATTGGTTTAAAATGTTCATTGCTCAGAAGACAAGGAACCTGGGGTACTTTTTTCAATTTATTTCACAGCAATTATATTATAAAATAATGTTTTTGCCCCGGCTCGAACCTGGAACCTTTCGTGTCTGAGACAAACGCAATGACCGCTACACTACAGACACCACTGCTAAACTTAGTGCCCAGAGAGAAGTGTTAAGCCAGAAGGTGTAATTCTGAGTCCCTTTCTGTGAAAAAATCTTTTCACAAACATTTCTCTGACCGAAGCTGCACAAGTAAAAAATGTTCTTTTCAAAGTCGTCAAACTCCCAAATTAACGCACCCCCCGAATCTTCTGGATCAGAAAGCTCTAGTTGTGCCGACTCAATCCATAAATCTGACTTTACTCACCCTGTATTTTAGGAGATTGGTTTAAAATGTTCATTGCTCATAAGACACGGAACCTGGGGCTACTTTTGTTCAATGTATTTCACAGCAAATATATTCTAAAATAAAGCACGCGCCCAGGCTCAAACCAGGGACATTTCATGTGGGAGGTGAACATGATAACGGCTACACTACGTAAAACTTTCCTTAACCCAGCCCGCGGTTCGTCATTTGTACCACAATTAAACCCAATGAGATCGGGATAAAAGTTCCTCACATGCTCATGGCAAAATAAATGGTAAAAGATTTACAAAATAATTTATGTATTAATTAAAGATGTTCAAGTCAATGAATAAAATAAATGATCTCTTTTTTTTTATAAGGTTTTGAACTAAAAGTACAACTTCCAAAGGTGTGAATTGAACGCAGGGCACAACGTTGAGAGCATGGACTCCTGACCACTCGACAACCAGGGACCGATATACCATTTTATTGCTGCATCTTTATAGTTAATGACATTATTGTCATTTTCAGTTCACTTGATTCACACCGAAACAGATTGTAACTGTTGTGTATGCATGCCTGTTTACTGTGTGATGTCTGCAACACTGGTATGCAACAATGAATGTACTCTTACACTGTACACACCTGACCAACACCAGAGGATGCTGCTGCTTGAGACCGAAAGGTTACCTGCAACCCAGTATATAAAGGAGCTCACAGCTTGGTGTCCTCACTCGAGGAGCTTCAAATAAAGGACTACACGTCTACACAGTTTAAGTATCATACCCTGCCTGGTGGAGTCATTATTAAAGGTGCCGACAGTAAACGTGATCTGAAATTCACGCCACTTGAGATCACATTCAAATGATTCACTGAATCCACCCCTTGTACCACCGCAACACAGGTTCGATTCTTGGTAAGGGAGATAATATTTACAACACAGTTTTCAAACTAATAGCCCTATATAAATGTCAACATGCATCAAATGTGAAAAAATGAATTCATTTAATCATGTTCAATTAACCGATAACTTTCTTTATATTTGCCGTGCAGAATTAAAGAAATGATAATATGGTTGCTGAGGTTTAGTGGTACATAAGAACATAAGAACAGAAGAATTAGGAACAGGAGTAGGCCATCTAGCCCCTCGAGCCTGCTCCGCCATTCAACAAGATCATGGCTGATCTGGCCGTGGACTCAGCTCCACTTATCCGCCCGCTCCTCATAACCCTTAATTCCCTTATTGGTTAAAAATCTATCTATCTGTGACTTGAATACATTCAATGCGCTAGCCTCAACTGCTTCCTTGGGCAGAGAATTCCACAGATTCGCAACCCTCTGGGAGAACGAATTCTTTCTCAACTCGGTTTTAAATTGGCTCCCCCGTATTTTGAGTCTGTGCCCCCTAGTTCTCGTCTCCCCGAATAGTGGAAACAATCTCTCTGCATCTATCTTGTTATCCCTTTCAATATTTTAAATGTTTCTACAAGATCCTTCTGAACTCCAACGAGTAAAGACCCAGTCCACTCAACCAACATCATAAGGTAACCCCCTCATCTCCGGAATCAGCCGAGTGAATCGTCTCGGTACCCCCTCCAAAGCTAGTATATCCTTCCTTAAGTAAGGTGACCAAAACTGCATGCAGTACTCCAGGTGCGGCCTCACCAATACTCTATGCAGTTGCAGCAGGACCTCCCTGCTTTTGTACTCCATGCCTCTTGCAATGAAGGGCAACATTCCATTCGCCTTCCTGATTACCTGTTGCACCTACAAACTAACTTTTTGGCATTCATGCACAAGGACCGCCAGGTCCCTCTGCACCGCAGCATGTTGCAATTTCTCCTCATTCAAATAATATTCCCTTTTACTGTTTTTTTTCCCAAGGTGGATGACCTCATACTTTCCGACATTGTATTCCATCTGCCAAATCTTAGCCCATTCATTTAACCTATATAAATCTCTTTGCAGCCTCTCTGTGTCCTCTGCACAACCTGCTTTCCCACTAATCTTTGTGTCATCTGCAAATTTTGTTGCACTGCACTCTGTCCCCTCTTCCAGGTCATCTATGTATATTGTAAACAGTTGTGGTCCCAGCACCGATCCCTGTGGCACACCACTAACCACCGATTTCCAACCTGAAAAGGGCCCATTTATCCCATCTCTCTGCTTTCTCTTAGCCAGCCAATTCTCTATCTATGCTAATATATTTCCACTGACTCCGCGTACCTTTATCTTCTGCAGTAACCTTTTGTGTGGTACCTTATCGAATGCCTTTTGAAAATCTAAATACACCACATCCATCGGTACACCTCTATCCAACATGCTCGTTATATCCTCAAATAATTCCAGTAAATTAGTTAAACATGATTTCCCCTTCATGAATCCATGCTGTGTCTGCTTGATTGCACTATTCCTATCTTGATGTCCCGCTATTTCTTCCTTCATGATAGTTTCAAGCATTTTCCCTACTACAGATGTTAAACTAACCAGCCTATAGTTACCTGCCTTTTGTCTGCCGCCTTTTTTAAACAGAGGCGTTACATTAGCTGCTTTCCAATCCGCTGGTACCTCCCCAGAGTCCAGAGAATTTTGGTAGATTATAACGAATGCATCTGCTATAACTTCCGCCATCTCTTTTACTACCCTGGCATTTCATCAGGACCAGGGGACTTGTCTACCTTGAGTCCCATTAGCCTGTCCAGCACTACCCACCTCGTGATAGTGATTGTTTCAAGGTCCTTTCTTCCCACATTCCTGTGACCAGCAATTTCTGGCATGGTTTCTGTGTCTTCCATTGTGAAGACCGAAGCAAAATAATTGTTTAAGGTCTCAGCCATTTCCACATTTCCCATTATTAAATCCCCCTTCTCATCTTCTAAGAGACCAACATTTACTTTAGTCACTCTTTTCCGTTTTATATATCAGTAAAAGCTTTAACTATTGCTTTTTATGCTTTGCACAAGTTTACCTTTGTAATCTATCTTTCCTTTCTTTATTGCTTGCTTTGTCATTCTTTGCTGTCGTTTAAAATTTTCCCATTCTTCTATTTTCCCACTAACCTTGGCCACCTTATACGCATTGGTTTTTAATTTGATACTCTCCTTTATTTCCTTGGTTATCCACGGCTGGTTATCCCTTCTCTTACCGCCCTTCTTTTTCACTTGAATATATTTTTGTTGAGCACTGTGAAAGAGCTCCTTAAAAGTCCTCCACTGTTCCTCAATTGTGCCACCGTTTAGTCTGTGTTTCCAGTCTACTTCAGCCAACTCTGCCCTCATCCCACTGTAGTCCCCTTTGTTTAAGCATAGTATGCTCGTTTGAGACACTACTTCCTCACCCTCAATCTGTATTACAAATTCAAGCATATTGTGATCACTCATTCCGAGAGGATCTTTTACGAGCTTCAATCATTCATTTTCTCTTTCCATGTGATGAACTTTTATCCCTATCTTGTTTACACAATGTATTTTAGGAGAATGGTTCAAAATTTTAAGTGCTTATTGTCATGTATTCAACCAACATTGTAACGCATATATAATCTGACCTCAGTTGTACACTGTGAGAAAAATGACCACTAGGAGGTGAACTTGTGGGAGATACTCCTAACCTGAACCTTCAGGTATAAAAGGGGAAGCTCCACCCACTTTCATCACTTGAGTGCAAATGAACAAAGGACAGGCCACAGACTGACCTTCTATCAAGCATAGGCCTCGTGTGCATTTATACTGTAGAGTACAGATGTATCAATGGCGACAAGAAATTGGGATTTTAACCACGTGAGCATGGCCGCTAGCAGAATAGACGAGAGATACTGTGTTAAGGAATGGTTGGGACAGAGAATCAACATTGTTGAAGCAGAACACAGTTCTCCAGGCAGACAAGGGCAATCGGGCATGCCCCAACATGTAGTCGAACCCAGAGGGGGAGTTCGACAGAGATAATGGCAAGCAGAACGGCGATTCACGCCAATGCAAGGGACAATGTGGCCAGTAATGGGGCCATCAAAACTTGTAAATGGCACACTCAAGGACGGTCACAGGGGTTGTCAGGGACGATTGACTAGCAAGGGATCTTTTGTTTCCAACAACAGCTCATGTTGGAGGCATGGAGCCACAAACTCAGCCGGAGTTTGCAGAGATGAGCAAAATGCCTACAGAAATTGCAGAAATGAAAGCTGGGGGAAATCGCTGGAAGCTGAAGTTCAGTGAGTTCATGTGGAGCACGTATACAGTTCATTAACCAGGACGCCACCGATAATGATGAAAGTGCTCCTCAGTGGCATCCCAGTATCAATGGAGCAAGACACGGTGGCTAGCCAGTCCCTGATGGGTATCAAATAGTTTGAAAAGTTGTGGGCGTCCAAGGCCAGTAGGGCCAAAATTATCACCGATTGACGCACAACTATGGACGTACACCAAGGAGATCATTCCGGTGCTTGGCAGCACCACGGTAATCGTGACCCACAAAGATTCGGAGAACAGATTGCCACTCTGGGTTGTCCCGGGGACGGTCCCGCACTACTGGGGAGGAGTTGGCTTGCTGTCATGAACTGGAAATGGGGCAATGTCAATGATATTTCCTCTGTGGAGCGAGTGTCATGCTCACAGATCCTGCACAAATTTGACTCATTATTTCAACCCGGCATTGGCACTTTCATGGGTGCCAAGGTAATGATTCACATAAACCCGGAAGCCAGGCCAGGACACCACAAAGCCAGAGCAGTGCCATACGTGATGCGGGAAAAGATAGAATGTGAATTGAACCGCCTGCTGAGGGAAGGTATCATTTTGCCAGTCGAATTCAGTGACTGGGCGAGCCCGATTGTACCGGTGTTCAAGGCGGATGGGTCGGTCAGGATATATGGTGATTACAAGGCCACCATCAATCGGGTGTCACTCCAAGACCAGTACCCGCTACTGATGTGGAGGTCCTATTTGCGATGCTATCCGGTGGCAAACTTTTTTCAAAATTGGACGTGACCTCAGCTTACATGACCCAGGAGCTGGCGAGAGAGTTGAAGAAGCTGACCACCATCACGACACACAAGGGGTTGTTTGAGTACAACAGATGTCCGTTCGGGATTCGCTCGGCCGCCGCGATCTTCCATTGAAATATGGAAAGCCTCCTCAAGTCGATTCCAGGGATGGTGGTTTTTCAGGACGACATCCTCATCACGGGTTACGACCTGGACCGGGTAGGGCTGCGACTGAAAAAGGCGAAGTGCATCTTCCTAGCTCCAGAGGTAGAATTCCTGGGGATGAGGGTAGGAGTAGACGGGATGAGCCCTACTGCGTCCAAGACGGAAGCGATCAAGAGACCACCCAGACCCCGTAACACGACGGAGCTGCGTTTGTTCCTGGGGCTCCCGAACTATTTGGTAACTTTCTTCCCAAATTGAGCACGCTGCTAGAGCCGCTACACGTGCTCCTAAGCAAAGGTCGCGAATGGGTGTGGGGGGACAGCCAGGAAAGGGCTTTTAATAGGGCACACAATTTGTTATGTTCCAACAATCTGTTAACGCTATATGACCCATGTAAGAAACTTGTGTTAACGTGCGATGCGTCGTCCTATGGTGTCGGGTGTGTGTTGCAGCCTGTCAATGCCAAGGGTCAGTTACAGCCGGTAGCTCATGCCTCCAGAAGTCTGTCCCAGGCAGAAAGGGGCTACGGGATGATAGAAAGGGAGGCGCTCGCAATTGTATATTCGGTAAAGAAAATGCACCAGTACCTGTTTGGCAGGAAATTTGAGCTGGAGACAGATCACAAACCCCTAATGTCACTTTTGGCCGACAACAAGGCCATAAATGCAAACGCATCGGTCCGCATACAGAGGTGGGCACTCACGTTAGCCACCTATGACTACACAATTCGGCACAGACCGGGCACTGAAAACTGCGCCGATGCACTCAGCAGGCTCCCACTAGCCACCACTGAGGGGGCTAGCGAGCATGCTGCTGAGATGGTCATGGCTGTTGAAGCTTTCGGAAGCGAAGGCTCACCCGGCAGATTGAAGTCTGGACAAATAGAGACCCGCTATTGTCTCTAGTCAAGAAATGTGTCCTGAATGGGGACTGGGCAGCCACGTACAGGGCATGCCCAGAGGAATTTAAACCATTTTACAGGGGCAGGGATGAACTCTCGATTCAGGCTGATTGCCTACAGTGGGGAAACCACGTAGTCATGCCCCAGATGGGCAGAGGGATGTTCATCAGAGAACTCCACAATGAGCATCCGGGCATTGTCATGATGAAGGCAATTGCCAGGTCACACGTTTGGTGGCCAGGGATAGAAGCAGATCTGGAACTTTGTTTTCGCAGGTGCAACACGTGTGCCCAGCTGGGCAATGCGCCCATGGAAGCCCCCCTTAGCCCCTGGCCATGGCCCGCCAAGCCTTGGTCACGCATCCATGATGACTACGCAGGTCCTTTCATTGGAAAAATGTTTTTGGTTGTAGTAGACGCCCACTCCAAATGGATCGAGTGTGATATTTTAAATTCAAGCACATCCTCTGCCACGGTAGACAGTCTACGGGCAATGTTCACCGACCACAGTCTACCAGACATCTTGGTCAGCGACAATGGTCCAGAACTTCATGGCAGGCAATGGAATTAACCATGTCAGAAAGGCACCGTTCAAGCCAGCCTCAAACGGCCAGGCAGAACGAAAAGTGCAGATAATCAAACAGGGGATGCTCAGAATCCAAGGGGGTTCCCTACAAAGCCAATTATCACGCCTCCTGTTGGCCAATAGATCCCGACCACATTCGCTCACAGGGGTTCCACCCGTAGGGCTGCTAATGATAAGGACGCTCAAAACCCGTTATCCCTTATACACCCCACCATGAAAGAAATTGTTGAGAGCAGGCGCCAATCACAATATAACTACCATGACAGGAATGCGAGGGCACGATATATTGGTGTAAACGACCCTGTTGTTGTCCACAACTACACTGCAGGGCCTAAATGGCTCGCAGGCACTGTGATTGCCAAAGAAGACCATAGGATTCTGGTAGTTAAACTTACCAATGGACAAATCTGCCGCAAACACGTGGATCAAACAAAAAGGAGTTTCAGCAACCCCATAGAAGAAGCAGAGAAAGAACACGATATAGATTTCACTCCAGCACAGGTGACCGAACACCGGAACCGAAGGGAGGAGAGCCCAGTCACTGTGGGCAGTCCGGATAGGCCTGAGGCACTGCAAACAGCAGACACACAGGCCAGCGCCCAACAACCGTAGCCCCAACTTAGGCGCTCTACAAGAGAGCGTAAACCACCAGAAAGACTCAACTTGTGATCTCAAAAAGACTTTGGGGTAGGAGGTGATGTCATGTATTCAACCAGCATTGTAACCCATGTATAAACTGACAAGTTGTACATTGTGAGAACAATGACCACTAGGTGGTGAACTTGTGGGGGGCACTGCTAACCTGGACCTTCAATATAAAAGGGGAAGCTCCACCCACTTTCATCACTTGAATGCAAAGGAATAAAGGACAGGTCACAGACTGACCTTCTCTCAAGCATGGGCCTCGTGTGCATTTATACTGTACAGTAAGGGCATATCACTTATGACTTCAGGAACCCGGTGCAAGTTTTGTTAAAATGAAAAGGACCGGCTATTTCACAGTAAAAATCTTCTCTGACATAATGTTTTTAGATCATGCACTGGTCGATCATTCTTCGGTGCAAAGTGGATGAACTGACCCTTCCCCACATTGAACCCCAGTAATCACAGTTAAGGGGATATTTAATAGAGGTTTTCAGAATTATGGGGAAACTGCTTCCACGGGCAGGAGTGTCGGTAACCAGAGGACAAAGACATAAGATAATTGGTAAAAGGAAAAATCCGGGGCGGGGGATGTGGGGTGAGGAGATGTATTTTTACGTGCTCCTAATCCTTACATGTTTATGATCTTATGACTTTTCACAGGAGAACAATCTCGCCCCTGAGCATGTATGAGGAGAAAACTCCAGAAAATATTCAATATTCCCACCCGGTGAGCTTTCGCGTGTGAGGTGAACGTGTTAACCGCTACACTGCGGAAACATCTCCACTTTCAGCACCCGGTCAGACGGAAATGTTAAGCGAGGAGGTGAACTGCTGAATTCCACTTTTAAGGAGTTGGTCGTGGTGCCAAACAAATGGGTTTTGCTTAATGACGATAATGAAGAAGTGGGACTCGAACCCACACTTCCAGAAAAAACTGCAAACTGAACACAGCACCTGAGACCGCTCGGCCATCCTGACTATTTCATGCTGTATGTGGCCATCTGCAGGTTGATTTTGAACTTTTGTATCCTGTCACATGAAATAAATGAGGGCAGCAGGCGTATCTCTGCCTGACACCGGGGAAACAGTGAGACAGACCTTGGAGCAAGGATCTGGTTATTGCGAAACAGCAAAGAAAATATTAATTCTGGAATTATCCAAAAGTAATGTGACCCCGACGTAAAATAATCCGGGGCTCAGTTTTGCCAGTATTTTCACAACTTAATGTTGCAATGTGAAACAATGCAGGAAATCAGTGGTGAAGATAAAATCCCACGGTGCTCATTTTCAGATTCAACACAGTACGATTTGAAATAAAGTGAAAGAATTTTGCAGTGAAAAGATTTAGAAGTGTTACTTGTATTTGTGTTTTGAATTAAACTTTGTGGCGTCTGACTCCCGTTCATGCCTCTGCTGAATAAGAAAGGAGGGTTTGACGTTGACCAGACTGCACTGCCCCTGATATTTTTGAGCTCATCCTTTATATTCAGTGGTTTCTCGCCCTTTGATGGGCTGCAGTGTAGCGGATATCACGTTGGCCTCACACGCGAAAGGTCCCCGGTGGATCCGTTTTCTCTCACTGAAAGTTATCTATTTATTGAAGTGAAATACAGAGCAATTAAGGAATAAGGGAGCCCTTTTGCCAGGAGAATAAATAGCAAATAAAAACAGCAAATGCTGAAAATCTCACAGGTCATGCATCATTTGCCAGGAGACTAAACTTGCCTCCGATTCTTCATCCACAGTAAGTTTAGGGATATTCCAACGTCCTGGGCCCGTACAAAGTTTCTACGGATTGCGGGATTTACGCATATCTTGCCCAGCAAATATCCTCAAAAACCTTGCAGCAAGCGCATAGTGTAATTTTACAGGCACAAGTGTTTAAAAACACTCATAACCACAATAAAATAAAATAAAATATACATAATGTATTGTGAAAAACTCTGCCAACTAAGGTAAGTTTATTTTTAACCCGAATTACAAAGCTTAAAAAAATTGAAACAATCTTGTCTTTTTCTAATGCGTTTATTAACTTTAATTTCAATTAATTTTAATTATGTGAGGTCTGTTTTTTATTATTTCTCAGTGTGTGTGTGTTTTTTGTTCTCATGAATAACACTGAGAACCCGCAGGTACGCGAGTCTCATTGCTATTAATGGGAAAGCTGTGGAATACGTACCTGATTGGCTGAGCAGTCACACGTGGGATCCCTCCGGACGGGAGCGTGCTTCGCAGCGGGGGAAGAGAAGTCCTCCCCAGTGGAATCCACGGTGCCTTCTAGACCACCAGGTAGGTTCGTAAAACATCTCCGGTCGGAAGGGAATTGTCCGCGGGAAGCCTCCAACCGGAATTTCTGGGCCAATATTCCCACCCGGATTGCTTTGCAGACTTACAGTCGAGACTTCAAAAACTGAACTGTAATAATTTCAGGAGCTTTAATCATCGATGACATTTTACACCCTATCTGACTTAACACACTCTGTATTTTATCAGATTGGTTTAAAATGTTCATTGCTCATAAGACAAGGAACCTGTGGTATTTATGTTCAATTTATTTCACAGCAAATATATTCTAAAATGATGTTTCTGCCCTGACTCGAACCAGGGATCTTTTGTGTGTAAGAGACTAACATGATAACTGCTACACTACAGAAACCCCTGCTGAACTGCCTGCCCAGAGAGAAGTGTTGAGCCAGAAGGTGTAATTCTGAATCCCTTTCTGTGAAAAAATCATAACACAAACATTTCTCTGACCGAAGCTGAATAAGTCAAAAATGTTCCTTTCAAAGTCGTTAAACTCCCAAATTTCCGTGCCCCCCGAATCTTCTGAATCAGAAAGCTCTAGTTGTACCGACTCAATCCATAAATAAAAAATAAAAACAGAATTGCTGGAAATCTCAGCTGGCCAGACAGCATCAGCGTTTTTACCAGGAGACTAAGCTCGCCTCCGATTGTTCATCCACAGCAAGTTTAAACATAATATAGAATCATGGAACGGTTACAGCACGGAAGTAGGCCGTTCGGCCTGTAGAGCCCTTGCCGACTCTCAGCTAGTTTCACTCCTCCGGCCTTTACCCGTACCCCTGAGATATTTTTCCTTCAGATACTTATCCAAATCTATTTTGAAAGATAAGATTAATTCTGCCTCTGCTACCCTTTCAGGCAGCGCATTCCGGATCCTAACCACTCGCTGCCAAATGGCCTCCCCCTGTTCTTATGTTCCTGTGTATAAAGTCTGGGAAACACGAGATCAATTCCTGCCACTCTCACAGCCTTCCTAATTATAGAACCATCATTCTATTCTCGTAAAACCAGCTCCTGAAGTATCGGCCAGCTGTGTTGGTTAGAGCTCTGGTTATGTTCCTTAGACAACATCTACCACCGTGTGTCTGTAGTGTCGTGGTTATCATGTTCACCAAACACACCAAAGGTCCCTCTGTGGAATCATTTTGAAAACTTTAAAATGGACCGAATGGCCGACTCCTGTTCCTAATTCTTACGTTCTTATGATCTTATGTCCTTTCACTGGAGAACAATCTCTCCCCTGAACATGCTTGAGGAGAAAGTTCCAACAAAATATTCCCACCCGGTGAGCTTTCCCGTGTGTAAGGTGAACGTGTTAAACGCTACACTGCGGACACATCTCCACTTGCAGCACCAGGTCAGACGGAAATGTTAAGCGAGCAGCTGAACTGCTGAATCCCACTTTTAAGGACTTTGTCGTGGTGTCAGAACAAATTCTGGGTGAGCCTCCATTTGCCGGCGAAGTATGAACTTGCGGTTAGAACTTTTGCAAAGAATGACTGCATTTTTACGTGGCCTTTCAACAACTCAGGATATCCCCAAGTGATTTAAAGTCAATTAATACCGATGGAGCCTTGTAATGTGGGGAAAGATGTGCCCCAATTAACTCTTTCCGAAGCAGGAGAGTGTGTAACCTGGGTCTGTAACATAAAGTAATGGGCTCATTAATGATTAAAGCCCATTATTAATTCTCTCACACACCTCAATTATGTTTATGCAATGCATCGAAAGAAACTTCAAGAACTGAACTTTACTGAGTTAAGGAACTTTAATCATTGATGAAGTTTTATCCTCTATCTGATTTTACACACACTGTATTTTAGGAGAGTGAGTTAAGATGTTCATCGCTCATGATACAAGGAACCTGGGCCGACTTTTTAAAATGTATCCCACAGAAAAATATTAGCCAAAATAATGTTTCTGTCCGTGCTCAAACCGGGGATATTTCACATGTGCAGCGAAGTTGATAACCATTACACGACGGAAACCTCTGCTTGCACCTCGAAAAAAAGCATCCTGCAGTGCTGCCTCACTTCCCAGCAACAGATCAAAGCCGGAAACCCATCGATTATTCCCACTTCCCCACCTCCACAGATACTGCCCGACCTGCTGCATGTTTCCAGCATTTACTATTTTTACTGAATATACAAACACAGGTATTCATTCAAAATCAAACTGGAGGTGGTCACACACAGGTTGAACAGAGCCAGAGAGACAGACAGGATCGGGAAACACAGGGAAATGGGGCGGAACCAACAGGCGCCTGGCTGCAATCACCGACAGGGAGCTGTGATTTACATAATCCTGGCTAGCTCAGTAGATACAGCATGTGGCCTTTATTCTCAACGTTGTGGGTTTGAGCCCCACGTTGGGTGAATCATTATTGTTAAATTTTATGTCGCTTTCTCGGGCAAACTTCATTAATTAACCGATCAGCTTCTTTTGCACAGTGAAAGTAATGCTAACTGAGGGAGAGTCAATAATTGAATAATTGGTTCTGTGCTTTGCATGTTAACTGTTAAACCATATCCCATTTTACACACTGTACTTCAGGCATCTGATTCAGAATGTTCATTGTAACATGAACGTGCCCCTGGGGAAACAGTGAGACAGGTTTTAGAGCAAGGGTCTGGTTATTGTGAAACAGCAAACACAATATCAATTCCGGAAGAACAACAGCTAAATTAACTGATTTGAACACACAGCCTCCTGATCGGGAGTTCGACCCGTAACCATTGCACTACGATGTCGAGATTCTACAACAGTCCCAGCAGATCGGAAGATCGCAAATGCAACATTGCTATTCAAGAAAGGAGGGAGAGAGAAAACCGGGAATTACAGGACAGTTTGTCTGACATCAGTCATCGGGAAAATGCTGTAATCCATTGTTAAGGAAGTGGTGTCAGGGCACTTCGAAAATTATAACATGATTTGACAGAGTCAACATGGTGTTATGTAAATATCATGGGCAGGTACAGAAAATAATCAAATAAGACTAATGTTAAGCTGGCCTTCATATCTCGCGAACTCGATCACCAGCAAGTGATCAGGAAGGCCAATGGAATCTTGGCCTTTATTGCAAAGGGGATGGAGTATAAAAGCAGGGAAATCTTGCTACAGTTATACAGGGTATTGGTGAGGCAACACTTGGAATACTGCATGCAGTTTCGTTTTCCATATTTATGAAAGGATATACTTGCTCTGGAGGCAGTTCAGAGAAGGTTCACTGGTCGATTCCGGAGTTGAGGGGGTTGACTTCTGAGGCAAGGTTGTTTAGATTGGGCCTCTACTCATTGGAATTCAGAAGAATGGGTGGTGATCTTATCCAAATGTATAAGATTATGAGGGGGCTCGACAAGGTGGATGCAGAGAGGATGTTTCCACTGGTGGGGGAGACTAGAGCTCGATCTTAGAATAAGGGGCCGCCCATTTAAAACTGAGATGGGGAGGAATTTCTTCCCTCAGAGGGTTGTAAATCTACGGAATTCACTGCCTCAGAAAGCTGTGGAAGTTGGGACATTGAATATATTTAAGACAGAAATCGCTAATTTCTTAAACGATAAGGGGATCAGGGGTGATGGGAGCGGGCGGGGAAGTGGAGCTGAGTGAATGATCAGATCAGCCATGATCTTATTGAATGGCGGAGCAGGGTCGAGGGACAGTGTGGCCCACTCCTGCTCCTATTTCTTATGTTCGTACAACTGGAACACAAGGGGACAGATGTTGTGTGCAGCTGTACAAAGCCCTGGATAAACCTCACTTGGGGGACTGTGTTCAGTTCTGGTACCGCACAGGCAGCATCTGCTTTTTTGCCAGGAGACGAAACTCACCTCCGATTGTTCATCTACAGCAAGTTTAAACATAATGTTCCCGCCCGGGATAGAACCAGGAACTTTTCACATGTAAAGCAAACGTGATAACCACTACACTACAGAAACCTCTGTCGCAAGAAGCACAAAAGAGGGCAGCTGAACAGTGAGCTCCCTCGGTGCTGATCGGGCCAATGCTGATGTGGAAGCAAGTCATCCTCGACTCCGGGGGACTGCTTCAGAAGAAGAGAGGAGGATCAGGAATGTGTTGACTCACCTTAAACAACTTCTGTCCCACACTGAAAGCTCTCAATCCTTCTCCTCCACTGTCCTTTACAGAAATGTCACGTAATTACCACCCACCATGTTCACTTCCACATCCTCACAGTGGGCCACAGAGACTCCTGCCGTCTCCCCGCGATCAGCGAACTCACCCAGTTTGTAAAATTACAACCGGAACAAGTGTCCCGCAAAGGGCAGGAGAAGCCAGAGAGTCTGTAAACTCAGTGTGTCACAGAAAGTAACGGGGTTATTAACGGTGATTACAGCAATTCATCATCATCATAGGCAGTCCCTCGAAATCGAGGAAGACTTGCTTCCACTCTAAAAGTGAGTTCTCAGGTGACTGAACCGTCCAATACAAAAATTACAGTCTCTGTCACAGGTGGGACAGACCGTGGTTGAAGGAAAGGTTGGGTGGGACTGGTTTGCCACACGGTCCTTCCGCTGTCTGTGCATGTGTTCTGCATGGTCGCGACGATGAGACTCGAGGTGCTCAGCACCCTCCAGATGCTCTTCCTCCACTTAGGGTGGTCTTTATCCAGGGACTCCCAGCTGTTGTTGGGGATGTTGCATTTTATGAAGTGGCTTTGAGGGTCCTTGAAACGTTTCCTCTGCTCACCTGGGGCTCGCTTGCCGTGCAGGAGTTCCGAGTAGAGCGCTTGCTTTTGGAGCCTTGTGTCAGGCATGCGAACAATGAGGCCCGTCCAACGGAGCTGGTCAAGTGTGGTCAGTGCTTCAATGCTGGGGATGTAGTCCTGATTGAGGACGCTAACGTTGGTGCATCTTTCCTCTGAGGGGATTTGCTGGATTTTGCAGAAACATCATTGGTGGTATTTCTCCAGTGACTTGAGGTGCCCACTGTATAAGGTCCACGTCTCTGAGCCATACAGGAGGATGGGTATCACTACAGCCCTGTAGACCATGAGCTTAGTGGCAGATTTGAGGGCCTGATCTTCGAACACTCTCTTCCTCAGGCGGCCGAAGGCTGCACTGGCGCACTGGAGGCAGTGTTGAACCTCGTCGTCGATGCCTGCCCTCGCTGATAATAGGCTCCCGAGGTATGCAATTATTCATCCTCTCACAGACCTCAATTATTTTCATGTGATAAACTGATTGAGAATAGAAAGAGGGTTAGTGCTCGGGATCTTAACCACTCGACCACCATGGAAAAATTATGGTAATGGTATATATTATAAATATATATCTATATTAATAGAATCACAGAATCAGAAAGTTTCAGCACAGAGTGAGGCCATTTCGGCCCATCGTGTCCCCGCCGGCCGACTAAGATCTATCCAGCCTAATCCCACTTTCCAGCTCTTGGTCCAGAGCTCTGTAGGTTGCGGCACTTTAAGTGCACATCCACGTATCTTTTAAATGTGGTGAGGGTCCCTCCCTCTACCACCCTTTCAGGCATTGCGTTCCAGACCCCCACCACCCTCTGGGTGATGAAATGTCCCCTCATATCTCCTCTAACCCTCCCCCAATTATTTTAAATCTATGCCCCCTGTTTGTTGACCCCTCTGCCAAGTGAAACAGGACCTTCCTATCCATTCTATCCAGGCCCCTCAATTTTATACACCTCAATCAGGTCTCCGCTCAGACTCCTCTTTTCCAAAGAAAACAGATTCAGCATCTCCAAACTATCCTCATAGCCAAAATTCTCCAGTCCAGGCAACATTCTAGTAAATCTCCTCTGCACCCTTTCCAGTGAAATCACATCTTTCCTGTAATGTGGTGACCAGAACTGCACGCAGTACTCCAGCTGTGGTGTAGCCAGTGTTTTGTACAGTTCAAGCATAACCTCCTTGCTCTTGTATTCCATGCCTTGACTAATATAGGGAAGTATTCCATTTAACTTCTGAACCACATTAACTACCTGTCCTGCTAGCTTCAGGGATCTGCGGACCTGCACTCCAAGGTCCCTTTATTCCTCTACACTTTTCAGTGTCGTACCATTTAATGTGTATTCCCTTGCCTTGTTAAACCTCTCCAAATGTATTACCACACACTTATCCGGATTGAATTCCATTTGCCACAGTTCTGCCCACCTGACCAGTACATTGATCATCATCATCATAGGCGGTCCCTCGATCGAGGACAATTTGCTTCCATGAGTTCACAGGTGTTTCGATGAAGGACCCGATGTTCCAGTCCTGAACTCCAATTGACGGGGTGGAAGATCCCTTTGTGTGGATTTTTTTAACGTGGGGTGACTGTTGCACATCAGCCACCACACGGGCTTGACAGAGCTGGGTCTTGGTCCAGTGGAAAGGGTTAACCAAGACGACAGGAGACCAGCTCTGCTGCACGGACCCAGTGCCCACACATATCGCAGTGTGGGCTGGCCCTTGCTGCCCCTGGGCACTCGGCTCTTCTGGGCCCCGTTCCCTCATCTGTCGCACCTCCTCCACGATCTGTCGCCGCTCCTCCATCATAAACATTCACCACATCTCTCCACAAACCGCTCATCCGCCCCGACCTTCCCAATCCTCTGTCCCTGGGCCCTGCCGATGTTCCTGCTCACGCTCAAAAATGACGACCAGGGTTTTGATGACGTCACCCAGACGCCCATTTCAAAAACGTCGGCATTTGTTTAAATACCTTAAAAATGTGAACATATATGGAATAAAGCTTGAAGCACCTCCCGGAATTCCTTCTAAGATGGGATTATGGTTTGTTGATCCAGATTCCAGAATCCATGGAGACATGTTACCCGTGGTATCAGGTGGTGTGGCTGGATTCCGATGGACTGCATGGATAGCTTACCAACTTCGCTTGTTGTTTTAGTATCATCGCGCTGGTCCCTCGGAGAACAGTGTGAAGTGGTGGGAGGATCAATGTGGCCAAGATTCGAGTCCTGGTCAATATTTATCCCTCAATCAACATCACAGAGACAGATGATCTGGTCATCATCACAATGCTGCCTATAGGAGCCTGCCGTGTGCAAATTGGCATCTGTGTCTCCCACTCTACAAGAGTGACCGCACTTCAAAAAGTAGTTCATTGGCTGCAAAGCGCCTTGAGAAATCCATTGATATCTTCCTGTAGTCCGCCACTTTCTTCTTCATTATCAACCACTCAGCCTATTTTAGTGTCATCTTAAAACTTCTTACTCATACCCTCAACATTTCAGTCCAAGTCATTGATGTATACCACAAAAAGCAAGGGACCCAGCACCGAGCCCTGCGGAACCCCACTGGATCACAAAATCAACCATTACACTTTCATTCCTGCCTCTGAACAAATTTTGGACCCAACTTGCACTTTGCTCTTGAATCCCATGGGCTTTTACATTCGTAAGCAGTCTGCCAAGTGCGACCTTATCAAAAGCTTTGCTAAAGTGCATATACATTACATCATACCACTACCCTCATCAACCCTCCTGGTTACCTCCTCAGACACGACCTTCCATTGACAAATTCATGTTGACTATCCTTGATTTATCCATTTCTTTCCAAATGAAGATTTATCCTGTCCCTCAGGATTTTTACAAATAATTGTAAAAGGTTCGGCTGGCCAGCCTGTATTTACTCAATCCCTTTCTCCCTTTTTAAACAAAGGTACAACGTTAGCAGTGCTCCAATCCTCTGGCACCGCACCTGTAGCCAGTGAGGATTGGACAATGGTGGTCAGAGCCACTGCTATTTCCTCTTTTGCTGCTCTTATCAGCCTGGGATACATTTCATCCGGGCCTGGGGATTTATCCACTTTCAAAGCTGCTAAGCCACCAATACTTCCTCTCTCACTATGTTTCTTTCATCTAATATTTCACACTTCTCCACCCTCATTGCAAAGTCCACATCGCCCCTCTCTTTTGTGAAATCAGATGCAAAGTATTCATAAAGAATCCTACCCATGTCTTCCGCCTCCGCGTACAGATTCCCTTTATGGACTCTAATCGGCCCCACTCTTTCTCCAGTTATCATCGTGCTCTTAATGTATTTATAAAACATCTTTGGGTTTTCCCAGATTTAATTGCCAACATTCTCTCATGCTCTCTCTTTGCTTTCCTGATATATTTTTTAATTGCACCTCTGCACCTCTAGAGTTTCTTCAGTATTGAGTTATCCGTATCTGTCATAAGCTTTCCTTTTTTTCGTTAACTTTCCCTCTATGGCCCCTGACATCCCGGGAGCTCTAGATTTGTGAGTCCCACCTTTGTTTTAAGGGAACATACTTGCTCTGTACCCTCAGGATCTCCTCCTTGAATGCCTCCCACTGCTCTGACACTGATTTACCAGCAAGTAGCGGTTCTCAGTCCACTTTGGCCAAATTCCATCTCAGCTCAGCAAAATTGGCTTTACCCCAATTGATAACTTTTATTCCTGGTCCCCTTTGTCCTTTTCCATAACTACCCTGAACCTTACTGAGTATGATCACTCGCACCAAAATGCTCTCCCACTGATACCCCTTCTACCTGCCCCTCTTCGATCACAAGACCCAGTCCAGAACCGCTCTTCCCTTGATGGGCTTGTTACATACTGGATAAAGAAGTTCTCCTGAATGCATTTTAGGAATTCTCCACCATCTGTACCATTCACACTATCATTTTCCCAGTTAATATTTGGGTAGTTAAAATCCTCCACTATTACAGCTCTATAGGTTTTGCACTTCTCAACATTCTGCCCATATATTTGTTCTTCTATCTCCCTCTAACTGCCCGGGGGTCTATAGTGCACTCCCAGTAGTGTGATCGCCCCTTATTTGTTCTTTAATTCAACCCACATGGCCTCGTTTGATGACCCCTCTCACACATCATTCATTTTCACAGCTGCAGGATCCATCAATAATCTCTCACAACTCAACTGAAAGCAGCCGGAATGTGCAGCTTTGAGAGGGGCTTTCTGCACCGTCAGGGCTGGAAACTGTAGAGTTTGAATGTGTACCGAACTGTACAGAGTATTCAGCAAATATAGCAGGACTGGGAGACATTGTGCTTTGTTAATACTGAACCAGAAATGCACATTATTCAATGCTTCTCATATTTAATTGAGCCCGTTTTCAGCTGGTTTTAAACGGGAACCTTTTGCGTGTAAATGAATGTGATGACCACTACACTACGGAACCCACGCTTTCAAAGCAGACTGCAACCTGAATTCAGCAACTTAGACCGCTCGGCCATCCTGACTGCTCAATATTACGTGTGGGCACCTGCAGTTTGATTTTGAACTTTTGTGTCCTGTCACATGAAGTAAATGAGGACAGCAGGCGTATCTCTGCCTGACACCGGGGAAACAGTCAGACAGACCTTGGAGCAAGGGTCTGGTTATTGCCAAACAGCAAAGAAAATATTAATTCTGGAATTACCCAAAAGGACAGGTACCTCAACATGATTTAAACACGCAACTTTCTGATCAAGAGGCAGACACACCACCGCTGCACCACGAGGCCGAAACACTGAGTCTGAGATGTTCGTCTCCATGAAGGTTCTGCAATAATAGGGGCTTTAAAATCCCCGCCCGTTCCCACCAGGTGTCAGAAGCAGCGCTCACCTGCCAGTCACCATATGTTTATTTGTTAAACTTTTGTGTTGCTTTCACGGGATTGCATCATTAATTAACCCATCACCTTCTTTTGCACAATGAAAGAAATGCTAACTGAGGGAGAGTCGATACTTTAATCAATAAATACAGCAAATGCTGGAATTCTCAGGAGCTCAGGCAGCATTTGCCAGGAAATTGAACTTGGCTCTGATTGTTCATCCACAGCAAGTTTAAACATAATGCTCCCACTTGGGATCGAACCAGGGACTTTACACGAATAAAGCAAACGTGACAACCACTACACTACGGTAACCTCTGGCAAAGCATTCCCAACAGATGGGAGCTGACCAGTGAGCTCCCTCTGTGCTGATCGGGAATGTGCTGGCTCACCTTAAACAACTTCTGTCCCACACTCAAAGCTCTCAATCCTTCTACTCCGCTGCCTTTACAGAAATGTCACGGATCACCCAGCCACCGTGTTCACTTCCACATCCTCACAGTGGGATCACAGAGGCTCCTACTGTCTCCCTGCCATCAGCGAACTCACCCAGTTTGTAAAATTAAACCCCGAACACCTGTCCGGCAAAGGGCAGGAGAAGCGGGAGAGTGTGTAAGCTCGTTCTGTAACAGATAGTAGTGGGGTTATTAACGGCGATTACAGCAATCATTAATCCTCTCACACACCTCAATTATTTTTCTGCGATGAACTGATTGAGAATGGAAAGAAGATTAATGCTCGAGATCTTAACCACGCGACCAGAGAACAATTTGATAATTTGTATAAATATAGAAATATATATTTATTTATGGACCTGAATATCAACGGCTAGCTGCCGAGACCTCATGGCACGACGGTCGTGCATCTAACTTTGAGCGAGAGAAATTGTTCCACAGTGACACCCATTTCATCTTTTGTTCCCTTTTAAACACTAGAAACTGAGACAGGGGAATAAATAGAGAAATAAAAGCACAGGGATACAGACAAGAGGAATAGAGAAGGGGAAATACTGTCCCCACCCAGAACAAATGCAGAAACCCCTCTGCTGCGCTCGGGGTTGCCACCCACAACCTGGATACACAAACGTCCCAACAGCTCATTGACTATCGGAGTGGGACCGTGCGGCGCTTCAGAAGACAGGTCGAAAAAGAAAAGTCACTGAATCGATCTCATGTGCTCCTTCTGCCAAGAATAGCTACACACAGAAAATGCTTTTATAAAAGTTACACCTGATCTCCAGGTTTGTCAAAAAGTTAGATTGTTGGTCAAGGGGTATGATTCTCGTTTCTGGCTTGTTAATTGAAAATTGCGAGAGATCCCGGTCGAGCACACTATTCTGCCGCTAATTTTGAAATTACATCGAACTTTTGCCAAGAATGACTTGCATTTCTGCAACACCTTTCAGGAACTCATGATGCCTTGAAGCGCTTTACAGTCGTTGAGTTATGTTTGAAGTGTTGTAGTGTGGGGAAAGATGTGCCCAAATCACCCCACACGAACCTCAACTCTTTGCGAAGGAGTTCGGTGCAAATAATCAGGTGCCTCAGGGACTTGGACTTTCTTTGAATGAGTTCTGCTTGTACCTGTATTCAAGCTTGAAACAGCAACTGGGCTTCCATCTCCCGGGAGCAGCGTGTAGCGGTTAGCTAGCAGGTGACGAGGTTTGGGGTTGATGCACGTCACTTTCAATCTTTGAAATTTCACCAAGCAAAGAAATGATGAATCCAACTGTCCCTGTAATCCTTTTGTTCAGGTTTAATCACAGGAATATCTGCAGTCAGGAGCTGAAAAGTAATTAAAACCTACGACTGACTTCGGGACAATCAGAATACATTGTCACAGACAAGGCACCGGAAGGCTGGAAGGTAGATCACACCGGTTGTGGGAGAGCTGGTTGGTGGTGACATGGAAGTGTCTGCAGTGTGCGGGACCAGACTGCTTCCACGCATCCACAATGAATGTCCCTCCCTTTATTTGGGAAAAGTACAACTGAGAGTGGACAAGTTCCATCCTGGTCGGAGCAATCTGAAGCTTTAACTGACTGACACCCTGGTTTGGGATGTCTTGCAGTTTACATTCCAGTTAATCTCTGTGGCGCAATGGGTTAGCGCATTCGGCTGTTAACCGAAATGTTGGTGCTTTGAGCCCACCCAGGGACGAAGCCTTCAACTGTTTTTTCCCCGAGGATTCGGTGCCGCACAGTTCCGGGTTGTCATTGTATGTTTTGGCTGCACGAATATATTCCGCAAACATTGCCAGCTGTGCTGTTATCCAGTGAGTTCCCACTCCTATACATTTATGAACATTTAGTTCATGGAAAATGATAACAATTTTTTACATGGACCATGGTCCTCCATCCAGTCCACGAGAAATAAATTACGTTATTGTGTTTAAAGGAACTGGTGGAAATTGTCTGACCGATCGTTGTGGCTTTGCTCAGATTCTGAGAGTCAACAGTTTGCGAAGAATTATCTCATGGCCAATGCCAAGGACGAAAATGTCTCTCAGCATTTGTTCTAGGAATCCCTCAAATTCACAATGTCCTGCGAGGCGCCTTAATTCGGCGACATAGCTCGCCACTTCCTGGCCCTCCGACCGGTGGCACGTGTAGAACCGATACCTCGCCATCAGATCGCTTTCTTTAGGATTTAGATGCTCGCAGACCAGTGTACACAATTCTTCATAGGATTTAGTTGTTGGTGTCACCAGAGCTGGAAGATTCTTCATGGGGCCATAGGTTGCTGCCCCACAGACGGCAAGGAGGATCGCCCTTCATTTGGCAGCGTTCTCGTCCCCTTCCAGCTCGTTGGCCACGAAGTATTGGTCGAGTATCTCCACAAAGGCTTCGCAATCGTCCACTTCTGAGAACTTCTCCAGGATACCAACTGTTCCTTGCATTTTTGCGTGGTTGTTCATTGCCTCGTCGCCAATTGATACGCTCATAATAAAGGATGAAACTTAGTATTGTGAACAATGAGTAAGTGTGACCTTAGCTACTTTAATAAGACTCCAGAGTACAGGTACCTCATGGGTGGCCTGCTTACATACCGTGCTCCCAAGGGATACTGGGATCCATTGGGACTCCGACAGGTAGGCCCTCTGATGATGGTGTGTACAGGTTGTCATTGGTTAAATACATAAAACAAGATGTGTACAGAAATCAACCATCAAAAGCCCTGTCATTAACCGCAAAGGGTTTCCTGCAATTTTATGATCGCAAAGCGCTTTCAGTCCTTGTCCTTAAAATTGCAGACGCAGAAATTGGGGAGTTTAATGACTTTGAAAGGAGGACATTGTTGTTTGGTGCCGTTCTGGCCTGAGAAATGTTTGTGAAAGGAACTTTTTGCAGAGAGAGGGATTGAGCATTTCAGCTTGTTCCTGAACACTTCTCTCTGGGCACTGAGCTAAGCAGCAATTTCTGTCGTGTGGAGGTTATCACATTTCCTTCACACGTGAAAATTTCCCGGTTCAAGCCTGCGCAGAAACATTATTTCTCAAACAAAAACTTGTCTGCAATAAAAGCTGTTTTGGATACATTGTTGAATGAGTAATGCACATTTAAAACCAATCTCCTCCAATACAGAGTGTGTAAAATTAGATCGGGGATAAAACTTCATCAAGGATTAAAGTTTCATGAATTATTAAAGTTCACTTTTTGAAGTTTTGACTGTCTCTGTCAGCATTTCATTCATTCTGTGAAACAATGCTGTCGGTTTATACCAGCAGATCTAAGCTGCATTTGAAACCCGCAAACAACTCATTAATTATTCGCTCTTCCCCAGTTCCAGAGCTCAGAGAGTTATTGTCCATCCCTGGGATGCAAGCTATCTCAGAGCCGGGCCAAAGCTCCCCGTACACCGAGCACAGGCTCAGGAAAACCCCGGGGGAGAGGTTATCCCGGTCACTGGGCCTTCCAGCAGCCCTGAACAAGCGCCCGGTCTGAAACTTTCCAGAGTAATAACTTGTATCTGGAACATTTAACAGTAAGGACGGCCGAGTGGTCTGAGGCACTGCTTTCATTATTTGATTAAATTATCAATTCTCCCTCAGTTCGCATTTTTATCATTGTGCAAAAGAAGATCATGGGTTCATTAATGATACTGACCCGCGAAAGCAACATGAAAGTTTAATGAAAAGTAAACGCCCAACGTGGGGCTCGAACCCATGACCCTGACAGTAAGAGTCTCATGCTCTACCGACTGAGCTAGCCGGGCTTCTCAACATTTACTCTGTCAATCCCCTTCAGAATATTGTCCGTTTCAATGAGATCACCTCTCATTCTTCTCAAATCCAGAGAGTATCGGCATATTCTGCACAATCTCTCACCACAGGACAGTCCTCTCATCCCAGGAATCGATCTGGTAAACCTTCGTTGTAGCACCTCCAAGGCAAGTGTATCCTTCCTCAGAAAAGGAGACCAAAACTGTGCGCAGTACTCCAGGTGTGGTCTCACCAGGGCCCTGTACAATTGGAGCAAGATTTCCTTACTCTTGCACTATGGGCGGAATATTAGGTGCTATGGTCCGAATATCCTGTTTTTCTGCTGATTCTACGGTTGTATAAAAAGTTATTAAAATTCGACAGTCACTCGGCAAACATATTTGTATTTCCTTCAGTGTGCTACACATGTGGATGGATTAATGATGATTGAAACAATTATTCAGTATCTTGCAGACTTGAATTATATTTGTCAGCTTGCTCTGTAAAAATGCTTTGCCTGACCGGGAATCAAACCCAGACCACGGCAGTGAGAGCACCGAATCCTAACCACTAGACTACCAGGGAACACTGCTTGCAGCCTCTGCGACAGCTTTAAATATAGTCAGCTTACAATCACAGCTGAGAATTGTGCGGTGACACGGCGTGTAACTGGATTTGCTGGGAGCAGCGTGGAGGCCCCGACCTGCGTGAGAACACCAGCGGCAGGTCGGGGCCATAAAAGGAGCGGTGAGCGGCGGCCTGGGAGCAGCGTGGTGGTGTACCACGGCAAGGTACAGCGCGAGCTGGTGCAGGAGCGCGACGTCAGCGAAGAGTGACGTCATCAATGTCCAGGTCGGTGATTGGAGCGTGGGCAGGTACAGCAGGAGCAGCGAGAGACTGCGGAGGGATGTGATCGGGGCCCAGGGGCGGCGTGAGTTCAGGGCAAGGGGCCCAGGGGCAGCACGGGCCAGCCCACACTGCGATATGTGTGCACACTGGGTCCATGCAGCAGAGCTGGTCTCCAGTCGTCTTGGATAACCCTTGCCACTGGACCAAGACCTCGCTCTGTCAAGCCCGTGTGATGGCTGGGGTGCAACGGCCACCACACGTTAAAAAAAATCCACGCACAGGCATCTTCCACCCTTCAACATGCAGTTCGGGACCTGGAATATTAGGTCCATCATTGAAACACCTGTGAACTCATCCTTTTTTGGCGTGGAAACAAGTCATCCTCGCTTCGAGGGACTGCCTATGATGATGATGAACTGGATTTGCTGCAGTCCGCGGGCAGCAGTTGATGAAAGCGGGCGTGAGAGGGTGAGAGACAGGTGGGCACTGTTTCTGATGCTGTCTGACCCACCGGTGGGAGTGGCCGGGGATTTTAAAGCCCTTTCATTGCACCAATGCAGGGTAAATGAAACTGTGTTTCAGGAACCTTCATGTATACAAACATGGGCACTCTGTCCTGTCGACCTCGTGGTGCAACGGTAGTGTGTCTAACTCCAGATCAGAAGACTGCGTGTTTATATCACGTCGGGATCACAGCACTTTTCCATATTGTTCTTCCGGAATTGAGATTTTCTTCGCTGCATCACAATTTACTTTCCCACCCATCTTTGTACCATCAGCAAACTTGGCTACATTACACTCGGTCCCGATATCCCTGGGATAGGAGAGGGAAGACACACCGGAGAGGTGTAAGCTTGTGGACCGGAGAAGTTGCAGCTGCTGGAGCTGTGCGTTTTATCGGGGAGGGACGGGGGGAGAGCCCGCCGAGCGACCGGAGAAGCTGAGAAGCTGCTGTGCTTTTCATCGGGTTTAACACTGTTTAAAAATGGCAGAGTGCCAAGTTTTCTCTCCCTACTGCCCATACGCGAAGGTGCCGGCAGTGTTTTCGGCGCAGGCATTTGGCTCCGCCCCCCACTTCACCATCGACACCACGCCAGGACTCCGGGGACTGTACACAGCGGCCAGGATGGGGCGAGTTTTTCCCCCGCGCCATTTCCAGCGAGCAAAGTCGGTGCGCTTGAGGTCAGTGCGCCGACAATACTGCTTGGGGGAAATCTAGTCCTTGAAGAGTAAGGAGTACACTGAAGGAAATACAAATATGTTTGCCGAGCAACTGTCAAATTTTAATAACTTTTTATACAACCATCGAATCAGCAAAAAAACAGGGCATTCGGCCCATAGTACCTAATATATAGCCCACAGTACAAGAGTAAGGAAGTCGTGCTACAATTGTACAGGGCCCTGGTGAGATGAGGAGAAACTTCTTCGCTCAGAGAGTTGTTAACCTGTGGAATTCTCTGCCGCAGAGTTGTTGATGCCAGTTTGTTAGATATATTCAAGAGGGAGTTAGATGTGGCCCTTATAGCTAAAGGGATCAAGGGGTATGGAGAGGAAGCAGAAAAGGGGTACTGAGCTGAATGATCATCCATGATCTTATTGAATGGTGGTGCAGGCTCGAAGGGCCGAATGGCCTGCTCCTGCATCTATTTTCTATGTTTTGATGTTTCTCTGTCCTGCTACTGCTTCTTTAATAATGGATTCCAACATTTGCCCAACCACAGATGTTCGGCTAACTGCTTTTTGTCTGCCTCCTTTTTTAAATAGTGGCATTACATTTGCAGTTTTCCAATCTGCTGGGTCCTCCCCAGAATCCAGCGAGTGCATGTCCACAGATCACTGAAATTAGCAGGCCAGGTAGCTAAGGTGGTTGAGAAGAAATATGGAATGCTTGCCTTTATTAACTGAGGCATCGAATACAAGAGATGGGGTCGGTGGGGCAGGTTAGGTCACAGTTGGAGTACTGCGTGCAGTTCTGGTCGCCATATTACAGGAAGGACATGATTGCACTAAAGATGGTGCAGAGGAGATTTACGAGGATTTTGCCGGGAGTGGAGAATCTTAGCCATGAGGACAGATTAGAAAGCCTGGATTTGTTTTCCATAGAACAGAGACTGAGGGGAGACCTCATTGAGGTGTATAAAATTATGAGGGTCCGAGATATAGTGGATAGAAAGGACCTATTTCCCTTAGCAGAGGGGTCAACAGCAAGGAGGCATAAATTTAAAGTAATTGGTCGAAAGTTTAGAGGGGATATTTCTTCACGCAAAGGGTTGTGGGGGTCTGGAACTCACTGCCTGAAAGGGTGGTAGAGGCAGAAACCCTCAACACATTTAAAAAGTGCTTGGATGTGCACCTGACGTGCCGTAACCTGCAGGGTTATGGACCTCGAGCTGGAAAGTGGGATTAGGCTGGAGAGCCTCTAGTTGGCCGGCGCGGACACGATGGACCGAAATGGCCTCCTTCCGTGCTGCAAACTTCTTTGATTCTATGAACTCATTTGCAAAGAGTTGAGGTGCGTGTGAGGTGATTTGGGCACATCTTTCCTCACATGACAACATTTCAAAGGTACATAACGGCTGTAAAGCGCTTTGGGTCGTCATGAGTTACTGACTGACGCTGCAGAAATCCAAGTCCTTTTTGCAAAATTGCAATGCAATCTCAAGGCTCATCTGGGATTTGCAGTAAGGATCATTCTGCAAATTTCAAGTGTTAGCGTTAGTGTTTTCTTAGAAGAATCACTCAACACTCAGAGTCGGTTCCAATGCCTGGCGGCATTTAATAACGCTCAGCGGGGAGGAAACACACAGGACCGTATCCAGGTTTCTCTCCACAGAACAAAGAGTTACATGTACCTTTATATGTTTCACAACAGTTACAAAACAGTTTACTACAGTTACACAGTCCATCACGGCTGGACACAAGCCAATCACAACGATTATAGATTACATATAGGTTCTTTTAACCCAATAGAATTCTCCTAGTATCCAGGGAACCATATGTTCGGTGATTGTCAGCTTGGGCTGATCGATGGCTTTATAGGTTCTCTCCCTAGTTCTTTCATCTGGGAGAAATAATTGGTATATAGCCTTGTTTACAGCAAATGGTTTCCCTCTTATCTTTCTTCCTGGGGAATTAATTGGTTTATGGCCTTGTTCACAGGAGATGGTTTCCTTCTTATCTCTGTCTTCCCGCATCCCAGGCATTCCTATAGTGGGCCTCACAGGGTTATTGCTTGGTCATTGAACGTTCAACAGTTCACAGCTTGACTACCTGATTTCCCATAATGCCTGGGCAGCCATTTAATGTGTGTGTCCATTTAAGCTTATGTGAGTTTTAAATATCCAGCAGGTGCCTAATGCCTAAGTCTATATATATATTTCTACTCTCTACAACAATTCCCCCTTTCGGTAAAGGGACTAGTCCTAGTCCCCTTTTAACCGAAATACTGCCTTTATCTGATATTTGTGCACGGCCCGGTACTCCTTGCCTCAACGTGCTGGCCAGTCACGCGGTTTCAGGAGTTCCGGTTGCTTAAATCAAATTAACAAAGGCTAGCTCCTCCCGTCCCCTTATCAAACAGGCCTGTTTAATATCCAGGGAACGGTGATTAGTCCGTTTCCGCCGTTTGTGGCGCCTGCATACCTGGCAGGCCATCACGCCCCATGTTATTGCTAAGATTAATTGTATTCCGACCAGTGTGTGTGAAATAATTCGGATCCATGGGTGAATGTTCAAATTTATTCCCCAGTCCCAGACCTTTCTCCACCAACTCTGACTTTGTAAGTCTACCTCGGTATCTTCTTCCAGTTCTTTGATTTTAGTTTGTAGCTGCTGATAAAGTTTTACAGATTGACCCACTCTGAGCCTCAACTCCCGTAATACTTCGGTTAGATGTGGGATAGGGACCTGCTCTGGCTCGTTATAATCCTGCAAATGATCATGGAGCTGATCAGTTACTTCAATAACTTCGGACATCCTGCGCCTAACCTGGGTGATATGCGCTTGGCCGATCGCGACAGGTCGTAGTGGTGTAAAGCAAAAGTTTGGCTGCGGTATAGGGCACTGCAGGTCATTATACTGGTATGAACGCTCAGTAGTAGAGACGCAGTATCTTCCCCTCCCTCCGTAGCCTGCCCTCGCGAAGTGCATGTATGCGGGCACTATTTCTAGTACACACCCGTTGGTTCGGTTAAACCCGCACTCGTCTAGTTCCCCTCGGCCCACCGGGTGAGGGCATACTGTGATTTCCCCCCTTTGCTTGCAATCTGCTAGGGAAATCCCAGTAAGTATGTTGTTTCGACGAACGGCAGAGGTGGTGGTTAGGTAGTAGCGTATGGAGACATTTTGCCGTATTACTCCGATATTCTCTAGTTGGTATAAGGGGAACGGCCCTGAGTCCGGCGTTGCTATGGGGATCAACAGGGCTATCCCTATCCCGGTAGTCCTACCTATCTGGCAATCTGGAATTGCGGGGTATACTCGGGTCAGTCCCTTCAGAGTACAATTATCCAGTGACCCCTTTGGTTCGCCAACTGAGCCAAATGTGAACTGTCTATCCAATCGGGTACTTCCCCGCGTTGGATCTGGTTGAGGTTGTGGCGGATCTGTCCCACCATCCACAGACCATAAGCATGACAGAGTTGCCCCTGTCTTTGCTTTATTGTATCTTCTTGTTCTCTATCAATGAGGTGATTGATGGTTTTAGCGTGAGCTTCCAGGACTGAGATGCCATCCAACTGGATTTCGGCACCCTCCTTTCCTAGGTTGGCCTGGTCTTCCTGGTTTTGCTCAACCCTCTCCAATAACCCCTTCATCACCCCTTTAAGCTGTTCTACCCTCTCATTTAGCCCTTGTATGTCTATCGAGTTCACTACGGAGGTTCCTGTATTGAAAACCGTAGCAACATCATTTACTGTTTCCCTCTTCACCCTGGCTGCTAACCCCTGTCCCCGGAACTTACAGGCACCCATGGCATCGGCAGCCTGCTGCATTACGACTTTACTTAATACATTGTACATCTTCCTTGACTGTTCGGTACAATATTCCGGCATCTGGATGCCTGAAATATTGATCAGAACAGGCACAATTTCATGTTTAACATTATCATACAATAATTCCCCTTCGTTGCACATTGCAATCCCATTTTCTGGTCCCTCAGTAGTTATGGGACAAGGCAGTTCTTCGGGCAATGTAGTGATTCTTATGGGGCGCGGTGTCGGAGGGGGTGAGAAACATACATACAATTATATTGCAGCCGCCCCCGCCTCCTCGTAATAACCACACAGCCCCATTCCCTTCTTGCGGATGACTGATTGCTGGGATTGTCCCGGAGGCGCGCAAATTATGCCGAAAGTACATTCATCAGGCCCTTTGACATCCCTCCGTTTAATGCATCTGCTCCTTATACCCGTGGAGCACTGTACACATACTCTTATTCTTATTAGGATTCTTATTAGGATTCACTTGTAACCATGCATTAAAATAAGTCCAGTCCTTGCTCCAGTCCTTGGCTGCTGGGATGCACATTCCGTCCGTTAAATTAAACAAGACTCCATAGTTCATATAGTTGTTTATTTCCAGCGTGCTCTGCTGTACGTCGGTGTTGCCCAGGGTCCGTGCATGTCGCAGGGCTATCCATATTACGAGTAGCGCCTTTCGTATTCCCATTCCGGTAAGTATTACCTGTAATTTTAAACAGACGGCCTGGTCGTCACCCGGGGTTAAGTTTTTTTGCTCTACGAGTGTCCCTGTCACCCTGCAAAATCAGAAGGACAAGGTTATAATCGAACCATTTCGAGCTGAATCTGTAGGGCGTGCGCCCGTGTCTTTACCCACTTAAATATTACCCAAACTCCTATTATGACCAAGGCCAAAGCTATTCCTCCAAACATCGCTGTCTGCTTTACCGTTAGGTTGGGTTTGTGGACTACACCTACCCACCGTGGGGTACATTGGCTCTATTGCCAGAGGTGATGGTGCTATGGCTGCGCACTGCACTATCCGTCTAGACCCGTTATCTCTTCCAGCCTGTTTATCTTAGCTTTTAACTCTTCAATTTGTTTTTTTGAGTATCTATTTCTTTATTGTATCAGGCAAGTATTATTACATAAGCTAGTTCTGTTTTTATTTTTGTTTCCTCTGTTAGGTGAGTCTTTTTTTTTTCCTATTAAGAAATCCAAATTAATAATGTTCAGTATAAAACGGCTGTCAATGGAAAGGGTTAACTCCTTTCCAGGTTTGTAAGAAGACCTGATGTCATTACGTGACTTCACGTAATCATCTGAAAAAAAAAAGTCTTTGTGCCTTCAAAACTGGCTTCGAAATTAGGAATCCGTTAAAAACAGCATAAATCATTAGAGTAAACTCCAATGTTTTCTTAACTTCTTAATTCAAGTACTTGCCAAAGAATTTTTTTTTTAATGGTTTTAAAACAAGACCACACATACAATAGCAATTTTGTTTACTGAAATTCAATTCTGTTTTTATTTTATTTCTCTCTTTCTCCTCGTTATCTTCAAAACCCTCCTGCTTGTTTAAACTGTTCGGGACATTTTTGATAAACACTGTCCATTTTGGAAATCTTTTCAAACTGCATTGAAACTTTTTCATAATTTAAAATTCGAATCCATGTAGAGTGTTTTTTACTTATTCCAAATTTTTTTTTTCTTCGAATTAAACCAATATCTTTTTCACAGCAAACATCAACTAGTATTTAGTAAATTATGTCTTTTTCCATTTAGTCCGTTACATCTTTTTTTTCTTTCTTCAAGTTAGGTTTTGTATTTTACACGGAGGGTTCGTAACTCCATAAAGTTGTTAATTTAAAATCATTTGTTTACTTTCAAAGTGGCGTCTTTATCTTTTTCTTTTTCTCCACAACTGGAATGGAGTCCGGCTTTGAGAGTTTGAGTGCTGCCTTTCGTTATCTCAAAATGCTCCAGTTTCAAAGTCGTTACTAAAGCTTGCTGTTTTTAACATTTTCCAAAAGTTCCTTTTACACCTTCGCAGATAGCTCGCCACTTGCCCAGGAGTTTGACCTGATCAGATTTAATTTAATCTTTTTCTTTTTTTTTAAATCCACCTCAGTATTTCCTGCGCCTTCTCTGAATATCTCAAAATCCCAATTCAAACGTTGTAATTTCAATCCTTATTTAAAACTTTTTTTTTTAGAAGCTCTTTTTTTTTTAAAGCATTCTTTATCTCATTCCGAGACTAAATTTATGTCTTTCAACCCAATCAATCATTGCATGTTTTCTTTCGGCAAGTAAGTGAGCATGTCAAATAAATATTTTGCTCAACAAACCTATTCTTTATTTGTTTATTTTCCTAGCTCCGTAACTTATCATCCGAATAAATCCACACCTGCGTTTCGAACTTAAATTTCTTAAAACTTCCCACATACAGGACAACGTTACAAATGGTTAAAAAAAGACTTTCACTCTGTTTCTAAAATAAACAGACACTTGCATTCCTTTTCCAACCAGGCTTTCGGAACATGAAAACATAAAAAATTCATTCTGCAGTCAAAAATCACACAGACACTTCTCACTCAACGATCATACATTTACAAAAGTCTCTCTTCTTGTCTTGGCCGGCTCTATTTTTGGATCCATGACCTTTCAGGGAATTCGTAGTTTTATCTAAATAATTCCTCACATAACTAGTTCCTGAGGATTCCATCCTGCTTTAATCATTTTTTCAATTAGATTCTTTTGTTTTTCCGCCAGGTGGCGGCTAAGCGACCCTTCTGGTCCCCACTCGAGTTTACTTGTTTTCATGGCCATTCCTGGGTAGGACTAGTACCGTTAGGAATCTACTCTCAGAGGTCCGCTTTCGACCTAGCGCGACTTGTAGTAAACTGTCTCTTGGCTACTGTCAGGTCACAAGTTCTGCTGTTACACAAACTTATACAATTCTTAAAAACGCGTTTTAGCAATTCCCGCAGTGCTCTACGTATCCTTAACGTCTACCTACCACCGCTCAGCCCGTTGGTCCGACCCTGTTCACAGGTTTGGATTCCATTAGCCGCTGTACACCGCTTGGTTCTACCCCGGGGTATTTCAAATTACACTACTGGGTCCGGAAGATGTCTCTCGGTATCACGATCCCACGGTCTAAGTGTGTTCCCTACGCCTACTTGGTTCCTGGCCGTCACGTGGGACAAAAGTCCTCTTAATTCAGGCTCAGACTAGGCGTTTGAGATATTAGACCGTCTCCTCATGTCGATCAACCAGCTTCCACCTTCCGCACCCTTTATACTTAAAAATTGTTTTTTATACTCAGCCGGATTTCTTTTCCAAGGGCGTCCGGCGACTCCGGGAAATCCCGTCGACTACGCCATTGTTAGCGTTAGTGTTTTCTTAGAAGAATCACTCAACACTCAGAGTCGGTTCCAATGCCTGGCGCCATTTAATAACGCTCAGCCAGGAGGAAACACACAGGACCGTATCCAGGTTTCTCTCCACAGAACAAAGAGTTACATGTACCTTTATATGTTTCACAACAGTTACAAAACAGTTTACTACAGTTAGACAGCCCATCACGGCTGGACACAAGCCAATCACAACGATTATAGATTACATTTAGGTTCTTTTAACCCAATAGAATTCTCCTAGTATCCAGGGAACCATATGTTCGGTTATTGTCAGCTTGGGCTGATCGATGGCTTTATAGGTTCTCTCCCTAGTTCTTTCATCTGGGAGAAATAATTGGTATATAGCCTTGTTTACAGCAAATGGTTTCCCTCTTATCTTTCTTCCTGGGGAATTAATTGGTTTATGGCCTTGTTCACAGGAGATGGTTTCCTTCTTATCTCTGTCTTCCCGCATCCCAGGCATTCCTATAGTGGGCCTCACAGGGTTATTGCTTGGTCATTGAACGTTCAACAGTTCACAGCTTGACTACCTGATTTCCCATAATGCCTGGGCAGCCATTTTATGTGTGTGTCCATTTAAGCTTATGTGAGTTTTGAATATCCAGTAGGTGCCTAATGCCTAAATCTATATATATATTTCTACTCTCTACAACACAAGTAACAACCAGGAAGCAAGAATCATACCCCTCGACCAACAAACAACCTGCTTAGCAAATGTGGAGATAAGATGTAACCATTATTGAAGCATTTTTAGTGTGTGTTGCTATTCTTGATCAGAGGAGCACATGAGACGGAATCAGTGACTTTGCCTTTTCGACATGTCTTCTGAAGCGCCGCACGCTCCTGCAGTCAATGAGCTGTTGGGACGTGAATGTATCCATCATCATCATCATCATAGGCGGTCCCTCGAAACGAGGATGACTTGCTTCCACGCCGAAAAAGGATGAGTTCACAGGTGTTTCAATGAAGGACCCGAACGACATCCCGAAGGGTAGAAGATGCCTGTGCGTGGATTTTTTAAACGTGTGGTGACCGTTGCACCCCAGCCATCACACGGGCTTGACAGAGCGAGGTCTTGGTCCAGTGGCAAGGGATAAGCAAGACGACAGGCGACCAGCTCTGCTGCACGGACCGAATGCACACACATATCTCAGTGTGGGCTGGCCCGTGCTGCCCCTGGGCCCCTGGCCCCAAACTCATGCCTCCCCTGGGCCCTGATCAATTCTCTCTACAGTCTCTCGCCGCTCCTTCGCCCCGATCTCGCCGCTCCTGCTGTACCTGCCCACGCTCCAATCACCGACCTGGACCTTGATGACCTCACTCTTCGCTGCCGCCGCCCTCCTGCACCAGCTCGCGCTGCTCCATGGAGTAGTCTCCCGGGACCTCCAAGCTGCTCCCAGGGCCGCTCGCCGTTCCTTTTATGGCCCCGACCTGCCGCTGGTGTTCTCCCGTTAGTGTATCCAGGCTGTGGGTGGCCACCCCGAGCGCAGCAGAGGGGTTTCTGCATTAGTTCTGAGTGGGGGCAGTATCTTTCCCCTTCTCTCTTCCTCTTGTCTATATCCCTGTGCTTTTATTTCTCTATTTATTCCCCATGTCTCAGTTTCTAGTGTTTAAAAGGGAACAAAAGATGAAAAGGGTGTCACTGTGGAACAATGTCTCACTCAAAGATCAACGCATTACCGTTGCACCATGAGGTCTTGGTAGCGAGCCGTTGATATTCAGGTTCATATATAAATACATATAAATATATCTATATGTCTCATAGCCGTTCCCTGATGGTCGAGCGGTTAAGATCCGGCGCGGTAACCTGATTTCAATTCTCGATCAATTCATCGCATAAAAATAATTGAGGTCTGTGAGACGATTAATAATTGCTGTAATCACCATGAATACCAATACTTTCTGCGATAGACCGAGCTTACAGACTATCTTGCTTCTCCTGCCATTTACCGGGCACGTGTTTGGGGTTTAATTTAGTAAACTGGGCGAGTTCGCTGATTGCAGGGAGACGGTAGGAGCCTCTGTGGCCCCACTGTGAGGATGTGGAAGTGAACACGGTGGCTGGGTGATCCGTGACATTTCTGTAAAGGGCAGTGGAGGAGAAGGATTGAGAACTTTCAGTGTGGGACAGAAGTTGTTTAAGGTGAGCCAACACATTCCCGATCAGCACAGAGGGAGCTCACTGGTCAGCTCCCCTCTGTTGGGGCTGTTGTGCCAGAGGTTTCTGTCGTGCAGTGGTTATCACATTTGCTTTATACGTGAAAAGTACCCGTTTTGATTCTGGGTAGAAACATTATGTTTAAACTTGCTATAAGGGAACAATCGGAGGAGAGTTTAGTCTCCTGGAAAATGCTGCTTGACCTGCTGAGATTTCCAGCATTTGCTGTTTTTATTTGCTATTTATTCTCCTGTTAAAAGGCTCCTTTATTCCTGATTTGCTCTTTATTTCACTTCAATAAATAGATAACTTTCAGTGAGAGAAAACGGATCCACCGGGGACCTTTCGTGTGTGAGGCCAACGTGATATCCGCTACACTGCAGCCCATCAAAGGGCGAGAAACCATTGAATATAAAGGATGAGCTCACAAATATCAGGGGCAGTGCAGTCTGGTCAACGTCAAACCCTCCTTTCTTATTCAGCAGAGGCATGAATGGGAGTCAGACGTCACAAAGTTTAATGAAAGACACAAGTACAAGTAAAACTTCCAAATCTTTTCACTGTAAAATTCTTTCACTTTATTTGAAATCCTACTGCGTTGAATCTGAAAATGATCACCATGGGATTTTATCTTCACTGCTGATTCTAATTTCTCTGCACGGAAGGAATCACCGGTGCTGTTAAATTTGACAAAAGTTGCCCCAGATTCCTGGTGACATCGGTAATACAGTGTGTAAAATGGGTTGACATGCTGAAGAACATAAGAACAAAAGAAATAGGAGCAGGAGTCGGTCATGCGCCCCTCGAGTCTGCTCCGCCATTTAATACGATCATGGCCGATGCGATCATGGACTCAGTTCCACTTCCCTGCCCGTTCCGCAAAGCACAGGTCAAATGATTGAAGTATCGAATGTCCCTCAGTTAGCATTTCTTTCATTGTGCAAAAGAAGGTGACGGGTTAATTAATTATGCTTTTCCATGAACGCAACACAAAAGTTTCAGAAAAAAACATACGGTGACTGGCAGGTGAGCTTTGCTTCTGACACCTGGTGGGAATGTGCGGGCAATTTCAAGCCCTTTGTATTGTGAAAGCTTCATATAGAGGAACATCTCAAATACATTGTGTAGGCCTCGTGGCGCAATTGTAGCGCGTCTGACTTCAGATCAGTAGGTTGTGTATTCAAATCACGTCGGGGTAACTGTTCTTTCAGAATTAATATTTTCTTGTCTGTTTGGCAATAACCAGACCCTTGTTCCAAGGTCTGTCTCATTGTTTCCATGGTGTCAGGCAGAGATACGCCTGCTGCCCTCATTTAATTCATGTGCCAGGACACACAAGTTACAAATCAACTTGCAGGTGGCCACACACACCGGCGAGCGGTCGAAGGTGCTGTGATTCGATCGCAGTTTTCTCTGGAGGTGTCGGTTTGAATCCAACTTCTGACATTTCTTGTTTTAAATCATAAAGCGAAACTCATTGTTTGTCACCACGACCAACTCGTTAAAACTGGGATTCAGCAGTTCACCTGCTCGCTTAACATTTCCGTCTGACCTGGTGCTGAAAGTGGAGATGTTTCTGCAGCGTCGCGGTTAACACGTTCGCCTCACACGCGAAAGCTCACCGGGCGGGAATATTTTCTGTAGCTTTCTCCTCATGCATGCTCAGGGGCGAGTTTGTTCTCCTGTGAAAAGTTCATAAGATGATAAGCATGTAGGAATTAGGGGCCGGAGTATGCCATTCGGCCCCTCGAGCCTGGTCCACCATTCAAGAAGATCCTGGCAGTTCCTCGACAGCAAGTTTAAACATCTGGGGCAGAGCCAACAGGTGACTGTCTGGAATCAGTGAGAGAACGGTATGTTTGGCAGAAGCCTGGCGAGCTCAGTCAGTGAAATATAAGACTTTTAATCTCAGGGTCGTGGTTTCGACACCCACATTGGACATTTACAATTTTTCATAGAATTTTCGAATGATAGAAATTTGCAGCACATAAGGAGGCCATTTTGGCCCATCACTTCCACCCCGGCCAACAAGAGGCAATCCAGCTTCATCCCACTTTCCAGCTCTGGGTCCACAACCCTGCAGGTTACGGCACTTCAGGTGCACATCCAAATACTTTTTACATGTGGTATCTGCCTCCGCCATTCTTTCAGGCAGCGAGTTCCTGACCGTCACAAACCTCTGCATGAAGAATTTTACCTTCAAATCCTCTTTAAACCTTCTACCAATTACTTTCAATATATGCCCCCTGGTTGTTGACCCCTCTGCTATCCACTATATCTAGGCCCCTCATAATTTTATACATCTCAATGTTGTCTCCCCTCAGCCTCCTCTGTTCCAATGAAAACAAACCCAGCCGATCCAATCTGTCCTCATAGCTAAGATTCTCCACGCCTGGCAACATCCTCGTAAATCTCCTCTGTACCCTCTCGTACAATCACATAATTCCTGTAATACGGTGACCAGAACTACATGCAATACTCCAGCTGTACCCTAACCAGTGTTTTATACATTTCAAGCATAACCAACCTGCTCTTCTATCCCATGCCTCAGCCAATAAAGGCCAGCATTCCGTGCGTCTTCTTACCCACCTTATCCAACTGGCCTGCTACCTTCAGGGATCTGTGGACATGCACTCCAAGGTCCCTTTGTTCTTCCACACTTCTCAATGTCGGACCATTTATTGTGTGTTTCTTTCCTTGTTTGCCCTCCCCAAATGCACAGCCTCACACTTCTCTGGATTAAATTAGTATCACCTGAAAACGTTTCAATCATACCTCCTATATTTAAGTGTCGATCATTGATGTTGCCACTAAAAGCCAAGGAACTAGCACTGAGCCCTGTGGAACCCCACTGGAACCATCCTTCCTGTCCCAAACACTCCCATCAAACATTACCCTTTGCTTCCTGCCTCTGAGCCAATTTTGGATCCAACTTGCCACTTTGCCCTGGTCCCATGGGCTTTTACTGTCGTGACCAGTCTTCCAGGTGGGAACTTGGCGAAAGCTTTGCTAAAATTCTGATACACTGCATCATACGCACTGCCCTCATCGATCCACTTGGTTACCTCCTCAAAAAATTCAATCAAGTGAGTCAGACAAGACCTTCCCTGAACAAATCCATGCTGACTATCCATGATTAACCCATGTCTTTCCAAATGCAGAAATTAAATCATTGATAAATTTTATCCTGCTTTCACGGGAAAACACCATTAATTAACTGATGATCTTTGTTGTGTATGTATAAAATAAGTATACACCCTGTACACTCAATGTACAGTTACATAAGACCACTGGATGTATATTCACACTGTATACACTGTGCTTGTACCACCAGAGGGCGAAACTGGTGGAGACCTCGGGGTCACCTGTACACAACAGGTAACCAGGTATAAAAGGGAGCTCACAGTACTGTACCCTCACTCAGGAGCTGTAATAAGTGGACTAAAGTCACCACAGTTCAAGTACAATACCTTACCTCGTGGAGTCATTACTAGAGTGCTTACAAACACGATAACTGGTGACGAGAATACGAATTTCCATGTGACAATGGCTAACCTTGGCACGTTTGAACAATTCGCCGATGGGGAAGATTGGGAGGCCTTTGTGGAAAGGCTCGAACACTTCTTTATTGCGAATGACGTGGGGGGAGACGACCCGACCTCGCTGGCTGATAAGTGCAGAGCTATCCTGCTCAGCAGTTGTGGGCCCACCGTCTATGGTCTTGTCAGGGACCTGCTAGTCCCAGAGAAGACAATAACATATGTGGAGCTCGTAACGCTGATACAGGAAAACCTCAAACCTATAGAGAGCATCCTCACAGCTGGACACAGGTTCTCTCCCCACCGGTGGATCCGAAGGCCAAGAAATCGCAAAATATGCTGCAGACCTGAGACGATTGGCTGCACCATGTGATTTTAGCGATCACCTCACCGAAGTACTAAGGGACATCTTTGTTATTGGAATCGGTCACGAGGGCCTTCTCCACAGGCTGCGCTCTGCGGACACCACGGTCACCCTGCAGAAGGCAATTAACGTGAGCCAGGCGTTCATGATCTCGGCCTGCGATTCCAAGTGGATGTCTCACCCCCAGGACTCTAACCCAGCAAGTACTGTGAACCGAAAGTTGCCTTTTAGAGGCAGGGCTGCTGCTAGCAGTTTCTCTCAGGGAAGAGAGAATAGAAACCCGAGTCCCACAGTCCTGAGTCCGCCACATGGGGCCACCTGGCCAACCCCATGCTGGCGCTGTGGAGGAAATCACAGGGCCCACCAGTGCCGCTATAAAGACTATACTTGCAAAGGCTGTAACATGAAGGGCCACCTCCAGCGAATATGCAAGAGAAATCATACTCACCGAGTCGATGAAGAGTTGGCTGATCATCCGGAGTCCAGCGACGATGAGGTGTACGGAGTGTTTACCTGCACCACCGAGAGTTCCCCGGTGAAAATGGAAGTTGAAGTCAACGATGTTCCAGTCACAATGGAGGTGGACACAGGGGCGAGCCAGTCACTGATGAATCAGGCGGCCTTTGAGAAACTCTGGGACAATCCAATCGAACGACCTAAAATGATCCCGATCGAAGTGAAACTGCTCACCTACACAAACGATACATCCCAGTCGTTGGCAGCGTGGATGTCCAGGTGTCCCATGGCGGCGAGATGCACAGGTTACCTTTGTGGATCATTGCTGGTGATGATCCAAAGCTATTAGGAAGAAGGTGGATGAAAAAGATCACTTGGAGCTGGGAAAAGCTCCAACATCCAGCGATCGACGTCCTCCATGGCCCCGAAGTTGGATCCAGAACAACACCTGAAAAACCAACCGCCCAACTCGACTGTGAGGCGACGACACAGACCGCTCATTCCAACGGCGAGATGATCCAGCCCAAATGACTCGACCTCACCTTCCAGGCTCCAGTGGCAGGACTCCAGAGGAAGAAAATTCACGCAGAAGATAACTTCCTGGCTTCCGTGGCAGAACCTGGGGAGAAAAGGATCACCGCAGCCTACCTCATGGAGAGAAAGATGATTGCGTCCGAACCACGAGGTGAAGGGCCTGAAGTCAAGATGGCGGCAGCCAGACCACAAGGGAGCAACACGTGATGCCTAGCGGCGAACAGGATTGGAGTAAAGATTGCAAGACCCTCTTAAAGGAGACCGCCAACCCATCACAATTAAAGGGACAGTTCCATTCTTTATACAGCGATGATGGTGATACATATGTAAAAGATGTAACTGACAATTTCAAATTTGTAAATGTAACTAATCATGATAAGTCAGGCGATTGCGATCAGAACCAATGTATTGTGAGAGTAAACGAAGTGATGACGTGCGATGCTAGGATTTACAAGCATGCCGACAAAACCAAGGGCAACCTCCCATCAGCACCCAGGTCCAGCGATCATGTAGCCTGCCCCTCCGAGACCAATGTGATACCCCAGGGAGTGTGGCCACACACAGAGGGAGCATACCAGCTGCAGTGCCAGTGATCAGCGGACGGCAAAGGCACCACGACCGGTACCCTGCCCCCGATCGGCTGTACCTCTCTGGCCACCAGGGCCAGTACTGGGAGCGAGCCGATAGCACCCTCCTGCCCTCCCAACGGGACCTGGGATGACCAGGCTCCCAATATCGCTGAAGAGCAGCAGGGAGACACTGCAGCCTTCAAAGGAGGACAGGGAGGCCACACACTCCTGTGGCTCTGCCCATCACTAGGCAACGGCAAAGGTTCTGAGACTCAGCCAGGTGAGCGATCTGAGCCCACCCAGCTGGCAGGGGACACAGCTCCGAAATCAGACAACCTTGGCACAGTCTGGTTACTCTGGAACTAGTGTCCTCACCCACCTGCACCTACACAACTCAGGGGCAAGGCTGTGATACCACGTATGTACCTTACCTGTAAAATGTACTTGTTCCACTACTGTAGAACCCAAACAGTGATGTAACTAATCCGATGTTTTTTTGTTCTTTTTGTCTGTACAGGTCTGCACTTGCAGGTGTTGAGCCACACACATGGTCTATGTATGGGGGGGCTGAATGGATGTATGTAGCCATGGACACACATGGATCACACCCAGAACCCACTCAACCCCCACTGCAACCTCCAACCATCCACTGCTGACTATTTCCCAATGTCGTGGCAATAAGGACTTGGGGGTCCACAGGGAGAGAACCAAGCCAAAGCATCGACAAGGTGCAAGGGCTTTGGGCACTCAAGTCTCGGGCCATAGCACACAATGCAAAGGCCAGTGGCACAAGACTAAGGGGAGAGTGATGTTGTGTATATATAATATAAGTATAATCCCTGTACACTCAATGTTCAGTTACATAAGACTACTGGATGTACCTTCACACTGTAAACACTATGCCTGTACCACCAGAGAGTGCAACTTGTGGAGACCTAGGGGTCACCTGTACACGACAGGTAACCAGTTATAAAACGGAGCTCACCATACTGTACCCTCACTCAGGAACTACAATAAATGGACTAAGGTCACCACAGTTCAAGTACAATACCTTGCCTCATGGAGTCATTACTTGAGTGCTCACAGACACAATAGAAAGAGATTGAACATTAAATGGTAGGACATTGAGAATTGTAGAGGAACAAAGCGACCTGGGAGTGCATGTCCACAGATCCCTTAAGGTAGCAGGCAAGGTGGATTAGCTGGTTAAGAAGACATACAGAATGCTGGCCTTTATTAGCTGAGGCATAGAATAAGAGTGCAAGTGGATTATGCTTGAATATAAAACACTGGTTAGGCCACAGCTGGAGTACTGCGTGCAGTTCTTGTCACCGCTTTACAGGAAGAAGACTGTGATTGCACTGGAGACTTACAGAGGAGATTTCGAGGATGTTATGGGGAGTGGAGAATCTTAGCTATGAGGACCGATTGGATAGGCTGGAGTTGTTTTTCTTGGAACAAAGTGGGCTGAGGGGAGGCATCATTGAAGTGTATACAATTATGAGGGGCCTTGAAATAGTGGATAGAATGGGCCCATTTCCCTTAGCAGAGGGGTCAACAATCATGGGGCATAAATTTTAAGTCATTGGTAGAAGGTGTAGGGGGGATTTGAGGGAAAATGTCTTCACGCAGAGGGTTGTGTGGGTCTGGAACTCACTGCCTGAAAGGGTGGGAGAGGCAGAAACTCTCACCACATTTAAAAAGTGCTTGGATGTGCACCTGAAGTGCCGTAACCTGCAGGGTTATGGACCAAGAGCTGGAAAGTGGGATTAGGCTGGAGAGCCTGTTATTGGCCGGCGCGGTCACGATGGGCCGAAATGGTCTCCTTCCATGCTGTAAACTTCTGATTATATAATTCTATGAAAAATAATCACCAAACATGGGGCTCGCACCTCTGACCCTGAGATTTAGTATCTCATGATCTACTGACTGCGTTAGCTGGGCTTCTGCAAAATGCACCTTTTTGTCGTTGATTACAGCCAGGCGCCTGTTGGCTCCGCCCCAGATGTTTAAACTTGCTGTCGAGGAACTGCCAGGATCTTCTTGAATGGTGGACCAGGCTCGAGGGGATGCATGGCCGACTCCGGCCCCTAATCCTGACATGCTTATCATCTCATGACTTTTCACAGGAGAACAAACTCGCCCCTGAGCATGCATGAGGAGAAAGCTACAGAACATATTCCCACCCGGTGAGCTTTCGCATGTGAGGTGAACGTGTTAACCCCTACACTGCGGAAACATCTCCACTTTCAGCACCAGGTCAGACGGAAGTGTTAAGCGAGCAGGTGGACTGCAAAATCCCACTTTTAAGGCATTGGTTGTGGTGTCAAACAATGAGTTTCACTTCATGATTAAAAACAGGAAGTGTCAGAAGTGTGATGTGAAACCACACCTCCAGAGGAGACTGCGACCTAAACACAGAACCTCGGCCATCCTGACTATTTAGGGCTCTTTGTGGCCAACTGCAGGTTTATTTTTAACTTTTGTGTCCTGTCACATGAAATAAATGAGGACAGCAGGAGTATCTCTGTCTGACACCGGGGAAACAGTGAGACAGACCTTGGAGCAAGGGTCTGGTTATTGCCAAACAGCAAAGAAAATATTAATTCCCGAATTACCCTGAAGAACAGTGACCTCGACGTGATCTGGGGTCAGACGCGCTACCGTTGCGCCACGAGGTCGATACAGCACATCGGAAATGTTTGACTATATGAAGGTTTCACAATACAAGGGGCTTTAAAATCCCCGCCCATTCCCACCAGGTGTCAGAAGCAGTGCTCACCTGCCAGTCACCGTATGTTTTTTTGTTCAACTTTTGTGTTGCTTTCACGGGATTGCATCATTAATTAACCCGTCACCTTCTTTTGCACAATGAAAGAAATGCTAACTGAGGCAGAGTCGATACTTCAACCATTTTTTTCTGTGCTTTGCATAGAAACATAGAAACATAAAAACATAGAAAACAGGTGCAGGAGTAGGCCATTCGGCCCTTCGAGCCTGCACCACCATTCAATATGATCATGCCTGATCATTCACCTCAGTACCCCTTTCCTGCTTTCTCTCCATACCTTTGACACATTTAGTCGTAATGGCCACATTTAACTCCCTTTTGAATATATCTAACGAACTGGCCTCAACAACTTTCTGTGGTAGAGAATTCCACAGGTTCAGAATTCTCTGAATGAAGAAGTTTCTCCTCATCTCGGTCCTAAATGGCTTACCCCTTGTCCTTAGACTGTGACCCCTGGTTCTGGACTTCCCCAACATCGGGAACATACTTCCTGCCTCTAACCTGTCCAATCCCATCAGACCTGTATATGTTCTATGCGATCCCTTCTCATTCTTCTAAATTCCCGTGAAGAAAAGTCTAGTTGATCCAGTCTTTCGTTACATGTCAGTCCTGCCCTCTCGGGAATCAGTCTGGTGAACCTTCGCTGCACTCCCTCAATAGCAAGAATGTCCTTCCTCAGATTAGGAAACCAAAACTGTACACAATATTCCAGGTGAGGCCTCACCAAGGCCTGCGTCCGCGCACATACAGAGGCTGAATTACAGGACATAGTCGACGTATTTACTGAGGCCTATGAAAGCATGGGCCTTACGCTAAACATCCATAAGACAAAGGTCCTCCACCAGCCTGTCCTCTCCGCACAGCACTACCCCCCAGTCATCAAGATCCACGGCGCGGCCCTGGACACCATGGACCACTTCCCACATCTCGGGAGCCTCCTATCAACAAGAGCAGGCATCGACGACGAGATTCAACACGGCCTCCATGCACAAGTGCAGCCTTCGGCCGCTTGAGGAAAAGAGTGTTTGAAGACCAGGCCATCTAAACTGCCACCAGGCTCATGGTCTACAGGGCTGTAGTAATACCTGCCCTCCTGTAAGGCTCAGAGACATGGACCATGTACAGTCGACACCTCAAGTTGCTGAAGAAATATCACCAACGATGTCTCCGCAAGATCCTACAAATCCCCTGGGAGGACAGACGCACCAACATCAACGGCCTTATTCAGGCTAACATCCCCAGCTTTGAAGCACTGACCACACTCGATCAGCTCCACTGGGCAGGCCACATAGTCCGCAAACCAGACACGTGACTTCCAAAGCAAGTGCTCTACTCAGAACTCCTTCATGGCAAACGAGCCAAAGTGAGCAGCAGAAATCTACAAGGACACACTCAAAGCCTCCCTGATAAAGTGCAACATCCCCACTGACACTCAGGAGTCCCTGACCCAAGACCACCCTAAGTGGAGGAAGTGCATCCGAGAGGGCGCTGAGCACCACGAGTCTCAACGCCGAGTGCATGCAGAAATCAAGTGCAGACAGCAGAAAGAGCATTCGGCAAACCTGTCCCACCCATCCCTTCCCTCAACGACTATCTGTCCCACCTGTGATAGGGTCTGTGGCTCTAGTATCGGACTGTTCAGCCACCAAAGAACTCACTTTACGAGTGGAAGCAAGTCTTCCTCGATTCCGATGGACTGCCAATGTAGATTCCAAAATTCATGGCAACCCCCCAGTGTTTGGACTCACTGAAAAGGAAATTCGATTTAGGCCTATTAAACATAAAGTTTGGGATTCTAAAAAGCATATGGAAGAAATCTACAATTCTTAACCAAGTTTGGGATTTTAAAAGGCATGTTTGGGCCTGTGGGGAAAAGCTGCAGTAACAGAGGGGTGGGATTTAGAGTTTGGATATTGTAGCTAATCAGTTTGTCTGGGGGAGCTCTTTAACCATAGTCAGGGCCCCAGAAAACATTAGCATTTAAATAATCGACCACGGAAGAAACATTATCCACCCTACCCACAGTACCCAAATATCACATCCATATTCCAACACATTTTCAACATGTATAGAAATATCTGGCTCAGCTCAGACTTCCCGAAGCCAAAGCAGTGCTATTACAATGGACAAGAGTTCATCAGTTCATAAATAAGGAGTATCACCATCCCAAAGTCTATCAACACCAGATTAAAACATTTAATCAAGTCTCAGTTAGCTCGTCCGCCAAAACTTATACAAAGAAGACCACTTAAATCAATGGGCAGCAAAACTTAAACAAAAGAAACGTTAGATTTGGCACGAAGATTAAGCAGCCTCTCAGAGTATAACTGGGAGCCTATCGTACCAAGAGCAACTTATTTTTCTGACCATTACTTTGGAACAACAAGATCAAGATCGAGAGCAAACGGCGAGATAACACAGGAAGAGACATCACGACATCAGAGAAAATAACTTCAAAAAACCAATCAGTGGAACATCAATACCAACTGACTTGGTAACAGCCATCAACCGGACCACCGCGACCGACGGACCCAACCAGGAAAATCAACCACTAGAAAACCGGGGTCCACGCAAGTGTTCCACTCTTCAATTTGTGCCTCGACTGTCCAGCAGGTAAAAATTACCGAAACAACTTAAAACCCGATTGATGACAAAGGGTACCGGCTTCGGGACAATCAGAATACTTCGTCACAGACAAGGCACCGGAAGGCTGGAAGGTAGATTACACCGGTTGTGGGAGAGCTGGTTGGCGGTGACATGGAAGTGTCTGCAGTGTGCGGGACCAGACTGCTTCCACACATCCACAATGAATGTCCCACCCTTTATTTGGGAAAAGTATAACTGAGAGTGGACAAGTTCCATCATGGTCAGAGCAATCTGAAGCTTTAACTGACTGACACCCGAGTTTGGGATTGTCATGTCTGTAAGCATGTAATGCTTGTAGCGCCACACTGTGGATGTGGACGTATTGTGTACTGCAACTGTATAGTTAATCCTGAAACAGAACAGGCTCTTTCCGGAGAGTTCCGAGAGAGCAGCCTACATGTTAGGAAGCTGTGTGTGCTGTGCTCTGTGAAGATGTCACAGAGATGTCTTGCAATATGTGCATCTATCAGTCTCTGTGGTGCAATGGATTAGTGCGTTCAGCTATTAACTGCAAGGTTGCTGGATCGTTGCCCATTCAGGGTCAAACCCTTTAATTGTTTTTACCTGAGGATTCTGTGCCGTGCAGTTCCAGGTTATCATTGTGCGTTTTGGCTGCACGAATATATTCCGCAACCATTGCCAGCTGTGCTGTTATCTAGTTATACCAACTGTTACTTGCATTTTCGCGTGGTTGTTCATTGTCTCGTCGCCATTTGATACGCTCATAATAAAGAATGAAACTGAGTACTGTGAACAATGAGTAAGTATGACATTAGCTCCTTTAATAAAACTCCAGAGTGCTTCTATACCGTGCTCCCAATGGATGCTGGAATCCCTTGGGACTCCAACAGGTCGGCCCTCTGGTGGTGGTGTGATACAGATCGCCAAGGGTTAAATACATAACACAAGGTGTGTACGGAAAGCAACCATCAAAAGCCCTTTCATTAACCACAGGGGTTTCCTGCAATTTTCTGATCGCAAAGCGATTTCAGTCCTTGTCCTTAAAATTGCACATGTGGAAATTGGGGAGTTTAATGACTTTGAAAGGAGAACATTGTTGTTTGGTGCAGTTCAGGTCAGAGAAATGTTTGTGAAAGGAACGTTTTGCAGAGAGAGGGTTTGAACATTTCAGCTTGTTGCTGAACACTTCTCTCTGGGCACTGAGCTAAGCAGCAGTTTCCGTTGTGTAGCGGTTATCATGTTTGCCTCACACGCGAAAGGTCTCTGTTTCGAGCCTGTGCGGAAACATTATTTGTGAAGCAAAAACTTGTCTGCAATAAAATTGAACAAAAGCTGTCCGGGATACATTGTCGCATGAGCAATGAACATTTTAAAACTAATCTACTCAAATAGAGAGTGTGTAAAATCAGATCGGGGATAAAACTTCATCAAGGGTTAAAGTTTCACTCATTATTAAAGTTCAGTTTTTGAAATTTCGATTGTCTCTGTTCGCATTTCTTTCATTTTGCGAAACAACACTATCGGTTTATACCATCAGATCTAAGTTGCATTTGAAACCCACAAACAACTCATTAATTATTCGCTCTTCCCCAGTTCCAGAGCTCAGAGGGTCATTGTCCATCCCTGGGATGCAAGCTACCTCGGACCCGGGCCAAACCTCCCCGTGCACCGATCACAGGCTCAGGAAAACCCCGGGGGAGAGGATATCCCGATCACTGGGCCTTCCAGCAACACTGAACAACCGCCCGGTCTGAAACTTTCCTGAGGAATAACTTGTAACTGAACCATCCAACAGTCAGGATGGCTGAGCGGTCTAAAGTGCGACATTCAGGTTGCAGTCTCCTCTGGCGGTGTAGATTCGAATCCCACTACTGACATTCAGTGTTTTTAATTACAAACTCATTTGTTTTGACCCCACTCTGAAGTGCTTTGGGACATCCATCGAACTTCATAAAATTACTCCACTTCAATTCCAAACGGTGATATCAAATTTACTTCCCAAACCCGGAAACGATCCCGGGTGGCTACATCGAAAGGAATGGTTTTGTGAAGCATTGAAAGGTGCTCTCTAAATATCTCTAAATAATAGAAGATTATGGGTTCATTAATGATGTTTTTCCGTGAAAGCAACATAAATATTAAGGAACAGTAATTGACTAACATGGGGCTCAAACCCACGACCCTGAGGTTAAGAGTCTCATGCTCTACCGACTGAGCAAGCCGGGCTTCTCAACATCTACCCTGTCAATCCCCTTCAGAATATTGTCCGTTTCAACGTGATCACCTCCCATTCTTCGAAACTCCAGAGAGTATCGGCATATTCTACACAATCTCTTATCATAGGACAGCCCTCTCATCCCAGGAATCAATCTGTTGAACCTCTGTTGCACCATCTCCAAGGCAAGTATATCCTTCCTTAGATAAGTACTATGGGCGAATATCCTGTTTTTCTGCTGATTCTAAGGTTGTATAAAAAGTTATTAAAATTCAACAGTCGCTGGGCAAACATATTTGTATTTCCTTCAGTGTGCAATACATGGGGTGCATTAATGCTGATTGAAACAATTATTCAGTATTTCACCGACTTGAATTATTTTTAATCAACTTGCTCTGTAACAATGCTTTCCCTGACCGAAAATCAAACACTGACCACAGCAATGAGAGCACCAAACACTAACCACTAGACTGCCAGGGAGCACTGTTTGCAGTTGCCCCATAGTACCGAATATATTGCCCACAGTACAAGAGTAAGGAACTCTTGCTACAATTGTACAGGGCCCTGGTGAGACCACAACTGGAGTACTGCACACAGTTTTGGTCTCCTTATCTGAGGAAGGATATACTTGCCGGGGAGGCGGTATTACAGAGATTCACCAGATTGATTCTTGGGATGAGAGGACTGTCTTAAGTTGAGAGATTGTGTAGAATGGGACTATACTCTCCGGTAGTTTAGAAGAATGAGCGGTGATCTCATTGAAACACACAATATTCTGAAGGGGATTGACAGGGTAGATGCTGAGAGGTTGTTTCCCCCGGGTTGGAGTATCTAGAACCAGGGGGCACAGTCTCAGGTTAAGGGGTCGGCCATTTAAGACAGAGATGAGGAGGAATTTCTTCACTCAGAGGGTTATGAATCTGTGGAATTCTCTGCCCCACAGGCCTGTGGATGGTGAGTCTCTGAATATATTCAAGGCTGCGTTCGATAGATTTTTGGAGTCTCGGGGAATCAAGGGATCGGGAGATCGAGCGGGAAAGTGGAGTTGAGATCGACGATCAGTCATGATCATATTGAATGGTGGAGCAGTCTTGAGGAGCCGTATGGCCTACTATTGCTCTGATTTCTTATGTTGTTACCTGTGCTGGCTCTGTGAAAGAAATTTCCAATTAGTCCCATTCCCCAGGACCCTGCAAATGTTTCTTATTCAACTATATTTCCCTTTGGAAAGTTAATATTAAATCTGCTTCCAGAACCCTGTCAGGCAGAAAAATATTCACATTAATTTTATACAGCCCCATTTTAGACATTACTTTCCCTGCTTTGCATGTCATGCGTGGGCAAATGCATGGCAGATGAAGTATGATGTGGATAAATGTGAGGTTATCCACTTTGGTGGTAAAAACAGAGAGACAGACTATTATCTGAATGGTGACAGATTAGGAAAAGGGGAGGTGCAATGAGACCTGGGTGTCATGGTACATCAGTCATTGAAGGTTGGCATGCAGGTACAGCAGGCGGTTAAGAAAGCAAATGGCATGTTGGCCTTCATAGCGAGGGGATTTAAGTACAGGGGCAGGGAGGTGTTACTACAGATGTACAGGGCCTTGGTGAGGCCGAACCTGGAGTATTGTGTACAGTTTTAGTCTCATAAATTGAGGAAGGACATTCATGCTATTGAGGGAGTACAGTGAAGGTTCACCAGACTGATTCACGGGATGGCGGGACTGACATATCAAGAAAGACTGGATCAACTGGGTTGTATTCACTGGAGTTCAGAAGAATGAGAGGGGATCTCAGAAACATTTAAAATTCTGACGGGGTTCGACAGGTTAGATGCAGGAAGAATGTTTCCAATGTTGAGGAAGTCCAGAACCAGGGGTCACAGTCTAAGGATAAGGGGTAAGCCATTTGGGACCGAGATGAGGAGAAACTTCTTCACCCAGACAGTGGTGAACCTGTGAAATTCTCTACCACAGAAAGTTGTTGAGGCCAATTCACTAAATATATTCAAAAACGAGTTAGATGTAGTCCATACTACTAGGGGGATCAAGGGGTATAGCGAGAAAGCAGAAATGGGGTACTGAAGTTGCATGTTCAGTCATGAACTCATTGAATGGCGGTGCAGGCTCAAAGGGCCGAATGGCCTACTCCTGCACCTATTTTCTATGTTTCTATTTTTCTGTGAATTATTATCTTGTCTCATTTTACACACTGCATTTTCGGACATTGCTTTAAAATGTTTGGTGCCTGCGACACCAGCCATTGTTAGATTTAGTCACACACCATCCTGACTTGGAAATATATCGGTCATTCCTTCATCGTCACTGGGTTAAAAGTCTAGAACTCGCTCCCGAACAGCTCTGTGGGAGCACCTTCTCCACACGGACTGCAGCGGTTCAAGATGGTGGCTCACCACCACCTTCTCAAGGGCAATTAGGGTTGGGCAATAAATTCTGGCCTTGCCAGTGACACCCAGATCCTGTGAACTAATATAATAAAACACTATTTTAGGAGTCTGGTTCTAAATATTCTTTGCTGACGCCACCAGGAATCTGGGGCAACTTTTGTCAAATTGGGCTCAAAACTGGAGCGGTAATTCCTACCGTACATAGAAAATAGAATCAATATTAAAGATAAAATCACATGGTGCTCATTTTCAGAATCAACGCAGTAAGATTTGAAATAAAGTGAAAGAATTTCACAGTGAAAGGATTTGGAAATTAAATGTGACTTGTATTTCGCTCTTTAATTAAACTTTGTGGCGTCTGTCTGCCATTCATGTCTCTGTTGAATAAGGAAGGAGGGGTTTGACATTGACCAGACTGCACTGTTCCTGATATTTGTGGGCTCATCGTTTATAATGAGATGTTTCTTAACTATTGGTCAGTGCCCACTTTAGCTCAGCCGTTGCTTTGTAGTACCAACTTTGTGAAACGTTTGAATTTGTCTTAATGCACTTGCTGCCTGGTGTTTTTGTTGTCATTTTCAATGCCCTTCTTTCGCACTGAAACAAAGTGTAACCGTGTTTTTAAATTAGCAGTGCGAGATTTTTGCAGGGCATATTTAAATGCTTCACAAAACCTTTCCAATCACTTCAGTTATCAGGGTTCGATTCCCAGTTAGGGAAGTAATTTTGCTACCACTAAGTGAAGTAATTTAATTAAATTACACAGATGACCCAAAGTACTTCAGACTGGTGTCAAAACAAATGCGTTGATAATTAGAAATAAGGAATGTCAGAAGTTGGACTTGAGTTTCTGGGATGGAGTATAAATAACCCTCTGTGCACTGGAACTGGGAAGGGTGAATAATGAATGAATTGTTTCCGGGTTTGAAATGCGGCTTAGATCTGCTGGTATTAACCGATAGCATTGTTGAGCAGAATGAAAGAAATGCTAACATGATCACTGAGGGTCAGTCGAAAGTTCAACAACTTCATTTTAATAATTTGTGAAACTTTAATCATTGAGGAAGTTTTATTTCCTTTCTGATTTTACACAGTCTGTATTTTAGGAGACTTTTAAATGTTCATTGCTCATCATGGGATCAGAGAAGTTTACAGGACGGAAGGAGGGAATGAACAATTAAAATCAGTTTTATTTACAAAAATTAAATTTTCATTTGGGCTCGAACCAGGGATTTTTCGCGGGTGAGGCGAACATGATAACCGCTTCACGAAAGAAACTGCTGCTTAGTGCAGTACCCAGAGAGAAGTGTTCAGCGACAAGCTGAAATGCTGAATCCGTTTCTGCAAAAAATTCCTTTCACAAACATTTCTCTGACCGAAACGGCACAAAACAAAAATGTTCCTTTCAAATGTGCCAATTATTTTCGTTTTGCTTTTATTTTGCTTTCATGGGATAAAATAATTAATGGTTCGATAAGCTTCTTTTACACAATGAAAGAAATGCAAACTGACGGAATGTCAATCCGTCAATAACTTGTTCTGTGCTCTGCATGTTTGTAATGTCGCCAAGTTTGCTGATGATACAAAGATAGGTGGGAAATCAAGTTGTGAGGAGGACACAAACAATCTGCAAAGCGATATTGATAGGCTCAGTGGGTGGGCAGAAATTTGTCAGATGGAGTATAATGTGGGAAATATGAGGTTATCCACTGTGGTAGCAATAATAAAAAAGCAAATCATTATTTAAATGGGGAGAGATTACGAAATGCTGCGGTGCAGAGGGACCTGGGGGCCCTTGTACATGAAACACAAAAGGTTAGTATGCAATACAGCAAGTAATTAGGAAGGCCAATGGAATGTTAGTTTTATGACAAGGGGGATGGAGTATAGAAGCAGGGAAATCCTGCTACAACTGTACAATTGTGAGACCACCAAGTGCAGAAATTCTAAAGGAATATAAGAAGTGCAGGGGTGTAATTAAAAAATATATCTGGAAGGCAAAGAGAGAGCATGAAAAAATTTTGACAAGTAAAATCAGGAAAAACACAAACACAAAGACATTAAGTGTAAGAGGATAACTGGAGAAAGAGTGGAGCCTATTAGAGACCACAAAGGAAATCTGTGTGTGGAGGCAGAAGACATGGCTATGATTCTTCATCGATACTTTGCCTCTTTTTCACAAAAGAGAGGGACTGTTGATGTAGCACTTCAAAGACCAGACCTTGTCCGGGTGAAATGTGCCCGCACTGTCTCAGTTGCTTTTCGACCGAGAGCACCTCTGGTTCTTCTAAAGAATCGAGTCGAGTAGGTCTCAATTCAACATCAGCTCTTTATTTCTCCAGCATATGCACGATGTTTTAGAAATATATTAAGAACAATGGATAACTAAAGAAAGGGTGGGTCTATTTGATACCATGAGGGTAATCGGTGTGTGGAGGCGGAAGATGTGGAGATGGTTCTGAATGAATACTTTGCGTCTGTTTTCACAAAAGAGAGGGGCAATGCAGACACTACTATCAAGGAGAAGAAGTGTGAAATATTAGATGAAATAAACATAGTGAGAGATGAGGTATTAAGAGGTTTAGCAGCTGTGAAAGTGGATATCCCCAGGCCCGGATGAAATGCATCCCAGGCTGTTAAGTGAAGCAAAAGAGGAAATAGCAGAGGCTTTGACCATCATTTTCCAATTCTCTCTGGCTTCAGGTGTGGTGCCAGAGGACTGGAGGGCTGCTAACGTTGTCCCTTTTTTTAAGAAGGAAGAAAGGGAGAGACCGAGTAATTACAGAACAGTTAGCCTAACCTCGGTGGTGGGTAAATTATTGGAAAAAACCTAAAAGACAGGATAAATCTTCACTTAGAAAGACACAAATTAATCAACGACAGTCAGTACGGATTTGTTAAGGGAAGGTCGTGTCTGACTAACTTGATTGAATTTTTTGGGGAGGTAACCAGGAGGGTCGATGAAGGCAAAGCATATGATGTAGTGTGTATGGATTGTAGTAAAGCTTTTGATAAGGTCCCACATGGCAGACTGGTCACAAAAGTAAAAGCCCATGGAATCCAGGGCAAAGTGACAAGTTGGATCCAAAACTGGCTCGGAGGCAGGAAGCAAAGGGTAATGGTTGATGGGTGTTTTTGAGACTGGAAAGATGTTTCCAGTGGGGTTCCACAGGGCTCAGTACTAGGGCCCTTGCTTTTTGTGATTTACATCAATGATCTACACTTGAATATAGGGGTTATGATTAAGAAGTTTGCATTTGATACTAAAATCTGCGGTGTGGTTGATAATGAAGAAGAAAGCTGCGGAATGCAGGAGGAAATCAATCAACTGGTCAGGTGGGCAGAACAGTGGTAAATGGAGTTTAATCTGGAGAAGTGTGAGGTCATGCATTTTGGGAGGGCTAACAAGGAAAGGGAATACACATTAAATGGTCGGACACTGAGAAGTCTAGAGGAACAAAGGGACATAAGAACATAAGAACATAAGAAATAGGAGCAGGAGTTGGCCATACGGCCCCTCGAGCCTGCTCCGCCATTTAATACGATCATGGCTGCTCCGATCATGGACTGGGTCCACTTACCTGCCCGCTCCACATAACCCCTTATTCCCTTATCGTTTAAGAAATTGTCTGTATCTGTCTTAAATTTATTCAACAACCCAGCTTCCAAAGCTCTCTGGGGCAGCGAATTCCACAGATTTACAACCCTCTGAGAGAAGACATTTCTCCTCATCTCAGTTTTCAATGGGCGGCCCCTTATTCTAAGATTATGCCTCCTAGTTCTAGTCTCCACGATCAGTGGAAACATCCTCTCTGCATCTATCTTGTCAAGCACCCTCATAATCTTATACGTTTCGATAAGGTCACCTCTCATTCTTCTGAATTCCAATGAGTAGAGGCCCAACCTACTCAACCTCTCCTCATAAGTCAACCCCCTCATCTCCGGAATCAACCTAGTGAACCTTCTCTGAACTGCCTCCAAAGCAAGTATATCCTTTCGTAAATATGGAAACCAAAACTGCACGCAGTATTCCAGGTGTGGCCTCACCAATACCCTGTATAACTGCAGCAAGACTTCCCAGCTTTTATACTCCATCCCCTTTGCAATAAAGGCCAAGATTCCATTGGCTTTCCTGATCATAAATTTAATTTATGACTGAGATAGACAGTTTCTTAACTGATAAGGGAATAAGCGGTTATGGGGAGCGGGCAGAGAAGTGGACCTGAGCCCATGTTCGTATCAGCCATGAATGTATTAAATGGAGGAGCAGGCTCGAGGGGCCGTATAGCCTACTCCTGCTCCTATTTCTTATGTTATGTTCTTATCACCTGCATAATAACCTTTTGTGTTTCATGCAAAATTACCCCAGGTCCCGCTGTACTGCAGCACTTTGCAATCTTTCTCCACTTAAATAATAACTTGCTCTTCGATTTTTTCTGCCAATGTTCATAACCTCACACTTTCCAACATTGTACTCCATCTGCCAAATGTTTGCTCACTCACTTAGCCTGTTTATGTCCTTTTGAAGATTTTTTGTATCCTCTTCACACATTGCTTTTCCTCCCATCTTTGTATCAACAGCATACTTGGCAATGTTACACTCGATCCCTTTTCCCAAGTCATTAATATAGATTGTAAATAGTTGGGGCCCCAGCATCGATCCCTGCGGCATCCAACTAATTACTGATTGTCAAACCGAGAATAAACCATTTATCCCGACTCTCTGTATGCTGTTAGTTAGCCAATCCTCCATCCATGCTAATATATTACCGCCAACCCCGTGAATTTTTATCTTGTGCAGTAACCTTTTATGTGGCACCTTGTCAAAATGCCTTCTCGAAGTAAAAATACATCACATCCACGGGTTCCCCTTTATCCACCCTGTTCATTACATCCTCAAAGAATTAATAATTGCTGTAATCACCATGAATACCTATACTTTCTGTGATAGACCGAGCTTACAGACTATCTGGCTTCTCCTGCCCTTTGCCGGGCACGTGTTCCGGGTTTAATTTTACAAACTGTGTGAGTTCGCTGATCGCGGGGAGATGGTTGGTGCCTCTGTGGCCCCACTGTGAGGATGTGGAAGTGAACACGGTGGCTGGGTGATCCATGACATTTCTGTAAAGGGCAGCGGAGGAGAAGGATTGAGAACTTTCAGTGTGCGACAGAAGTTGTTTCAGGTGAGCCAACACATTCCTGATCAGCACAGAGGGAGCTCATTGGTCAGCTCCCCTTTGTTGGGGTTGCTGTGCCAGAGGTTTCTGCAGTACAGCGGTTATCACGTTTTCTTTACATGTGACAGGTCCCTGGTTCAATCCTGGCCACGAACTTTATGTTTAAACTTGCTATAGAGGAACAATCAGAGGCGAGTTTATTCTCCTGGCAAATGCTGCCTGATCTGCTGAGATTTCCAGCATTTGCTGTTTTTATTTGTTATTTATTCTCCTGGCAAAAGGGCTCCATTATTCCTTCATTGCTCTTTATTTCACTTCAATAAATAGATAACTTTCAGTGAGAGAAAACGGATCCACCGGGGACCTTTCGTGTGTGAGGCCAACGTGATATCCGCTACACTGCAGCCCATCAAAGGGCGAGAAACGACTGAATATAAATGATGAGCTCACAAATATCAGGGGCAGTGCAGTCTGGTCAACGTCAAACCCTCCTTTCTTATTCAGCAGTGGCATGAACGGGAGTCAGATGCCATAAAGTTTAATTAAAGACATAAATATAAGTAACACTTCCAAATATTTTCACTGTAAAATTCTTTCACTTTATTTGAAATCCTATTGAATTGAATCTGAAAATGAGCATCGTGGGATTTTATCCTCACTATTGATTCTATTTTCTGTGCACGGTAGGATGAACCGATGCTGTTAAATTTGACAAAAGTTGCCCCAGATTCCTGGTGTTATCGGCAATGATGGTTTTGAACCAGAATCCTAAAATACAGTGTGTAAAATGGGTTAATATGCAGAAGAACATAAGAACATAAGAAATAGATGCAGGAGTCGGCCATACGCCCCTCGAGCCTGCTCCGCCATTTAATACGATCATGTCCGATCCGATCATGGACTCGGGTCCACTTCCCTGCCCGCTCCCCAAAGCACAGGACAAATGATTGAAGTATCGACTGTCCCTCAGTTAGCATTTCTTTCATTGTGCATAAGAAGGTGAGGGGTTAATTAATGATGCTTTCCCGTGAAAGCAACACAAATGTTTCAGAAAAAAACATACAGTGACTGGCAGGTGAGCGCTGCTTCTGACACCTGGTGGGAATGGGCAGGGATTTTAAAGCCACTTATATTGTGAAACCTTCATATCGATGAACATCCCACACTTTCTGTGTAGACCTCGTGGCGCAATGGTAGCGCGTCTGACTCCAGATCAGAAGGTTGCGTGTTCAAATCATGTCGGGGTCACTGTATTTTTGGAAATTGTTCTTCCAGAATTAATATTTTCTTTGCTGTTTGGCAATAACCAGACCCTTGCTCCAAAGTCTGTCTCACTGTTTCCCCGGTGTCAGGCAGAGATACGCCTGGTGCCCTCATTTATTTCATGTGACAGGACACAACAGTTCAAAATCAACCTGCAGGTGGCCACACCCAGCATTGCATCGTCAGGATGTCCGAGCGGTCTCAGGTGCTGTGTTCCGTTTGCAGTTTCCTCTGGAGGTGTGGATTTGAATCTGACATTTCTTACTTTTTATCATTAAGTGAAACTCATTGTTTGACACCACAACTCACTCCTAAAAACTGGGATTCAGCAGTTCACCTGCTCGCTTCACATTTCCGTCTGACCTGCTGCTGAAAGTGGAGATGTTTCCGCAGTGTCGCGGTTCACATGTTTGCCTCACAAGTGAAAGCTCACTGGGCAGGAATGTTTTCTGCAGCTTTCTCCTCATGCATGCTCAGGGGCGAGTAAGTTCTCCTGTGAAAGGTCATAAGATCATAAGCATGGAAGGATTAGGGGCCGGAGTAGGCCATTCGGCCCCTCAAGCCTGGTCCACTATTCAAGAAGATCCTCGCAGTTCCTCAACAGCAAGTTTACACATCTGGTTATGTTCCTAACATCATTTGAACCGCAGTGTTTCCGTGGCGTCATTGTTATCACGTTCGCTTCACACGCGAAAGGATCCCGGGCGGAACGTGATTTTTGAGACTATTTTTGCTGTGAAATAAATTGAACAAAAGCCGCCCCAGATTCCTTGTCACATGAGCAATAAACATTTTAAACCAGTCTCCTAAATACAGAGTGTTATGTCTTGAATAAAGAATCTGACCAGAAACTGCAAACTGAAAGTAAGGTGTGACCGTCGTCCTTTATCACAAGTCTCCAGTGTGCCTCTCCAACCTGTGAGGCCTCCTGGTGCACAGGTGCTCCCAAGGGATTGTGGGATCCCTTGGGACTCCAGTGGATGAGCCCTCTGATGGTTAAACAAGGTATTTACAGGTTTATATATGTAACAACACTCCCCCGGCACCGCTCACCCCAGCCTCCCCAAAGTCAGCAGTGTAACTATTTACAATTTGAGTCAATCTGTGGCCTTCCTTTCCCTGGTTGAACTTCTCGGTGCAAATGCTGGTTTTGGTGAGTCATTTGTTGGGCCCTCACTGGCCTGCTGGGCGTGGTGAGTCCTGCTGGGCTACTGCGGGTGATGGGTTCTGCTTCGTGGTCAACCGCTGGGTTGATTGCCACTTGTGTGTGTGTTGGAGGAGCGAAAAAGGTAGAGTCTATTGTGGGTTGTTCTGGATAGTCCGTGAATCTGAGTTTGGATTGGTCCCAGTGTTTCCTGCAGGTGAGTCCATATGAAAGTTTGATCAGGAACACCCTACTCCCCTCTTTGGCCACGACAGTGCTGGGAAGCAACTTGGGACCTTGTCTATAGTTCAACATAAATACAGGATAATTAATCTCGATTTCGCGTGACACATTTGCTTGATCATGATATGTATTCTCTTGAAGCCGCCTGCTCTCTACCTGTTTGTGTAGATCAGGGTGGTCTAACGAGAGCCTTGTCTTAAGTGCCCTTTTCATGAGCAGTTCCGCGGAGGGAACCCCGGTGAGCGAGTGGGATCTTATGCGGTAACTGAGCAGGACTCGGGATAGGTGACACTGCAGTGAGCCCTCAGATACCCTCTTCAAGCTCTGCTTGATTGCTGCACTGTTCTCTCTGTCTGACCATTGGATGTTGGTTTAAACGGGGCAGATGTGAAATGTTTGATCCCATTGCGTGTCATGAACTCTTTGAACTCAGCACTGGTGAAGCGCAGCCCATTGTCACTGACAAGAACGTTAGGCAGGCCGTGCATGGCAAACATGATCCGCAAGCTTTCAATGATGACAGCGGACATCATCTCACATTCAATCCACTTGGAGTACGCATCTACAACCACAAGGAACATTTTACCCAAGAACGGGCCTGCATAGTCGACGTGTGCCCGAGACCACGGTTTGGAGGGCCAAGACCAAAAACTTAGCAGCGCCTCCCTGGGTACATTGCTTAACTGCGAGCATGTATTACGTCTGTGAACGCAGGACTCTAAGTCCGCATCGATACCGGGCCACCACACGTGGGATCTGGCTATCGCTTTCGTCATTACAATGCCTGGGTGGGTACTGTGGAGATCACTAATGAAAGTGTCCCTGCCCTTTTTTGGCACCACTACTTGATACAGTCTGCCTGTATGGACATTTTATCTCTGCGCCGCTGGTACGGCTTTATTTCTTCCTGCATCTCTAACGGAACACGAGACCAACTCCCGTGGAGCACACAGTTTTTTACTAAGGACAATGAGGGATCTGGGCTCATCTAAGTTCTAATCTGTCGGGCGGTAACAGGTGATTGCTCACTCTCGAATGCTTCTATTACCATAACTAAATCTGGGGGCTGTGCCATCTCCACACCTGTGGTGGGCAATGGCAGCCTACTGAGAGCAGCGGCACAGTTTTCTGTGCCTGGTCTGTGGCGGATGGCGTAGTTGCATGCGGACAATGTGGGTGCCCATCTCTGGATGCGGGCCGATGCATCTGTATTTATCCCCTTACTTTCAGAAAAGAGGGATAAAAGTGGCTTATGGTCAGTTTCCAATTCAAATTTGAGCCCAAACAGATATTGGTGCATTTTTTTTACTCCATAAACACATGATAACACTTCTTTTTTGATCATGCTGTAGGCCCTCTCAGCCTTAGACAGACTCCTGGATGTACAAATAACCAGTTGCAATTTCCCAGATTCATGAGCTTGATGCAATACACACTCAACATCGTATGACGACGCATCACATGCTAGCACCAAACGCTTACATGCATCATACAGCACAAGCAATTTGGTTGAGTATAACAGTTTTCTAGCTTTTACAACGGCATTTTCTTGGCTTTTTCCCCATACCCATTCGTTTTCTTTATGCAGTAAAGCGTGCAGTGGTTCGAACAGTGTTCTGAGACCTGGTAAGAAGATACGAAAGTACTTCAGGAGTCCTCGAAACGACCGCAGCTCTGTCACGTTCTGTGGCCTTGGTGCGTTGTCGATTGCCTCCATCTACGAATCGGTGGGCCTGATGCCGTCCGCCGCAATTCTTCTCCCCAGGAACTCCACTTCAGGCGCCAGGACAATGCACTTCGAGCATTTTAACCTTTGCCCCACGCGATTAAGCCGACTAAGAACCTCCTCCAGGTTCTGCAGATGCTCATCTGTGTCCCGACCTGTAACCAAGATGTTGTCCTGGAAGACCGCGGTGCGTGGGACCAAATTCAGTAAGCTTTCCATGTTTCTCTGGAATATTGCCGCAGCTGATCGAATCCCAAATGGGCATCTGTTGTGAATGAAGTGATCTTTGTGCGTGTTGATGCAGGTGAGGCCCTTCGATGATTCCTCCAGCTCCTGCGTCATGTAGGCTGAGGTCAATTCCAGCTTCGCGAACGTCTTTCCTCCGCCAGCGTCGCAAAAAGGTTGTCTGCCTTTTGTAGTGGGTATTGATCCTGAAGGGAGAAACATTTGATAGTTACTTTGTAATAACCACAGAATCTGACGATGCCCTCTCCCTTGAGGACTGGAAAAATCGGACTGGTCCGCTCGTTGAATTCGATCAGCAAAATGATGCCCTCTCGTTGCAGCCTGTCCAGCTCGATCTCCACCCTCTCTCTCATCGTGTACGGTACTGCCCCGGTAATTAGGTGGATCAGCACTTTTGCTCCTTGGAACTTCATGATGCCTGGTTCGAACAACGAGGGGAATTTGTTTAAGACCTGGGCAGACGAAATGTTGTCGACGGGCGAGAGCACCCGGATGTCGTTCCAGTTCCAGCGTATATTCCCAGCCAGCTCCTGCCGAGCAGCGTGGGGCCATCGCCCGGTACCACCCAGAGTGGTAACTTGTGTATCGCTCCATCGTAGGAGACCTTTACAGTAGCACTGCCGATTACGGGAATCAGTTCATTTGTGTAAGTTCTCAGTTTAGTTCGAATGGGAGTCAGGACTGGACTTGAGGCCTTGCTGCACCACAATTTATCAAGTCTTTCTGCTCATAATGGACTGGCTCACGTCCATGTCTTACTCCATTGACACTGGGAGTCCATTTAATTCAACCTTCAACATTATCGGGGGCACTTTGTGGTAAATGTATGCACTCCATATACCTCTACCTCCTCGGTCTGATGCTCTGGTTCGTTGTGATCTGCCGTGGATCTGCCCTCCTCTGCAACATAGTGGTTTGCAGGATTAGCAGAGTTTGCAGCTTGCCTGCACATTCGTTGCAGGTGTCCCATTGTTCCACAGCCCGTGCAAACGTATCCTTTGAAGCGGCATGAATGGAAACGATGATCACCCTCGCAGCGGCAACAAGGTGTTAATGGCGTAGCATTCATCACCCTTGATGGTGGACTCTGAGACATCTGCAGACGTACAGCTGCAGGCATGTGAGGCCTGCCCTGTACGTAACGATTTGAAAACAACATTACTTTGTTCACAGTACTTGTACAGCACTCGTGCGCTGAGAGATTTGATTGGTATTGTCACTGGTGGCGATAAACGCTTGGGCTATCGCTATGGCTTTACTCAAGGTTGGGGTCTCGACTGTCAAAATTAGTTTACGAAGTATTACTTCATGGCCAATGCCAAGTACAAAGAAGTCCCTGAGCATGTGCTCCAATTGTCCTACAAATTCCAAATGCCTGCAAGGTGTCTTTGCTCGATGAGATAGCTCGCCACTTCCTGGCCTTCAGACCTTTTGCACATGTAGAACCGGAACCTCGCCATCAGAACGCTTTCCTTTAGGTTAAGATGCTCCCGGAACAGTGTGCACAAATCAACATACGATTTCTCTGTGCATTTCGCTGGAGCAAGCAGCTTTTGTATGAGGCCATAAATGGTGCCCCGCAAACAGTGAGGTGAATCGCCCTTCCTTTGGCAGCATTCGCTTCTCCTTCCAGCTCGCTGGCCACGAAGTTTTGGTCGAGTCGCTCCACTAAGGTTTCCCAATCATCTCCCTCCGAAAATTTCTCCAGGATGCCCATTGGTCTCTGCATCATTGCGGTGGGGTTCGTCATCTGTATCTCATCACCAGTTGTAGTGCATGACTAAAGAGTCTGACCAGATACTGTGAGCTCAAAGTAATTTGTGACCTTAGTATTTTATTACAGGTCTCCAGAGTGCTTCTCCAGCCTGTGAGGCCTCCTTCAGTACAAGTGCTCCCAAGGGATTGTGGGATCTCTTGGGACTCCAGGGGATGAGCCCTCTGGTGGTTAAACAAGGTATTTACAGGTTTACATACAAAACACTTGTTTGCATAAGTTCTATGCAAATTGAAATGGCTCATTCGGTATTTAAACGTGGAATCTCTCGCAAATTTCCATTAACAACCCTGAAGTGAGAATCATACCCCTGGACCAACGAAACAACTGCTTGACAAGAATGGCGATAATGTGTAACCATTATAAAAGCATGTTATTGTGTGTATCTATTCTTTGTAGCCGGAGCACATGAGACCGAATCAGTGACTTTGCTTTTTTGACCTGTCTTCTGAAGTGCCGCACGGTCCCACTCCGACAGTCAATGAGCTGTTGGGATGGTAGTGTATCCAGGCTGTGGGTGACCACCCCGAGCGCAGCAGAGGAGTTTCTGCATTAGTTCTGGGTGGGGACAGTATTTCCCCTTCTCTCTTCCTCTTGTCTATAACGTTGTGCTTTGATTTGTCTATTTATTCCTCGTCTAAGTTTCTAGTGTTTAAAAGGGAACAAACGATGAAATGGGTTTCACTGTAGAAAATAATTTCTCTCACTTAAATTTAGACGTGCTACCGTTGCACCATGAAGCCTAGGCAGCTCGCCGTTGATATTCACGGTCATATATAAATATATATAAATATATCTACATGCATCGTAGCTGTTCCCTGGTGGTCGAGGGGTTAAGATCCGGCGCACTAACCTGGTAACGATACTCGATCAATTCGTCAAATAAAAATAATTGAGGTCTGTGAGACGATTACTAATTGCTGTAATCACCATGAATAACCCCATTACTTTCTGTTACGGACCGAGCTTACAGATTCTCTTGTTTCTCCTGCCCGTTGCTGGACACGTGTTCCGGGTTTAATTTTGACTTCGCTGATCGCGGGGAGACGGTAGGAGCCTCTGTGGCCCCACTGTGAGGATGTGGAAGTGAACACGGTGGCTGGGTGATCCGTGACATTTCTGTAAAGGGCAGTGGAGGAGAAGGATTGAGAACTTTCAGTGTGGGACAGAAGTTGTTTCAGGTGAGCCAACACATTCCCGATCAGCACAGAGGGAGCTCACTGGTCAGCTCCCCTCTGTTGTGTCTGCTGTGCCAGAGGTTTCTGTAGTGTAGCGGTTATCACGTTCGCTTTGCACGCGAAAAGTACCTGGTTCAATCCCATGCGGCAACATTATGTTTAAAGTTGCTATCGTGGAACAATCCGAAGCGAGTTTCGTCTCCTGACAAATGCTGCCTGACCTGCTGATTTTTCCAGCAATTGCTGTTTTTATTTGCTATTTATTCTCCCGGCAAAAGGGCTCCCTTATTCCTTAATTGCTCTTTATTTAACCAATAAATAGATAACTTTCAGTGAGAGAAAACGGATCCACCGGGGACCTTTCGCGTGTGAGGCCAACGTGATATCCGCAACACTGCAGCTCATCAAAGGGCGAGAAACCACTGAATATAAAGGATGAGCTCACAAATATCAGGGGCAGTGCAGTCTGGTCAACGTCAAACTCTCCTTTCTTATTCAGCAGAGGCATGAACGGGAGTCAGATGCCACAAAGTTTAATTAAAGATACAAATATAAGTAACACTTCCAAATCTTTTCACTGTAAAATTCTTTCACTTTATTTGAAACCCTACTGTGTTGAATCTGAAAATGAGCACCATGGGATTTTATCTTCACTACTGATTCTATTTTCTGTGCACGGAAGGAATAACCGATGCTGTTAAATTTGACAAAAGTTGCCCCAGATTCCTGGTGTCATCAGCAATGAAGATTTTGAAAGAATCCCCGACAAAAATTGTGTAAAATGGGATCTGGTTTAACAGTTAACATGCAAAACACAGAAGAAATAATTGAAGTATCGACTGTCCCTCAGTCAGCATTTCTTTCATTGTGCAAAAGATGGCATTTTGTTCAGCAATGATGCTTTCCCGTGAAATAAAAACAAAAGCTCTGCAAAAAAACGGACGGTGACTGGCAAGTGAGCACTGCTTCTGACTCCGAGTGGGAATGGGCGAGGATATTAAAGCCCTTATTTTGAGGAACGTTCATATCGATAATCATCTCATATTCGTTGTGTAGAGCCAGTGGTGCAACGGTAACACATCTCACTCGAAATCATGTCAGGGTTCCTGACCATTGGGATAATTCCGGAATCAATATTTTCTTTACTGTGTCTTAATAACCAGACCCTTGCTCCAAGGTCTGTCTCACTGTTTCCCCGGTGTCAGGCAGAGATACGCCTGCTGCCCTCATTCATTTCATGTGACAGGACACAAAAGTTCTAAATCAACTTGCAGGGGACCAGACACAGCAGCACCGAGTCAGGATGGCTGAGTGGTCAAAGGTGCTGTGTTTGGATTGCAATTGCATGTGGAGGAGTGGGTTCAAATCCAATGTCTGACACTTTGTGCTTTTAATCATTGAGCGAAACTCATTGTTTGACACCTCGACCAACTCTTCAAAAGTGGCATTCTGCAGTTTACCTGCTCGCTTAACATTTCCGTCTGACCTGGTGCTGAAAGTGGAGATGTTTCCGCAGTGTAGCGGTTAACACGTTCACCTCACACTCGAAAGCTCACCGGGCGGGAATATCTTCTGTAGCTTTCTCCTCATGCATGCTCAGGGGCAAGTTTGTTCTCCTGTGAAAAGTCATGAGATGATAAACATGCAAGGATTCGGGGCCAGAGTAGGCCATTCGGCCCCTCGAGCCTGGTCCACCATTCAAGAAGATCCTAGCAGTTCCTCGACAGCAAGTTGAAACATCTGGGGCGGAGCCAACAGGCACCTGGCTGTAATCAGCGACAAAAACCCACATTTGGCAGATGCCCCGCTCGATCAATTGGGAGAGCATGAAACTATTAATCTTAGGGTCGCGGGTTCGAGCCCCACGTTGGGGCTTTTTGTTCAAGGTTATCCTGCATTCAATGGATCATTAATTAACGATGATCTTCATTTGCATAATTAAAGAAATGCTAACTGAATGAGAGTCAATAATTTAATAATTTTGGACAAACAAGTGAAAGACACCTGGTGCTGGTGGGCAGTTTTGTTGCCTTTGTCATTGATGCTTGATCTGCAAGTCTAGTTATCAAATCGTGTGCTCAACCGTCAGTTACCTGTTACAAATCAGCGGAGGAGAAACTAGTTTGTTGCTGCAATTGCCAGCACAATGTGTGCTGAGATTATCTGTGCAATATGCAATCAGCAGGATGAATAAAAGCAACACTTTTTGAAATGCAGGCACTGCATATTTTGCACTCAACAAAACGTTGCATTTTCTTTTCATTGCAAGCATTTTACATTAATGCATTGCAATGCCAACGCACTTTTTACCTGGCAAGACTGAATGCTGTGATGAACAGTATGAAACAGAAACAGCTACTTGAGAACCCATAGCCTCGACGGTATCTGTGTGAATTGCTCTGCATCGATAATTAGCAGAGCGTAAAGTGGGGAAACTGACGGTGTGGATGAGAAAAGGCCGAGCCAAAGTGTAATGTTGGAGATGATCTTGTTTTTGAGAAATGTTTCAAAGAATTTGGCATCGTTGGTTCCATGGTGTAATGGTGAGCACTCTGGACATGAATCCAGCGATCTGAGTTTAAATCTCGGTGGAAACTGAATGCTTGCTGTCGCAGCTGCTAAAAATTTGGGACAAACAAGTGAGAGACACCTGGTGCTGGTGGGCAGTTTTGTTGCCTTTGTCATTGATGCTTGATCTACAAGTCTAGTTGTCAAATCCTGTGCTCTGTGTTAGCACAGTCCCGCATTGCTGAACTCTTTGCTTCAGCACGCAGTCTGAAGTTTGGATTAAATAACAGGAAGATTAAAGTTTGGATGGTAAAGAGACTGTTAGACAATGTTGTGCCTTCAGCCAGTGAGATGAGTAACTGGTCATTGTCTGATGTTAAATATGTGAGTACCTTGTTACGGTGGGAATAATGGAAACTCAGGACTAAACGATTTGATAATGTCTGTATGTTCAGTATTTGAGTGTCACCTTGTTACTATTTAATGACATCTGTAAGTTAAACAAGCAATATTAAGTCTGTCTGTTAAAAGATTCAGAAAGCAGTTAGTCAGGATTGTCAAAATGCAAAGAATAAGAGTTCAAAGGCTTTTGCAGTATAAAGATGAGACTTTTACGGACTGCAGAGACATAGACCGTAGAGACACTGGACATTCGGAAGGTGTGTGTCTCAAGCAGCCACGGAAATCGAAGCAAGCTGCCTTTGTGAAGTGTTCTCAGTAACTTTCATACTTGGTTTGTTTAGTATGAATGTTTAAATAAAAGACCCGATCCTGCCTTTACTACAACGGAGTGTGTGCGTGTAATTCGATATTAAAAGCAACGAAGCGAAAAGAGCAAGACAGCTGTTTACAACATTTTGGTGACCCCGACGTGATTTTCAAAAGTTCGTTAGCTTATTCGAAGTCCCCGACATGAAGCAGAAAGTTGGCTGAGTTGTTGGAAGAAGTGTTTCCCACACATCAGTTCGAGGGGTGAGCATTCTCTTAGTTGTCGTGATTAAAGGGATCTTCAGTTAGTAATGGGAGGCTCAGGGGATATTCCAGTTGAAGTCCAGTCATTTCTTAATGAGTGGATTGAGTCGAAAGGGTGAACTTATGGTATAAGACAGGAAACAATGACAGGAGGATGGAGAGTGACACGGCAGTCCTTAGTGGAGGGTGTCCAGTTGAAAAAGTATCAAGTGCTTGGGTTAAAAAGTGATAAAAAGAGAAAAGCGTTCGTGTTGCAGTGTCTCATGCTGGGGATTCAAACGTTAGGAGAAGAGGCTGAGGCTCGAGATAGGGAAGTCTCAGAACTCAGAGAGCAGCTCACAGCAGTGAGTAAAGAAGTAGAGAATTGGTGATTTCAGGCACTCGGGGCAGCCAGGACTGTTCTGAAACTGGATCAGCATCTTGCTGATGAACAGAAGCGTAAACAAGATCTAGAGAAAGGAATATCTAAGCTGCAGCAGATGGTGGTATTAGGTTAGCCAGCGGAGACAGCAATTGATAAAGCCGGGTGGTATTCGGAGGATTCCCCGGGTCTGAGAGTTGAAAAGGGGATGAAGGGACAGGGAGAATGCCCACCGTTCCCATCCACAGCTCCTTTGTCTTCTCTGACTTCGGAGCCTCGAACCCGTGTGGTTCATGTGGCAACGTTAGGATCAGAGGCGGAGCACTTAAATGCCTCTTCGGTTACTCAGACGCTTAACACCCCACAACATTACACACGACCTTCCGGTAATGTGGAGAGTGGGGGAAGCACGCTCGAGCGGACAAGGCCAGAGCAGGATCATGATTCCTCTACTCCCTGTGGAGCTCGTGAAGGGAACACGACCGTAAGTGGTTTTAGGGTTTCCTGGTATGAGCGAGGAGGGGTACAGTTACAGGACATGAGAGCTGTCCTTAGAGAAGCCAGGATTTCAGAGCAGACTGTAACCTGAACACAACACCTTAGACCGCTCGGCCATCCTGACTATTTAGTACTATGTGTGGCCACCTGCAGGTTGATTTTGAACTTTTGTGTCCTGTCACATGAAATAGATGAGTGCAGCAGGCGTATCTCTGCCTGACACCGGGGAAACAGTGAGACAGACCTTGGAGCAAGGGTCTCGTATTTGCCAAACAGCAAAGAATATATTTATTCTCGAAGAACAATATCCAAGAATACAGTGACACCAACATGATTTGAACACACAACCTTCTGATCTGGAGTCAGACGCACGATTGCACCACGAGCTCGACGCAGCGAGTCTGAGATGTTCGTCTATTTGAAGGTTTCAAAATACAAGGGGCTTTAAAATCCCCACCCATTCCCACCAGGTGTCAGAAGCAGCGCTCACCTGCCAGACACTGTGTGTTTTTTTCTCAAACGTTTGTGTTGCTTTCACGGGAAAGCATCATTAATTAACCCCTCACCTTCTTTTGCACAATGAAAGAAATGCTAACTGAGGGACAGTCGATACTTCAATCATTTGTCCTGTGCTTTGGGGAGTGGGCAGGGAAGTGGACCTGAGTCTATGATCGCATCGACCATGATCGTATTAAATGGCGGAGCAGGAGCGAGGGGCATATGGCCTACTCCTGCTCCTATTTCTTATGTTCTTATGTTCTTCTGCATGTTAACCCATTTTACACATTGTATTTTAGGAGTCTGGTTCAAAATCTTCATTGCCGATGACACCAGGAATCTGGGGCAACTTTTGTCAACTTTAACAGCACCGGTTATTCCTACCGTGCACAGAAAATAGAATCAGGAGTGAAGGTAAAATACCATGCTGCTCATTTTCAGATTCAACGCAGTAGGATTTCAAATAAAGTCAAAGAATTTTACAATGAAAATATTTGGAAGTATTACTTCTATTTGTGTCTTTAATTAAACTGTGTGGCGTCTGACTCCCGTTCATGCCTCTGCTGAATAAGAAAGGAGGGTTTGACGTTGACCAGACTGCACTGCCCCTGATATTTGTGAGCTCATCCTTTATATTCAGTGGTTTCTCGCCCTTTGATGGGCTGCAGTGTAGCGGATATCACGTTGGCGTCACACGCGAAAGGTCCCCGGTGGATCCGTTTTCTCTCACTGAAAGTTATCTATTTATTGAAGCGAAAAGGAGCAATGAAGGAATAAGGGAGCCCTTTTGCCAGGAGAATAAATAGCAAATAAAAACAGCAAATGCTGGAAATCTCAGCAGGTCAGGAAGCATTTGCCAGGAGACTAAACTCGCTTCTGATTGTTCCTCCATAGCAAATTTAAACATAATGTTCCTGCCCGGGATTGAACTGGCCACTTTTTGCATGTAAAACAAACATGAAAACCACAACACGACAGAAACCTCTGGCAAAGCTGGCACAACAAAGGGGAGCTGACCAGTGAGCTTCCTCTGTGCTGATCAGGAATTTAACCAGGGACCTGTCACATGTAAAGAAAACATGATAACCACTGCATTACACAAACCTCTGGCACAGCAGACCCAACAAAGGGTAGCTGACCAGTGAGCTCCCTCTGTGTTGTCTCACCTTAAACAACTTCTGTCCCACACTGAAAGTTCTCAATCCTTCTCCTCCGCTGCCCTTTACAGAAAAGTTACGGTTCACCCAGCCACCGTGTTCACTTCCACATCCTCACAGTGGGCTCACAGAGGCTCCTACCGTCTCCCCGCGATCAGTGAACTCACCCAGTTTACAAAATTAAACCCGGAACACGTGTCTGGCAAAGGGCAGGAGAAGCCAGATAGTCTGTAAGCTCGGTCTATCACAGAAAGTATTGGTATTCATGATGATTACAGCAATTATTAATCGTCTCACAGACCTCAATTATTTTTATGCGATGAATTGATCGAGAATTGAAAGCAGGTTAGTGCCCGGATCTTAACCCCTCGACCACCAGGGAACAGTTATGATACATGTAGATATATTTATACATATTTAAATATAAACCTTAATATCAATGGCTAGCTACCTACACCTTATGACGAACAGCAGTGCATCTAACTTTGAGTGAGAGAAATTGTTCCACAGTGACACCCATTTCATCTTTTGTTCCCTTTTAAACACTAGAAACTGAGACAGGGGGAATAAATAGAGAAATAAAACCACAGGGATATAGACAAGAGGAAGAGAGAAGGGGAAAGATGCTGTCCCCACCCAGAACTAATGCAGAAACCCCTCTGCTGCGCTCGGGGTGGCCACCCGCAGCCTGGATGCACTAACGGGAGAACACCAGCGGCAGGTCGGGGCCATAAAAGGAACGGCGAGCGGCACTGGGATCAGCTTGGAGGTCCCGGGAGACTGCTCCAGGGAGCAGCGCGAGCTGGTGCAGGAGGACGGCGGCAGCGAAGTGTGATTTCATCAAGGTCCAGGTCAGTGATTGGAGCGTGGGCAGATACAGCAGGAGCGGTGAAATCGGGGCGAAGGAGCGGCGAGAGACTGCAGAGGGATGTGATCGGGGCCCAGGAGAGGCATGAGTTCGGGGCCAGGGGCCCTGGGGCAGCCAGGACCAGCCCACACTGCGATATGTGTGTGCACTAGGTCCGTGCAACAGAGTTGGTCTCCAGTTGTCTTGGATAACCCTTGCCACTGGACCAAGACCTCGCACTATCAAGCCAGTGTGATGGCTGTGGTGCAACGGACATCACACGTTAAAAAAATCCACGCACAGGCATCTTCCACCCTTTGGGATGTAGTTCGGGTCCTTCATTGAAACACCTGTGAACTCATCCTTTTTCGGCGTGGAAGCAAGTCATCCTCGTTTCGAGGGACCGCCTATGATGATGATGATGATGGATACATTAACGTCCCAACAGCTCATTGACTGCAGGAGTTGGACCGTGCGACGCTTCAGAAGACATGTCGAAAAGGCAAAGTCATTGATTCCGTCACATGTGCTCCTCCGATCAAGAATTGCAACAAACACTGAAAATGCTTAAATACTGATTAAATCTTACATTCACATTTGCTAAGCGCATTGGTCTCGGGGTATGATTGTTGCTTTGAGTTTGTTCCTTGAAATTTGCGAGAGATCCTGCTTTCAAATCCCAGACCAACTTTGAATTTGCATCAAACTTTTGCAAAGAAGGACTTGTATTTCTGCAGCGTCTGTGAGGAACTTATGACACCCCAAAGCACTTTACAGCCGTTGAGTTGCCTTTGAAGTGTTGTCATGTGAGGAAAGATTGGCCCAAATCACCTCACACGCACCTCAACTCTTTCCAAAGGAGTTCATAGAATCATAGAAGTTTACAGCACAGAAGGAGTCATTTCGGCCCATCGTGTCCGCGCCGGCTAACAAGAGGCTATCCAGCCTAATCCCATTTCCAGCTCGAGGTCCATAACCCTGCATGTTACGGCACTTCAGGTGCACATCCAAGCACTTTTTAAATGTGGTGAGGGTTTCTGCCTCAACCACCCTTTCAGGCAGTGAGTTCCAGACCCCCCAAAAAATCTGCGTGTAGAAATTTCCCCTCTAAACTTTCTACCAATTACTTTAACGTTATGCCTCCTTGTTGTTGACCCCTCTGCTAAGGGAAATAGGTCCTTTCTATCCACTATATCTCGACCCCTCATAATTTTATACACCTCAATGAGATCTCCCCTCATGCTCTGTTCCATGGAAAACAAATCCAGCCAATCTAATCTGTCTCATGGCTAAGATTCTCCACTCACGGCAACATCCTCGTAAATCTCCTCTGTACCCTCTTCAGTGCAATCATGTCCTTCCTGTAATATGGCGACCAGAAGTGCACGCAGTACTCCAGCTGTGACCTAACCTGCCCCACCGACCCCATCTCTTGTATTCTATGCCTCCGCTAATAAAGGCAAGCATTCCATATTCCTTCTTAACCACCTTAGCCACCTGGCCTGCTACTTTCAGGGATCTGTCGACATGAACTCGCTGGATTCTGGGGAGGACCCAGCAGATTGGAAAACTGCAAATGTAATGCCCCTATTTTAAAAAGGAGGCAACAAAAAGCAGGAAACTACTGACCAGTTAGCGTTACATCTGTGGTTGGGAAAATGTTGGAATCCAATATTAAAGAAGCAGCAGCAGGACATAGAAACATAGAAAATAGGTGCAGGAGGAGGCCATTCGGCCCTTCGAGCCACACCACCATTCAATAAGATCATGGCTGATCATTCAGCTCAGTACACCTTTCCTGCTTTCTCTCCATACCCCTTGATCCCTTGAGCCATAAGGGCCAAATCTAATTCCCTCTTGAATATATCTAACGAACTGGCATCAACAACTCCCTGCGGTAGAGAATTCCACAGGTTAACAACTCTCTGATTGAAGAAGTTTCTCCTCATCTCAGTCCTAAATGGCCTACCCCTTATCCCTTAGACTCTGACCCCTGGTTCTGGACTTCCCCAACATCGGGACCTGTCCAGTCCCGTCAGAATTTTATATGTTTCCATGAGATCCCCTCTCATTCTTCTAAACTCCAGTGATCTCTCGATCCCTTGATTCCGCGAGACTTCAAAAATCTATCTAACGCAGCCTTGAATATATTCAGAAACTCAGCATCCACAGGCCTGTGGGGCAGAAAATTCCACAGATTCATAACCCTCTGAGTGAAGAAATTCCTCCTCATCTCTGTCTTAAATGGCCGACCCCTTAACCTGAGATTGTGCCCCCTGGTTCTATACACTCCAGCCCAGGGGAAACAACCTCTCAGCATCGACCCCATCAATCCCCTTCAGAATATTGTGTGTTTCAATGAGATCACTTCTCATTCTTCTGAACTCCGGAGAGTATCGGCCCATTCTACACAATCTCTCAACTTAAGACAGTCCTCTCCTCCCAGGAATCAATCTTGTGAACCTCTGTTGTACCACCTCCAAGGCAAGTATATCCTTCCTTAAATAAGGAGACCAAAACTGTGCGCAGTACTCCAGGTGCGGTCTCACGAGGGCCCTGTACAATTGTAGCAAGACTTCCTTACTCTTGTACTGTGGGCTATATATTAGGTACTATGGGGCGAGTGCCCTGTTTTTTTGCTGATTCGATGGTTGTATAAAAAGTTATTAAAATTGACAGTTGCTCGGCAAACATATTTGTATTTCCTTCAGTGTACTCCTTACTCTTCAAGGGCTAGATTTTCCCCAAGCAGTTTTGTCGGCGCACTGACCTCAAGCGCACCGACTTTGCGCGGTGGAAACGGCGCAGGGAATAATTCGCCCCATCCTGGCCGCTGTGCACAGTCCCCGGAGTCCTGGCGTGGTGTCGATGGTGAAGTGGGGGGCGGAGCCATATGCCTGCGCCGAAAACACTGCCGGCACCTTCGCGCATGGGCAGTAGGGAGAGAAAACTTGGCACTCTGCCATTTTTAAACAGTGTCAAACCCGATGAAAAGCACAGCAGCTTCTCAGCTTCTCCGGTCGCTCGGCGGGCTCTCCCCCAGTCCCTCCCCGATAAAACGCACAGCTCCAGCAGCTGCAACTTCTCCGGTCCACAAGCTCACACTTCTCCGGTGTGTCTTCCCTCCCCTATCCCAGGGATATAGGGACCGAGTGTAATGGAGCCAAGTTTGCTGATGATACAAAGATGGGTGGGAAAGCAAATTGTGACACAGCAAAGAAAATCTCAATTCCGGAAGAACAATATGGAAAAGTACAGTGACCCCGACGTGATATAAACACGCAGCCTTCTTATCTGGAGTCAGACACACGACCGTTGTACCACGAGGTCTAAAGTGCAGAGTGCCCATGTTTGTATACATGAAGGTTCCTGAAACACAGTTTCATTTACCCTGCATTGGTGCAATGAAAGGGCTTTAAAATCCCAGGCCACTCCCACCGTGGGTCAGACAGCATCAGAAGCAGTGCCCACCTGTCACTCACCCTCTGACGCCCGCTTTCATCACCTGCTGCCCGCGGACTGCAGCAAATCCAGTTCATCATCATCATCGGCAGTCCCTCGAAGCGAGGATAACTTGCTTTCACGCCAAAAAAGGATGAGTTCACAGGTGTTTCAATGATGGACCTAATACTCCAGGTCGCGAACTGCATGTTGAAGGGTGGAAGATACCTGTGCGTGGAAGTTTTTAACGTGTGGTGACCGTTGCACCCCAGCCATCACACGGGCTTGACAGAGTGAGGTCTTGGTCCAGTGACAAGGGTTATCCAAGACGACTGGAGACCAGCTCTGCTGCACGGACCCAGTGCCCACACATATCGCAGTGTGGGCTCGCCCGTGCTGCCCCTGGGCCCCTGGCCCTGAACTCACACCACCCCTGGGCCCCGATCACATCCCTCCACAGTCTCTCGCTGCTCCTGCTGTACCTGCCCACGCTCCAATCACCGACCTGGACTTTGATGACATCACTCTTCGCTGCCGTCGCCCTCCTGCACCAGCTCGCGCTGTACCTTGCCGTGGTACACCACCACGCTGCTCCCAGGGCGCCGCTCACCGCTCCTTTTATGGCCCCGACCTGCCGCTGGTGTTCTCACGCAGGTCGGGGCCTCCACGCTGCTCCCAGCAAATCGAGTTACACGCCGTGTCACCGCACAATTCTCAGCTGTGATTGTAAGCTGACTATATTTAAAGCTGTCGCAGAGGCTGCAAGCAGTGTTCCCTGGTCGTCTAGTGGTTAGAATTCGGTGCTCTCACTACCGTGGTCTGGGTTTGATTCCCGGTCAGGGAAAGCATTTTTACAGAGCAAGCTGACAAAAATAATTCAAGTCTGTGAGATACTGAATAATTGTTTCAATCATCATTAATCCACCCACATGTGTTGCACACTGAAGGAAATACAAAAATGTTTGGTGAGCAACTATCGAATTTCAATAACTTTTCATACAACCGGAGAATCAGAGGAAAAACAGGATATTCGGCCCATAGTACCTAATATATAGCCCATAGTACAAGAGCAAGGAAGTCTTGCTACAATTGTAAAGGGCCCTGGTGAGACCACACCTGGAGCACTGCGCACAGTTTTGGTCTCCTTTTCTGAGGAAGGATACATTTGCCTTGGAGGTGGTACAACAGAGGTTCACCAGATCGATTCCTGGGATGAGAGGACTGTCCTATGGTGAGAGATTGTGTAGAATATGCCGATACTCTCTGGAGTTTATTAGAATGAGAGGTGATCTCATTGAAATGGACAATATTCTGAAGGGGATTGACAGGGTAGATGTTGAGAAGCCTGGCTAGCCCAGTCGGTAGAGCATGAGACTGTTACTTGCAGGGTCGTGGGATAGAACCCCAACATTGGCCGATTACTTTTCCTTAAACTTTTATGTTGCTTTCAGAGGAAAACATCATTAATGAACCCATGATCTTCTTTTGCACAATGAAAAAAATGCAAACTGAGCGACAGTTGATAATTTAATCAAATAATGAAAGCAGCGCCTGAGATCGCTTGGCCATCCTGACTGTTCGATGCTGAAGTTACAAGTTATTACTCTGGATCGTTTCAGACCGGGCGCTTATTCACTGCTGCTGGAAGGCCCAGTGACCGTGATACCCTCTCCCCCGGGGTTTTCCTGAGCCTGTGCTCGGTGCACGGGTAGCTTTGGCCCGGGTCTGAGGTTGCTTGTATCCCAGGGATGGACAATAACCCTCTGAGCTCTGGAACTGGAGAATAGCGAATAATTAATGAGTTGTTTGCGGGTTTCAAATGCAGCTTAGAGCTGCTGGTATAAACCGATCATGTTGTTTCATAGAATGAAAGAAATGCGAATAGAGACAGTTGAAACATCAATAACTGAATTTCAATAATTCATGAAACTTTAATCCTTGAAGAAGTTTTATCCCTTTTCTGATTTTACACACTCTGTATTTGAGGAGACTGGTTTTAAATGTTCATTGCTCATGCAACAAGGTATTCAAAACAAGTTTTCTTCAATTTTATTGCACACAAGTTTTTGTTTGAGAAAGAATGTTTCTGCTCAGGCTTGAACCAGGAACTTTTCACGTGTGAGGCAAATGTGATAACCACGACACGACAGAAACTGCTGCTGAACTCAGTGCCCAGAGAGAAGTGTTCACCAAAAAGTTCCTTTCACAAACATTTCAAACCCACGTCTTTCAGAAGAGACTGCGATCTGAACACAGCATTTTAGACCGCTCGGCCATCCTGACTGTTGGCTGCGACAGATACAAGTTGTTACTCTGGAAAGTTTCAGACCGGGCACTTGTTCAGTGTTACTGGAAGGCCCAGTGACCGGGATATCCTCTCCCCCGGGGTTTTCCTGAGCCTGTGCTCGGTGTACGGGGAACTTTGGCCCGGGGCTGAGGTAGCTTCCATCCCAGGGATCGAAAATAACCCTCTGAGCTCTGGAACTGGGGAAGAAATAATAATTAATGAGTTGTTTGCGGGTTTCAAATGCAGCTTAGACCTGCTGGTATCAACCGAAAGCGTTGTTTAGCAGAATGAATGAAATGCTAACAGGCACAGTAAAAACTTCAATAACTGAACTTTTATAATTCGTGAAACTTTAATTATTGATGAAGTTTTATCCCCTATCTGATTGTACTCATTGTGCATTTGAGGAGACTGGTTTTAAATGTTCATTGCTCAAGCAACAATGTACCCGGACTGCTTTTGTTCAATTATATTGCAGACAAGTTTTTGCTTCCACAATAATGTTTCTGCGCGGGCTCGAAACAGAGACCTTTCGTTCGTGAAGCAAACCTGATAACTGCGACTCTACGGAAACTGCTGCTTAGCTCAGTGCCCAGAGAGAAGTGTTCAGCAACAAGCTGAAATGCTCAATCCCTCTCTCTGCAAAAAGTTCCTTTCACAAACATTTCTCGGCCCGGAACTGCACCAAACAACAATGTTCTCCTTTCAAAGTCATTAAACTCCCCAATTTCCGCATCTGCAATTTTAAGGGCAAGGACTGAAAACGCTTTGCGATCAGAAAATTGCAGGAAACCCCTGTGGTTAATGACAGAGCTTTTGATGCTTGATTTCTGTACACACCTTGTGTTATGTATTTAAACCTTGGCAACCTGTATCACACCACCACCAGAGGGCCTACCTGTTGGAGTCCCAAGGGACCCCAGCATCCCTTGGGAGCATGGTATATAAGCAGGCCACCCATGAGGTACCTGTACTCTGGAGTCTTATTAAAGGAGCTAATATCACACTTACTCATTGTTCACAGTACTCAGTTTCATCCTTTATTATGAGCGTATCAATTGGCGACGAGACAATGAGCAACCACGTGAAAATGCAAAGATCAGTTGGTATCCTGGAGAAGTTCTCAGAAGTGGACGATTGCAAAGCCTTTGTGGAGAGACTTGACCAATACTTCGTGGCCAACGTGCTGGAAGGGCACGTGAACGCTGCCAAATGAAGGGCGATCCTCCTTACCGTCTGTGGGCCAACAATCTATGGCCCCATGAAGAATCTTCTAGCTCTGCTGAGACCAACAACTAAATCCTATGAAGAATTGTGTACGCTGATCCAGGAGCATCTAAATCCTAAAGAAAGCGTTCTGATGGCGAGGTATCGGTTCTACATGTGCCAACGGTCGGAGGGCCAGGAAGTGGCAAGCTATGTCGCCGAATTAAGGCGCCTCGCAGGACATTGCGAATTTGACAGATTCCAAAACGAATGCTGAGAGACTTTTTGTGCTTGGCATTTGCCATGAGGTAATACTTCGCAAACTGTTGACTGTTGAAACGCAGAATCTGAGCAAAGCCATAACGATAGGTCAGACAATTTCCAACAGTTTCTTAAACACAATAACGTAATTTATTTCTAGTGGACTGGATGGAGGACCATGGTCCATGTAAAAAATTGTTATCATTTTACTTGAACTGAATGTTCATAAAAGTATTAGAGTGGGAACTCACTGGATAACAGCAGAGCTGGCAATGTTTGCGGAATATATTCGTGCAGCCAAAACGCACAATGACAACCTGGAACTGTGCGGCACCGAATCCTCGGCGAAAAACAGTTGAAGGCTTCGCCCCTGGGTGGGCACAAACCACCAATGTTTAGGTTAAAAGCAGAACGCGCTAACCCATTGCGCCACTAAATTAAATATACAATGCAAGACACCCCAAAACAGGGTGTCAGTCAGTTAAAGCTTCAGATTGCTCCGACCGGGATGGAACTTGTCCACTCTCAGTTGTACTTTTCCCAAATAAATGGAGGGACATTCATTGTGGATGTGTGGAAGCAGTCTGGTCCCGCACACTGCAGACACTTCCATGTCACCACCAACCAGCTCTCCCGCAACCGGTGTGATCTACCTTCCAGCCTTCCGGTGCCTTGTCTGTGACAAAGTATTCTGATTGTCCCGAAGTCGGTCGTAGGTTTTAATTCCTTTTCAGCTCCTGACTGCAGATATTCCTGTAATTAAACCCGAACAAAATGCTTACAGGAACAGTTGGACTCAACATATCTTCGCTTGGTAAAATTTCAAAGATTGAAAGCGACTCACATCAACCCCAAACCTCGTCACCTACTCGCTAACCGCGACATGCTGCTCCCGTGAGATGGAAGCCCAGTTGCTGTTTCAAGCTTGAATGCAGGTACAAGCAGAACTCATTCAAAGAAAGTCCAAGTCCCTGAGGCACCTTATTATTTGCACCAAACTCCGTCGCAAAGAGTTGAGGTTCGTGTGGGGTGATTTGGGCACATCTTTCCTCACACTACAACACTTCAAACATAACTCAACGGCTGTAAAGTGCTTTGGGGCGTCATGAGAAGGCAAAAAAGAAGTAGAAAGGAACAGAAAGGTGACGTCACAGCCGAGGGGGTAAGTGATTGGCTGGTGATTGGTGAGTAGTTTTTCTTTTTCTTTTTTATATTAGTCAGTAACTTTTAACATTGTTTTGCCAATTTAAGTGTATCGAAGGTTAAGTCATGGCAGGAGAGCTCGGTCGGGTGTTATGCTCCTCCTGTACCATGTGGGAACTCAGGGACACTTCCGGTGTCCCTGACGACGACGTGTGCGGGAAGTGTATCCGCTTCGAGCTCCTGACAGTCCATGTTCCGAAATTGGAGCTGAGGGTGGATTCACTCTGGAGCATCCACAATGCTGAGAATGACATGAGTATCACGTGTAGCGAGTTGGTCTTACCGCAGGAGAAGGGTCCACAGCCAGATAGGGAATGGAAGACCAGCAGGAAGAGTAGTGCAAGGAAGGTAGTTCAGGGGTCCCCTGTGGTCATCCCCCTGCAAAACAGATACACAGTTTGAGTACTGTTGTGGGGGATGACTCATCAGGGGAGGGCAGCAGCAGCCAAGTTCATGGCACCGTGGCTGGCTCTGCTGCACAGGAGGGCAGGAAAAAGAGTGGGAGCACGATAGTGATAGGGGATTCAATGGTGACGGGAATAAATAGGCGTTTCTGCTGCCGCAACCGAGACTCCAGGATGGTATGTTGCCTCCCTGGTGCAAGGGTCAAGGATGTCTCGGAGCGGTTGCAGGACATTCTGAAAGGGAGGGAGAACAGTCAGTTGTTGTGGTGCACATTGGTACCAACGACATAGGGAAAAAAAGGGATGAGGTCCTACGAAACGAATTTAAGGAGCTAGGAGCTAAATTAAAAAGTAGGACCTCAAAAGTAATAATCTCGGGATTGCTACCAGTGTAACGTGCTAGTCAGAGTAGGAATCGCAGGATAGCGCAGATGAATACGTGGCTTGAGCAGTGGTGCAGCAGGGAGAGATTCAAATTCCTGGGGCATTGGAACCGGTTCTGGGGGATGTGGGACCAGTACAAACCGGACGGTCTGCACCTGGGCAGGACTGGAACCAATGTCCTAGGGGGAGTGTTTGCTAGTGCTGTTGGGGAGGAGTTAAACTAATATGGCAGGGTGATGGGAACCAATGCAGGGAGACAGAGGGAGACAAAAACGAGACAAAAGCAAAAGACAGAAAGGAGATGAGGAAAGTTGGAGGGCAGAGAAATCCAAGGCAAAGAACAAAATGGGCCACTGTACAGCAAAATTCTAAAAGGACAAAGGGTGTTAAAAAAACAAGCCTGAAGGCTTTGTGTCGTAATGCAAGGAGTATCCGTAATAAGGTGGATGAATTGACTGTGCAAATAGATGTTAACAAATATGATGTGATTGGGATTCCAGGATGATCAGGGCTGGGAACTCAACATCCAGGGGTATTCAACATTCAGGAAGGATAGGAAAAGGAGGTGTGGTAGCATTGCTGTTTAAAGAGGAGATTAATGCAATAGTTAGGAAAGACATTAGCTTGGATGATGTGGAATCTATATGGGTAGAGCTGCAGAACACCAAAGGGCAAAAAACGTTCGTAGGAGTTGTGTACAGACCTCCAAACAGTAGTAGTGATGTTGGGGAGGGCATAAAACAGGAAATTAGGGGTGCATGCAATAAGGGTGCAGCAGTTATAATGGGTGACTTTAATATGCACATAGATTGGGCTAACCAAACTGGAAGTAATACGGTGGAGGGGGATTTCCTGGAGTGCATAAGGGATGGTTTTCTCGACCAATATTTCGAGGAACCAATGAGGGGGGAGGCCATGTTCGACTGGGTGTTGTGTAATGAGAGAGGATTAATTAGCAATCTCTTTGTGCGAGGCCCCTTGGGGAAGAGTCACCATAATATGGTGGAATTCTGCATTAGGATGGTGAATGAAACAGTTAATTCAGAGACCATGGTCCAGAACTTAAAGAAAGGTAACTTTGAAGGTATGAGGCGTGAATTGCCTAGGATGGATTGGCGAATGATACTTAACGGGTTGACTGTGGATGGGCAATGGCAGACATTTAGATACAGCATGGATGAACTACAACAATTGTACGTTCCTGTCTGGGGTAAAAATAAAAAAGGGAAGGTGGCTCAACCATGGCTATCAAGCGAAATCAGGGATAGTATTAAAGCCAAGGAAGTGGCATACAAATTGTCCAGAAATAGCAGCGAACCCGGAGACTGGGAGAAATTTAGAACTCAGCAGAGGAGGATAAAGGGTTTGATTCGGGCATGGAAAATGGAGTACGAGAAGAAGCTTGCAGGGAATATTAAGACGGATTGAAAAAGTTTCTATAGATATGTAAAGAGAAAAAGGTGAGTAAAGACAAACGTAGGTCCCCTGCAGTCAGAATCAGGGGAAGTCATGATGGGGAACAAAGAAATGGTGCACCAATTGAACAAGTACTTTGGTTCGGTATTCTCTAAGGAGGACACTAACAACCTTCCGGATATAAAAGGGGTCAGAGGGTCTAGTAAGGAGGAGGAACTGAGGGAAATCCTTATTAGTCGGGAAATTGTGTTGGTGAAATTGATGGGATTGAAGGCCGATAAATCCCCAGGGCCTGATGGATTGCATCCCAGAGTACTTAAGGAGGTGGCCTTGGAAATAGCGGATGCATTGACAGTCATTTTCCAACATTCCATTGACTCTGGATCAGTTCCTATCGAGTGGAGGGTAGCCATTGTAACCCCACTTTTTAAAAAAGGAGGGAGAGAGAAAACAGAGAATTATACACCGGTCAGCCTGACATCGGTAGTGGGTAAGATGATGGAATCAATTATTAAGGATGTCATAGCAGCCCACTTGGAAAGAGGTGACATGATAGGTCCAAGTCAGCATGGATTTGTGAAGGGGGAATCATGCTTGACAAATCTTCTGGAATTTTTTGAGGATGTTTCCAGCAGAGTGGACAAGGGAGAACCAGTTGATGTGGTATATTTGGACTTTCAGAAGGCTTTCGACAAGGTCCCACACAACAGATTAATGTGCAAAGTTAAAGCACATGGGATTGGGGGTAGTGTGCTGACATGGATTGAGAACTCGTTGTCAGACAGGAAGCAAAGAGTATGAGTAAATGGGTACTTTTCAAAATGGCAGGCGGTGACTAGTGGGGTACCGCAAGGTTCTGTGCTGGGGCCCCAGCTGTTTACACTGTACATTAATGATTTAGACGAGGGGATTAAATGTAGTATCTCCAAATTTGCGGATGACACTAAGTTGGGTGGCAGTGTGAGCTGCAAGGAGGATGCTATGAGGCTGCAGAGCGACTTGGATAGGTTAGGTGAGTGGGCAAATGCATGGCAGATGTAGTATAATGTGGATGAATGCGAGGTTATCCACTTTGGTGGTAAAAACAGAGAGACAGACTATTATCTGAATGGTGACAGATTAGGAAAAGGGGAGGTGCAACGAGACCTGAGTGTCATGGTACATCAGTCATTGAAGGTTGGCATGCAGGTACAGCAGGCGGTTAAGAAAGCAAATGGCATGTTGGCCTTCATAGCGAGGGGATTTGAGTACAGGGGCAGGGAGGTGTTGCTACAGTTGTACAGGGTCTTGGTGAGGCCACACCTGGAGTATTGTGTACAGTTTTGGTCTCCTAACCTGAGGAAGGACATTCTTGCTATTGAGGGAGTGCAGCGAAGGTTCACCAGACTGATTCCCGGGATGGCGGGACTGACCTATCAAGAAAGACTGGATCAACTGGGCTTGTATTCACTGGAGTTCAGAAGAATGAGAGGGGACTCATAGAAACGTTTAAAATTCTGACGGGTTTAGACAGGTTAGATGCAGGAAGAATGTTCCCAATGTTGGGAAAGTCCAGAACCAGGGGTAACAGTCTAAGGATAAGGGATAAGCCATTTAGGACCGAGATGAGGAGAAACTTCTTCACCCAGAGATTGGTGAACCTGTGGAATTCTCTACCACAGAATGTAGTTGAGGCCAATTCACTAAATATATTCAAAAAGGAGTTAGATGAAGTCCTTACTACGAATGGGATCAAGGGGTATGGCGAGAAAGCAGGAATGAGGTACTGAAGTTGCATGTTCAGCCATGAACTCATTGAATGGCGGTGCAGGCTAGAAAGGCCGAATGGCCTACTCCTGCACCTATTTGCTCTGTTTCTAAGTTTCTAAAATCTCCCAGGACAGGTACAGCATGTGTTAGATACAGAGTAATGCTCCCTCTGCACTGACCCATGAACACTTCCAGGGCTTGTGCAGAACGAGTTAGATACTTAGTAAAGCTTCCTCAACACTGTCCCATGAAACTCTCCAAGGTCAGGTACAGTCCGCGTTAGTTACAGAGTAATGCTCCCTCTGTACTAACCCATCAACACTTCCAGGGCTGGTACAGAACGAGTTAGATACAGAGTAAAGCTCCCTCAACACTGTCCCATGAAACTGTCCAAGGGCAGGTACAGCATGCGTTAAATACAGAGTAAAGATTCTTCTAAACTGTCCCATCAAATGCTCCTAGGGCAGATGCACCACAGGGTTAGATCCAGAGGAAAGCTCCCTCTACTTTGTCCCATCAAACTCTCAGGGCATGTACAGCACAAATTAGTTACAACATAAATCTCCTGCTACACAGTCCCATCAAACTCTTCCAGTTTGCAATAACTCAGTAGGCTTACTACCGTGAACTCAATCAGGTGCATCCTGACCATACTTTTCGAGCTCTCGAACAAAGGATTAAACATGGAGGCTTTCTTTATATACAAGAGTTACATGTGTGTCTCTGTGGCCCAATGACCTTCGACGGTCGGTCCCCCTGGTGGCATGTAAACCCGGGCATATATACATTACAGTGCAGCACGTGTTTAAATCTCCCTCTACATTGTCCCATCAAACCCTGCCAGGACAGGCACAGCACAGGATAGATACAGAGCAAAGCTCCCACTATACTGTCCCATCAATCCCGCCAGGGCAGGTACAGTACGGATTAGATACAGATCAAAGCCCCCTTTACATTGTCTCATCAAAGACTCAGAGGGCAGGTACAGACTAAAGCTTCCTCGACACTGTCAAATCAAACCCTCCCAGGGCAGGTACAGTTTGTGTTAAATACAGATTAAAGCTCCCCTATATTGTCCCATCAAAGACTCACAGAGCAGGTACAGCCCATCGAAGATATACAGGAAAGCTTCCTCTCACCTGTCCCATCAATCTTTCCAGGGCAAGTACAGCATGGGTTAGATACAAAATAAATCTCCCTCAACACTGTACCATCAAATCCTCCCAAGACAGATCCAGCACGGCGTTAGATACAGAGTAAAGCTCCCTCTACAATGTCCCATCAATCTCTCCCAGGACAGGTACAACACGGCGTTAGATACAGAGTAAAGCTCCCTCGACACTGTCCCATCAATATCTCCCAGGACAGGTCCAGCACGGGGTTAAATACAGAGTAAAGCTCCCTCTACACTATCCCATCAATCTCTCCCAGGACAGATCCAGCACGGGGTTAGATACAGAGTAATGCTCCCTCTACACTGTCCCATCAATCTCTCCCAGGGCTGGTACAGCACGGGTTATGTTAGCACAAATGTTTTCCTGGAAGAATCGCTCGACACTCGGGGTCGGTTCCAATCCCAAAATGGCCTTTATTGCACCGGCAGGGAGAGAGCCTCTGGTCCAACTCCAGGCATTCCACTCCACCGATCAAAGAAATTCATCGATATTTACATGTTTTACAACAGTTCATTACAATTACTTAGCCCATGTCGGCTGGACACAATCCAATCATAACGACTATAAATTACAAATCGATTCCACTGGGCCAATGGAATTGGCCCCCAGGCACCAGGGGACTGTGTGATCACCTCATGTTTGAGCTGGGGCTTATTCATGGCCTCGTGATATTCTCCAGATCCCCTTATCTCGACTGTCCTTGGGTTCTGTCTGCACCTAACCACCTTATCCTGACACAGTCACAGGAATTTCTTTGTTCAGTATTCTGCTGGGACATCTTGTCTGTGGTTTGTTGATTAGGACGTTCTGCTGAGCTCGCTCTTTCCAGTGTTCCTGTACATGGAACTGCAGTGTCATCAGCTACCCAAAAATGTATTCAAGCTAACTGTTAGCTGAATTCCCGTAGTGCTTTGCAGAATCCCTGGCAGCCATTTTATATCTGGTTACCATTTTACACATACATGTATGCAGACATATATTCAGCAGGTGCCTTTGCCCGACAACAATCCCCCCTTTCGGTAATGGACTAATCCTAGTTTCCTTTAACCGACAACATAATTTGTTACTCTACTTATATTTTTATGTACCACCCGGTACTTCCTGTCACAACGTGCTGGCCAGTCACGTGGTGTCAGAAGTCCCAGTTGCTCAGATCAAATTGATATAGTTCAGATTCCCCTGTCCCTCTGCTGGACAAGTCACTTTATTTACTTGAGCCCTTGTTCTGATACTCCTTTGTCGTGCATAATGCCTGCAGGTTCGACAGGCCATGACTCTCCATGTTAGTGCTAAGACCAGCTGTATCCCTACCAGTATGTGTGATAGTATTCCAATCCAGAGGTGGATGTTTACGTTCATGCCCCAGTTCCAGACCCTCCTCCACCAACTCTGGTTTTGTAACTCTTGGTCAGTATCCTTCTCCAGTATTTCAATCTTTGTCTGTAGTTGGTGGTAGAGTCTGACACACTGGCCTACTCTGAATCTTAGTTCCCTTAATACTGCAACTAAATGTGGGATAGGGGCCTGCTCTGGCTCGTCATAATCCTGCAGGTGATCGTGGAGCTGATCGATGGCGTTAATGATTTTGGGCCTCGGTGTCTACCTGGATAATGCGGGCTTGTCCTATTGTGAGGTCGTAGGGCTGTGAAGCAAAAGTTTGGTTGCGAGATCTGGCATTGTAAGCCATTGTACCGATATGAATGTGCCGTGGTAGAGACACAGTATTTCCCTTTGCCCCCATAACCTGTTCTGGCAAAATGTGTGGGGGCAGGTACTATTTCCAATGCACATCCATCAGTTGGATTAAATCCACATTCGACTAGTTCTCCCTGTCCCACCGGGTGAGGGCACACCGTAATGTCACCCGTCTGCTTGCATCCCGTCAGGGAGATCCCATAGAGTGTGTTGTCTCTGCGGACAGCAGGGGCTGCGGTCAGATAGTAATGGAGGGAGGTGTTTTCCCGTATGATCCCGATATTCTACAGTTGATAAAAGGGAAACGGTCCTGAGTCTTGTGTGACTATAGGTATCATCAGGGCTATTCCCACTCCGGCAGCTTTGCCCATTCGGCAGTTTGGGATCACTGGGCATACTCTGGTTAGTCCCTTCAGATTGCAATTACCCAGTGTCCCCTTCAGTTTGGCCAACTGAGCCAGATGTGGGCTGTCTATCCAGTCTGGCAACTCCCCCCTTTGGATATGATCGAGGTTGTGCCGTATCTGTCCCACCATCCATCGGCCATAAGCGTGACAGAGTTGTCCCTGTCTCAGTTTTGCGGTATCTTCTCTCTCTCTGTCGATAAGGTGATTGATTGTTTTTGCCTGAGCTTCCAGGACCGAGTGGCCATCCAATTGGATTTCGGCACCCTCTCTTCCAAGTTCGGATTGACCTTCCTGAGTCTGCTCTGCCAGTTCTAATAATCCCTTCATCACCCCTTTAAGCTGCTCCACCCTTTCATTTAGCCTTTGTATGTCCAGTGAGTTTACTATGGAGGTTCCGGCATTAAAACCGGTCGCAACATCATTAACTATTTCCCTCTTAGTCCTATGAACTTGCTCCTGTCCTCGGAATCTACTGGCACCCATGGTATCGGCATTACAACTTTACTTAATACATTATACATATTTCTTGCCTGCTCTGTACAATATTCCAGCATCTGTATACCTGAGATATTGATCAGGACAGGCACAATTTCATGCTTAACATTATCATACAATAGTTCACCCCGTTGGACAGCACAATCCCATTTTCCAGTCCCCTTGTAATTGTTGGACATGACAATTCCATGGGCAGTGTGGTGGTTCTTATGGGGCGTGGTGTCGGAGGGGGTGAGAAGCATATATACAACGATATTGCGGCAGCCTCAACCTCCTCATAATATCCACACAGCCCCACCCCCTTTTTGTGGGTGACAAACGGTTGTGGCTGGGCAGGAGGCGCACAAATTATTCCAAAGGTACATTCATCGGGCCCCCCCCGGCCTCCCTTCGTCTAATGCAACTGCTTCTTGTACCCGTGGAGCATCGCACACATACTCTATTCTTATCCGGATTCATTTGCAGCCACGCGTTAAAATAAGTTATGTCCTTGCTCCAGTCCTTGAGTGCTGGAATGCATATTTCGTCAGTCAAAGTAAACAAAACCCCATAGTTGATGCAGTTGTGTCTTTCTTGCGTGTGCTGCATCTCTCGTAGTCCGTCTGTATTATCCAGTGCTTGTGTGGGCCTCAAGGTTCCCAGTATCATGAGTCCCCAGAGTCGAAGTCACCACTGCGGTCCCATCTCGGTGATGGTTTTATCTGCAAATTTTAAACAGATAGCCTGGGCGTCACCAGGTGTTAGGTTCTGGTCTACTTGTGTCGCGGTCACTCTGTGGAATCGGAGGTAAGGGTTAGGTTATCCATATTCTTTATAGTCGTACCATCTCGATCACTTCATGTCCCTGTCTGGGCTGCCGTCGGTTTTGTATTTGAGCCTGCTGTGCTCGAGCCTGCACGATGACCCATCTAAATATTATCCAAACTCTAATCAACACCAATGCCACCACTTTTCCTCCAAACATCGCAGTCTGCTTTACTGTTAGGTTGGGATTGTGGACTACACCTACCCACCGTGGGATACATTGGCTCGATTGCCATAGGTGATGGTGCTTTGGCTGCACACTGCACTATCCGTCTGGTCCTGTTTTTTAAAATCTCTTCCAGCTTATTTATCTTAGCTTTTAACTCTTGACCAGCTAGTTCTGTTTTATTTTTATTCTGACTATCCCACCATTTCCACAGTCTGTCAGGTGAGTATTCTTTATTTTAGTAAGAAATTCAAATTAGTAAGGTCCAGTGTAAAACAGCTGTCAATGGAAAGGATTAACTCCTTTACAGGTTTGTAAGAAGGCCTAATGTCATTACATGACTTCTCGTAATCATCCAAATCTTTGTGCCTTCAAAACTTGCTTAGAAATTAGGAATCCGTTAAAACAGCAGAAATCATAAGTAAAGTGGTCATAATAAAAATCTTCTCATCGGGAAAGACAGCATTTTAGATTAAACTCCAATTTTTTTCTTTAACATCTAATTCAAGTACTTGCCAAAGATTTCTTTTTAAATGAGAGCACACATTTTTAATAGCTATTTTGTTTACTGAAATCCAATTTTCCCACAAGCTGTATACATGCCAACATTTTGTTTTTTTTTAACGGTCCCGCTCAATGGGCAAATCTTGTGTTTTATTTCTCTCTCTGCTGAGTTTGCATAGCTTAGATCTTTTCTCCTTGTTATTTTCAAAACCCTCCTGCTTGTTGAGACTGTTCGGGACTTTTCTTGATTAACAACGTCTGTTCTGGAAATCTTTTCAAACTGCAGTGAAACTTTCTCGTAATTTAAAATCATTATCAATGGAGAGTGACTTTTACCTGCTCCAATTTTTTTTTCCTTTTCTCAATTGAACCAATATCTTTTTCACAGCCAATATCAACGAGTATTTAGTAAGTTATGTCTTTTTCCATCGCAAACATTTTTTTTTCAGCACTTATTTATTCGTACGTTACGTCTTTTTTTCCAAACCTTTTGGTTTTATTTTTTCGAAGAGATCAGATTTAACTTTTTGTTTTAAATGTATTGCATTAACCAGTGGTACTTGAAACCTTCACAACAAAATTAACTCTTCACTGTTCCCATCCTAATTTCTGCTCCTCTTTTGTAGAATTTGTATTTATTGTTGAATTACAAAATGTCAAATATGGTGTTACTGGATTTTTTTTGCCTAACTTCTGTTTTAGAAGCTGATCAAAAACTCTTTTTGCTCTGTAACTTCAAATTTGTGGTACTATATCTCGTAAATTACATCTTTTTTAAGCTTCAGTTCCTGATGCAGTATGTGTACTTTTATTAAAAAGGCTTCCAAACCCAAGATTTTCCTATACAACCAAAATGTTTATCAATGAGAATCACCTGAAATATCTCAAAATCCCAATTCAAATATTGTACTGCCAATCTGTAATTTAAAAATCTCTTTCCTGACTGACATGAAAAGAAAGATTGGATCAACTAGACTTATATTCACTGGAATTTAGAAGAATGAGAGGGGATTACATGGAAGCATAAAATTCTGACGGGATTAGACAGGTTAGATGCAGGAAGTATGTTCCCAATGTTGGGGAAGTCCAGAACCAGGGGTCACAGTCTGAGGAAAAGGGGTAAGCCATTTAGGACCGAGATGAGGAGAAACTTCTTCACTCAGAGAATTCTGAACCTGTGGAATTCTATACCACAGAAAGTTGTTGAGGCCAGTTCGTTAGATATATTCAAAAGGGAGTTAAATGTGGCCATTACGGCTAAAGGTATCAAAGGTATGGAGAGAAAGCAGGAAAGGTGTACTGAGGTGAATGATCAGCCATGATCATATTGAATGGGGGTGCAGGCTCGAAGGGCCGAATGTCTTACTCCTGCACCTGTTTTCTATGTTTCTATGTTTCTATGTTTGTAGGTTTCTATGCAAAGCCCATGAACAAATGGTTGAAGTATCGACTCTGCCTCAGTTAGCATTTCTTTCATTGTGCAAAAGAAGGTGACGGGTTAATTAATGATGCAATCCCGTGAAAGCAACACAAAAGTTGAACAAAAAAACATACGGTGACTGGCAGGTGAGCGCTGCTTCTGATACCCAGTGGGAATGGGCGGGGATTTTAAAGCCCCTTGTTTTGTGAAACCTTCATATAGTCAAACATTTCCGATGTGCTGTATCGACCTCGTGGCGCAACGGTAGCGTGTCTGACCCCAGATCACGTCGAGGTCACTGTTCTTCAGGGTAATTCGGGAATTAATATTTTCTTTGCTGTTTGGCAATATCCAGACCCTTGCTCCAAGGTCTGTCTCACTGTTTCCCAGGTGTCAGGCAGAGATACACCTGCTGCCCTCATTTATTTCATGTGACAGGACACAAAAGGTCAAAATAAAACTGCAGTTGGCCACATATAGCCCTGAATAGTCAGGATGGCCGAGCGGTCCAAGGTACTGTGTTTAGGTCGCAGTCTCCTCTGGAGGTGTGGGTTCACATCACACTTCTGACACTTCCTGTTTTTAATCATTAAGCGAAACTCATTGTTTGACACCATGACCAATGCCTTAAAAGTGGGATTCAGCAGTCCACCTGCTCGCGTAACACTTCCGTCTGACGGGGTGCTGAAAGTGGAGATGTTTCCGCAGTGTAGCGGTTAACACGTTCGCCTCACACGCAAAAGCTCACCAGGCGGGAATATTTTCTGGAGATTTCTCCTCATGCATGCTCAGGGGCGAGTTTGTTCTCCTGTGAAAGGTCATAAGATCATAAACATGTAAGCATTAGGGGCTGGAGTAGGCCATTCGGCCCCTCAAGCCTGGTCCACCATTCAAGAAGATCCTGGCAGTTCCTCGACAGCAAGTTTAAACATCTGGGGCGGAGCCAACAGGCGCCTGACTGCAATGAACGACAAAACGGTGTATTTTGCAGAAGCCCGGCTAACTCATTCAGGAGATTATGAGTTTCTAAATCTCAGGGTCAGAGTTGCGAGCCCCACATTGGGTGATTATTTTTTCATAGAATTATACAATCAGAAGTATACAGCACCCAAGGAGGCCATTTCGGCCCATCGTGACCGTGCCGGCCAATAACAGGCTCTCCAGCCTAATCCCACTTTCCAGATCTCGGTCCATAACCCTGCAGGTTACAGCACTTCAGGTGCACATCCAAGCCCTATTTAAATGTGGTTAGGGTTTCTGCCTCTACCACCCTTTCAAGCAGTGAGTTCCAGATCCACACCATCCACTGCGTGAAGAAATCTCCCCTCAAATCCTCCCTACACCTTCTACCAAGACTTTAAATTTATGCCCCATGGTTGCTGACCCCTCTGCTAAGGGAAATGGGCCCATTCAATCCAATATATCAAGGCCCCTCATAATTGTATACACCTCAATGATGCCTCCCCTCAGCCCACTTTGTTCCAAGAAAAACAAACCCAGCCTATCCAATCTGTCCTCACAGCTAAGATTCTCCACTCCCGATAACATCCTCGAAACCTCCTCTTTACGTCTCCAGTGCAATCACAGTCTTCTTCCTGTACAGCGGTGACAAGAACTGCACGCAGTACTCCAGCTGTGGCCAAACCACTGTTTTATATTCAAGCATAATCCACCTGCGATCTTATTCTATGCCTCGGCTAATAAAGGCCAGCATTCTGTATGTCTTCTTAACCAGCTTATCCACCTTGCCTGCTACCTTAAGGGATCTGTGGACATGCACTCCCAGGTCGCTTTGTTCCTCTACAATTCTCAATGTCCTACCATTTAATGTTTAATCTCTTTCTATTGTGTCTGTGAGCACTCAAGTAATGACTCCATGAGGCAAGGTATTGTACTTGAACTGTGGTGACCTGAGTCCATTTATTGTAGCTCCTGAGTGAGGGGACATTATGGTGAGCTCCGTTTTATACCTAGTTACCTGTCGTGTACCGGCGACCCCAAGATCTCCACCAGTTGCACCCTCTGGTGGTACAGGCATAGTGTATACAGTGTGAAGGTACATCCAGTAGTCTTATGTAACTGTACATTGAGTGTACAGGGAGTATACTTATATTATACAGACACAACATCACTCTCCCCTAAGTCTTGTGCCACTGGCCTTTTCATTGTGTGCTCTGGCCCGAGACTTGAGTGCCCAAAGCCCTTGCACCTTGTCAATGCTTTGGCTTGGCTCTCTCCCTGTAAACTCCCAAGTCCTTATTACCACGACATTGGGAAATGGTCAGCAATGGATGGTTGGAGGTTGCAGTGGGGGTTGTGTGGGTTCTGGGTGTGATCCATGTGTGTCCATGGCTACATACATCCATTCCCCCGCCCCCCATACATAGACCATGTGTGTGGCTCAACACCTGCATGTGCAGACCTGTACAGACAGAAAGAACAAAAAAACATCGGATTAGTTACATCACTGTTTGGGTTCTGCAGTAGTGGAACAAGTACATTTTACAGGTAAGGTACATACGTGGTATCACAGTCTTGCCCCTGGGTTGTGTAGGTGCAGGTGGGTGAGGACACTAGTTCCAGAGTAACCAGACTGTGCCCAGGTTGTCTGATGGCGCCGCTGTGTCCCCTGCCAGCTGGGTGTGCTCAGATCGCTCACCTGGCTGAGTCTCAGAGCCTTTGCCGTTGCCTCGTGGTCAGCAGAGCCATAGGAGTGTGTGGCCTCCCTGTCCTCCTTTGAGGGCTGCGGTGTCTCCCTGCTGCTCTTCAGCGATAGTGGGAGCCTGGTCATCCCAGGTCCTGTTGGGAGGGCAGGAGGGTGCTATCCGCTCGCTCCCAGTACTGGCCCTGGTGGCCAGAGAGTTAGAGCCGATCGGGGGCAGGGTACCGGTCGTGGTGCCTTTGCCGTCCGCTGATCACTGGCCCTGCAGCTGGTATGCTCCCTCTGTGTGTGGCCACACTCCCTGGGGTATCACATTGGTCCCGGAGGGGCAGGCTACATGATCGCTGGACCTGGGTGCTGACGGGAGGTTGCCCTTGGTTTTGTTGGCATGCTTGTAAATCCCAGCATCGCACGTCATCACTTCGTTTACTCTCACAATACATTGGTTCTGACCGCAAGTGCCCGACTTATCATGATTAGTTACATTTACAAACTTGAAATTGTCAGTTACATCTTTTGCATATGTATCACCATCATCGCTGTATAAACATAGAAACATAGAAGCATATAAAATAGGTGCAGGTGTAGACCATTCGGCCCTTCTAGCCTGCACCGCCATTCAATGAGTTCATGGCTGAACATGCAAATTCAGTACCCCCTTGCTGCTTTCTCGCGATACCCCTTGATCCCCCGAGTAGTAAGGACTTCATCTAACTCCCTTTTGAATATATTTAGTGAATTGGCCTCAACTACTTTCTGTGGTAGAGAATTTCACAGGTTCACCACTCTCTGGCTGAAGAAGTTTCTCCTCATCTCGGTCCTAAATGGCTTACCCCTTATCCTTAGACTGTGACCCCTGGTTCTGGACTTCGCCAACAATGGGAACATTCTTCCTGCATCCAACCTGTCTAAACCCGTCAGAATTTTAAACGTTTCTATGAGGTCCCAACTCATTCTTCTGAACTCCAGTGAATACAAGCCCAGTTGATCCAGTCTTTCTTTATATGTCAGTCCCGCCATCCCGGGAATCAGTCTAGTGAACCTTCGCTGCACTCCCTCAATAGCAAGAATGTCCTTCCTCAAGTTAGGAGAACAAAACTGTGCACAATACTGCAGGTGTGGCCTCACCAAGGCTCTGTACAACTGTAGTAACACCTCTATGCCTCTGTACTCAAATCCCCTCGCTATGAAGGCCAACATGCCATTTGCTTTCTTAACCGCCTGCTGTACCTGCATGCCAACCTTCAATGACTGATGTGCCATGACACCTAGGTCTCGTTGCACCTCCCTTTTTTCCTAATCTGTCGCCATTGAGATAATAGTCTGTCTCTCTGTTTTTACCACCCAAGTGGATAACATCACATTTATCCACATTATACTTCATCTGCCATGCATTTGCCCACTCACCTTACCCATCCAAGTCATTCTGCAGCCTCATAGCATCCTCCTCGCAGCTCACACTGCCACCCAACTTAGTGTCATCTGTAAATTTGGAGATACTACGTTTAGTCCCCTTGCCTAATTCTTTAATGTACAATGTAAACAGCTGGGACCCCAGCACAGAACCTTGCGGTACCCCACTAGTCACTGCCTGCCATTCTGAAAAGTACCCATTTATTCCTACTCTTTGCTTCCTGTCTGCCAACTAGTTCTCAATCCACGTCAGCACACTACCCCCAATCCATGTGCTTTAACTTTGCACATTAATCTCTTGTGTGGGACCTTGTCGAAAGCCTTCTGAAAGTCCAAATACACCACAACAACTGGTTCTCACTTGTCCACTCTACTGGAAACATCTTCAAAAAATTCCAGAAGATTTGTCAAGCATGATTTTCCTTTCACAAATCCATGCTGACTTGGACCTATCATGTCACCTCTTTCCAAATGCGCTGCTATGACATCCTTAATAATTGATTCCCTCATTTTATCCACTACCGATGTCAGGTTGACCGGTCGATAATTCCCTGTTTTCTTTCTCCCTCATTTTTTAAAAAGTGGGGTTACATTGGCTACCCTCCACTCCATAGGAACTGATCCAGAGTCTATGGAATGTTGGAAAATGACTGTCAATGCATCAGCTATTTCCAAGGCCACCTCCTTAAGTACTCTGGGATGCAGTCCATCAGGCCCTGGGAATTTATCGGCCTTCAATCCCATCAATTTCCCCAACACAATTTCCCGACGAATAAGGATTTCCCTCAGTTCCTACTTATTACTAGACCATCTGACCCCTTTTATATCCAGAAGGTTGTTTGTGACCTCCTTAGTGAATATCGAATCAATTACTTGTTCAATTGGTCTGCCATTTCTTTGTTCCCCGTTATGACTGCCCCTGATTATGACTGCAGAGGACCTATGTTTGTCTTTACTAACCTTTTTCTCTTTACATATCTATAGAAACTTTTGCAATCCGTCTTAATGTTCCCTGCAAGCTTCCTCTCGTACTCTATTTTCCCTGCCACAATCAAACCCTTTGTCCTCCTTTGCTAAGTTCTAAATTTCTCCCAGTCCCCGGGTTCACTGCTATTTCTGGCCAATTTGTTTGCCACTTCCTTGGCTTTAATACTATCCCTGATTTCCCTTGATAGCCACGGTTGAGCCACCTTCCCTTTTTTTATTTTTACGTCAGACAGGGATGTACAATTCTTGTCATTCATCCATGCGGTCTCTAAATGTCTGCCATTGCCCATCCACAGTCAACCCCGAAAGTATAATTCGCCAGTCTATCCCAGTCAATTCACGCCTCATACCTTCAAAGTTACCCTTCTTTAAGTTCGGGACCATGGTCTCTGAATTAACTGTTTCCTTCTCCATCCTAATGTAGAATTCCACCATATTATGGTCACATTCTCCATCCTAATGTAGAATTCCACCATATTATGGTAACTCTTTCCCAAGGGGCCTCGCACAATGAGATTGCTAATTAATCCTCTCTCATTACACAACACCCAGTCTAAGATGGCCTCCCCCCTACTTGGTTCCTCGACATATTGGTCTCGAAAACCATCCCTTATGCCTCCAGGAAATTCTCCTCCACCGTATTGCTTCCAGTTTGGTTAGCCCAATCTATATACATATTAAAGTCATCCATTATAACTGCTGCACCTTTATTGCATGCACCCCTAATTTCCTGTTTGATGCCCTCCCCAACATCACTACTACTGTTTGGAGGTCTGTACACAACTGCCACTAATGTTTTTTGTCCTTTGGTGTTCTGCAGCTCTACCCATATAGATTCCACATCATCCAAGTGAATGTCCTTCCTAACTATTGCATTAATCTCCTCTTTAACCAGCAATGCTACCCCACCTCTTTTTCCTTTTATTCTATCCTTCCTGAATGTTGAATACCCATGAATGTTGAGTTCCCAGCCCTGATCATTTTGGAGCCACATCTCTGTAATCCCAATCACATCATATGTGTTAATATCTATTTGCACAGTTAATTCATCCACTTTATTACGGATACTCCTTGCATTAAGACACAGAGCCTTCAGGCTTGTTCTTTTAAAACCCTTTGTCCTTTTAGAATTATGATGTAGTGTGGCCCTTTTTATTGCTTGCCTTTGTTTACTCGGCCTTCCACTATTGCTTTTTACCTTTCTACCATCTGTTTCTGACTCCATATTACTTCGTCCTGTCTCGCTGCACAGGTTCCCATCCTCCTGTCATATTAGATTAAACACTCCCGAACTGCATTAGCAAATGTTAACCCCAGGACATCAGTTCCAGTCCTGCCCAAGTGCAGACCGTCCCTTTGGTACAGGTCCCACTTCCCCCAGAACTGGTTCCAATTTCGGAGGAATTTGAATCCCTCCCTCTTGCACCAGTGCTCAAGCCACGTATTTATTCTAACTATCCTGCTCCCTCTACTCTGATTAGCACGTGGCACTGGTCGCAATCCAGAGATTACTACCTTTAAGGTCCGACTTTTTAATTTAACTCCTAGCTCACTAAATTCAGCTTGTAGGATCTCTTCCCGCTTCTTACCGATACCGTTGGTACCTACATGTACCACAACAACTGGCTGTTCACCCTCTCTCTCCACAATGCTCTGCAGCCGCTCCGAGATATCCTTGACCTTTGCACCAGGGAGGCAACATACTATCCTAAAGTCTCGGTTGCGGCCGCAGAAACTCCTATCTATTCCCCTTACAATAGAGTCCCCTATCACTATAGCTCTCCCACTCTTTTTCCTGCCTTTCTGTGCAGCACAGCCACCCACGGTGCCATGAACCTGGCTGCTGGTGCCTTCCCCTGGTAAGTCATGTCCCCCAACAGTATCCAAAACGGTATATCTGTTTTGGAGGGAGATGATCGCCGGGGACTCCTGCACTACCTTCCCGCTCTTGCCTTGTCTCTTGGTCACCTATTCACTATCTATCCTAACCCTTACCTGCGGTTTGACCAACTCACTAAATGTGCTATCCATAACATTCTCAGCATCGTGCATGCTCCAGAGTGAGTCCATCCGCAGCTCCAGTGCCGCCTTACGGTCTGTCAGGAGCTGCAACTGGACACACTTCCCGCACACATAGTAGTCAGGGACACTGGAAGCGTGGTTCTAGACACTCCAGCCGGGGGGAAACAACCTCTCAGCATCTACCCTGTCAATCCCCTTCAGAATATTGTGTGTTTCAATGGGATCACCTCTCATTCTTCTAAACTCCAGAGAGTATCGGCCCACTCTACACAATCTCTCAACTTAAGACAGTCCTCTCATCCCAGGAATCAATCTGTTGAAACTCTGTTGCACCTCCTCCCAGACAAATATTTCCTTCCTAAAATAAGGAGACGAAAACTGTGTGCAGTACTCCAGGTGTGGTCTCACCACAGCCCTGTACAATTGTAGCAAGACTTCCTTACTCTTGTACTGTGGGCTATATATTTGGTACTATGGGGAGAGTGCCCTGTTTTTTTGCTGATTCGATGGTTGTATAAAAAGTTATTAAAATTTGACAGTTGCTCGGCAAACATATTTGTATTTCCTTCAGTGTACTCCTTACTCTTCAAGGACTAGATTTTCTCCAAGCAGTTTTGTCGGCGCACTGACCTCAAGCACACCGACTTTGCGCGCTGGAAACGGCTCGGGGAAAAACTCGTCCCATCCTGGACGCTGTGTGCAGTCCCCGGAGTCCTGGCGTGGTGTCGATGGTGAAGTGGGGGGCGGAGCCAAATGCCTGCGCCGAAAACACTGCCGACACCTTCGCGCATGGGCAGTAGGGAGAGAAAACTTGGCACTCAGCCATTTTTAAACAGTGTCAAACCCGATGAAAAGCACAGCAGCTTCTCAGCTTCTCCGGTCGCTGGGCGGGCTCTCCCCCCGTCCCTCCCCGACAAAACGCACAGCTCCAGCAGCTGCAACTTCTCCGGTCCACAAGCTCACACTTCTCTGGTGTGTCTTCCCTCCCCAACCCAGGGATATCGGGACCGAGTGCAATGGAGCCAAGTTTGCTGATGATACAAAGATGGGTGGGAAAGCAAATTGTGACACAGCAAAGAAAATCTCAATGACAGAAGAACAATATGGAAAAGTACAGTGACCCCGATGTGATATAAACATGCAGCCTTCTGATCTGGAGTAAGGCACACTACCGTTGCACCATGAGGTCTACAGTGCAGAGAAGCCCATGCTTGTATACATGAAGGTTCCTGAAACACAGTTTCATTTACCCTGAATTGGGGCAATGAAAGGGCTTTAAAACCCCGGCCACTCCCACCGTGGGTCAGACAACATCAGAAGCAGTGCCCACCTGTCACTCACACTCTCACGCCCGCTTTCATCACCTGATGCCCGCGGACTGCAGCAAATCCTGTTCATCATCATCATCGGCAGTCCCTCGAAGCGAGGATGACTTGCTTCCATCCCAAAACAGGATGAGTTCACAGGTGTTTCAATGATGGACCTAATATTCAAGGTCCCGAACTGTATGTTGAAGGGTGGAAGATGCCTGTGCGTGGATTTTTTTAACGTGTGGTGACCGTTGCACCCCAGCCATCACACGGGCTTGACAGAGCGAGGTCTTGGTCCAGTGGCAAGGGTTATCCAAGACGACTGGAGACCAGCTCTGCTGCACGGATCTGGTGTACACACATATCGCAGTGTGTGTTGGCCCATGCTGCCCCTGGGCCACTGACCCTGAACTCACGCCGCCCCTGGGCTCTGATCACATCCCTCCACAGTCTCTCGCTGCTCCTGCTGTACCTGCCCACGCTCCAATCACCGACCTGGACTTTGATGACGTCACTCTTCGCTGCCGTCGCCCTCCTGCACCAGCTCGCGCTGCACCTTGCCGTGGTACACCACCACGCTGCTCCCAGGCCGCCGCTCACCGTTCCTTTTATGGCCCCGACCTGCCGGTGGTGTTCTCACGCAGGGCGGGGCCTCCACGCTGCTCCCAGCAAATCCAGTTACACCCCGTGTCACCGCACAATTCTCAGCTGTGATTGTAAGCTGACTATATTTAAAGCTATCGCAGAGGCTGCAAGCAGTGTTCCCTGGTAGTCTCGTGGTTAGCATTTGGTGTTCTCACTGCCGTGACCTGGGTTTGATTCCTGGTCAGGGAAAGCATTTTTACAGAGTAAGTTGACAAAAATAATTCAAGTCTGTGAAATACTGAATAATTGTTTTAATCATCATTAATCCATCCACATGTGTCGCACACTGAAGAAAATACAAATATGTTTGCCGAGCGACTGTTGAATTTTAATAACTTTTTATACAACTGTAGAATCAGCAGAAAATCAGGATATTCGCCCCACAGTACCTAATTTATAGCCCATAGGACAAGAGTAAAGAAGTCTTGCTACAATTGTACAGGGCCCTGGTGAGACCATACCTGGAGTACTGCACACAGTTTTAGTCTCCTTATCTGAGGAAGGATATACTTGTCTGTGAGGTGGTACAACGGAGGTTCACCAGATTGATTCCTGGGATGAGAGGACTGTCCTATGGTGAGAGATTGTGTTGAATATGCCGATACTCTCTGAAGTTGAGAAGAATGAGACGTGATCTCATTGAAACGGACAATATTCTGAAGGGCATTGACAGGAAAGCTGTTGAGAAGCCTGGCTGGCCCAGTCGGTAGAGCATGTGACTTTTAATTTCAGGGTCGTGAGTTCGAGCCCCAGATTGGGCGATTACTTTTCCTTAAACTTTTATGTTGCTTTCGTGGGTAAATATCATTAATGAACCCATGATCTTCTTTTGCACAATGATAAAAATGCGAACTGAGTGAGAGTTGATAATTTAATCAAATAATTAAAGCAGTGCCTCAGACCGCTCGGCCGTCCTTACTGTTAGATTCTCCAGTTACAAGTTATTACTCTGGAAAGTTTTAGAATGGGCGCTTGTTCAGAGCTGCTCCAGTTACAAGTTATTACTCTGGAAAGTTTCAGACCGGGCGCTTGTTCAGGGCTGCTGGAAGGCCCAGTGACTGGGATAACCTCTCCCCCGGGGTTTTCCTGAGCCTGTGCTCGGTGTACGGGGAGCTTTGGCCCGGGTCCGAGGTAGCTTGCATCCCTGAGATGGACAATAACCCTCTGAGCTCTGGAACTGGGGAAAAGCGAATAATTAATGAGTTGTTTGTGGGTTTCAAATGCAGCTTAGATCTGCTGGTGTAAACCAACAGTGTTGTTTCACAGAATGAATGAAATGCTGACAGGGACAGTCAAAACTTCAAGAACTGAACTTTAATAATTCATGAAACTTTAATCCTTGATGAAGTTTTATCCCCGATCTGATTTTACACACTCTGTATTTGAGGAGACTGGTTTTAAATGTTCATTGCTCATGCAACAATGTATCCAAAACAGCTTTTATTTAATTTTATTGCAGAAAAGTTTTTGCTTGAGAAATAATGTTTCTGCCCAGGCTTGAAACAGGAACTTTTCACGTGTGAGGAAAATGTGATAACCACAACACGACAGAAACTGTTGCTTAGCTCAGTGCCCAGAGAGAAGTGTTCAGCAACAAGCTGCAATGCTCAATCCCTCTCTCTGCAAAAAGTTCCTTTCACAAACATTTCTCTGACCAGAACTGCACCAAACAACAATGTCCTCCTTTCAAAGTCATTAAACTCCCCAATTTCCGCGTCTGCAATTTTAAGGACAAGGACTGAAAGCGCTTTGCGATCAGAAAATTGTCGGAAAACCCTGTGGTTAATTTCTGCACACTTTGTGTAATGTATTTAACCCTTGGCAACCTGTATCACACCACCACCAGAGGGCCTACCTGTTGGAGTACCAAGGGATCCCAGTATCCTTTGGGAACACGTTATATAAGCAGGCCACCCACGAGGTACCTGCACTCTGGAGTCTTATTAAAGGAGCTAAGGTCACACTTACTCATTGTTCACAGTACTCAGTCTCATTCTTTATTATGAGCGAATCAATTGACGACGAGACAATGAACAACCACGCAAAAATGCAAGCAACAGTTGGTATCCTGGAGAAGTTCTCAGAAGTGTACGATTGGGAAGCCTTCATGGAGAGACTCGACCAATACTTCATGGCCAATGAGCTGGAAGGGGATGAGAACACTGCCAAATGAAGGGCGACCCTCCTTACCGTCTGTGGGGCAACAACCTATGGCCTCATGATGAATCTTCTAGCTCTGGTGACACCAACAACTAAATCCCATGAAGAATTGTGTGCGCTGGTCCGCGAGCATCTAAATCCGAAACTAAGTGTTCTGATGGGGAGGTATCAGTTCTACACGTGCCAACGGTCGGAGGGCCAGGAAGTGGCGAGCTATGTCGCCGAATTAAGGCGCCTCGCAGGACATTGCGAATTTGAGGGATTCCTAGAACAAATGCTGAGAGACTTTTTGTGCTTGACATTGGCCATGAGGGAATCCTTCGCAAACTGTTGACTGTTGAAACTCAGAATCTGAGCAAATCCATAACGATAGGTCAGACAATTTCCACCAGTTCCTTTAAACCCAATAACGTAATTTATTTCTAGTGGACTGGATGGAGGAACATGGTACATGTAAAAAATTGTTTTACATGAACTAAATTTTCATAAAAGTATTGGAGTGGGAACTCACTGGATAACAGCACAGCTGGCAATGTTTGCAGAATATATTCGTGCAGCCAAAACACACAATGACAACCTGGAACTGTGCGGCACCGAATCCTTTGGGAAATTAGCTAGTGGCTTTGTTTCTGGGTGGGCTCGAGCCATCAACTTTTAGATTAACAGCCGAACACGCTAACCATTGCGCCACAGAGACTAACTCCAATGTATATTGCAAGACATCTCAAACCAGGGTGTCAGTCAGTTAAAGCTTCAGATTGCTCCAACCGGGATGGAACTTGTCCACTCTCAGTTGTACTTTTCCCTAATAAATGGAGGGACATTCATTGTGGATGTGTGGAAGCAGTCTGGTCCCGCACACTGCGGACACTTCCATGTCACCACCAACCAGCTCTCCCACAACCGGTGTGATCGACTTTCCAGCCTTCCGGTGCCTTGTCTGTGACAAAGTATTCTGATTGACAAAGTATTCTGATTGTCCCAAAGTCGGTCGTAGGTTTTAATTCCTTTTCAGCTCCTGACTGCGGAAGTTCCTGTGATTAAACCCGAACAAAATTGTACGGGGACAGTTGGATTCATCATATCTTTGCTTGCACATCAACCCCAAACATCGTCACCTACTCGCTAACCTCTACACGCTGCTCCCGTGAGATGGAAGCCCAGTTGCTGTTTCAAGCTTGAATGCAGGTACAAGCAGAACTCATTCAAAGAAAGTCTAAGTCCCTGAGGCACCTGATTATTTGCACCGAACTCCTTCGCAAAGAGTTGAGGTTCGTGTGGGGTGATTTGGGCACATCTTTCCCCACACTACAACACTTCAAACATAACTCAACGGCTGTAAAGCGCTTTGAGGTGACATGAGTTCCTGAAAGGTACTGCAGAAATGCAAGTCCTTCTTTGCAAAAGTTCGATGTCATTTCAAAATTCGCGGCAGAATAATGGGCTCGGCCGCGATCTCTCGCAAATTTCAAGTAACAACCCCGAAGCGAGAATCAAACCCCTTGCCAAACGAGCTAACTTTTTGACAAGGTGACAAGAGATAAGGTGTAATTTTTATAAAAGCATTTTTTGTGTGTAGCTATTCTTGGCAGAAGGAGCACATGAGATCGAATCAGTGACTTTGCTTTTTCGACCTGTCTTCTGAAGCACCGCACGGTCCCACTCCGACAGTCAATGAGCTGTTGGGACGTTAGTGTATTCAGGCTGTGGGTGGCCACCCCGAGCGCAGCAGAGGGGTTTCTGCATTAGTTCTGGGTGGGGACAGTATTTCCCCTTCTCTCTTCCTCTTGTCTGTATCCCTCATCTTTGTTTTCTGTATTTATTCCCCTGGCATCATTTTATGTGTTTAAAGGGAACAAAAGATGAAATGGGCGATATTCTGGAACAATTTCTCTCACTCAAATATATCTATTGAATGAAGTGAAATAAAGCGCAATTAAAGAATAAGGGAGAAGCCACTGTCGCCCTTTTGACAGGAGAATAAACTCGCCCATGACTGTTCATCCACAGCAAGTTTAAACATAATCTTCCTGCACGGGATCCTTTCACGTGGAAAGCAAACGTGATAACGGCTCCACTGCGAAAACCGCTCTGACCAGAAGTACAGCAGAGGGCAGCTGACTAGTGAATGCCTTCTGTGCTGATCGGGAATGTGTTGGCTCACCTTAAACAACTTCTGTCCCTCACTGACAGCTGTCAGTCCTTCTCCTCCGCTGCCCTTTACACAAACATGTCACTGATCCTCACCCACCACCCCACATCCCCATCATGTTATCTTCCATGTTAGCACAGTGGGGCCGCGGAGGCACCTACTCTCTCCCCGCGGTTAGTGAACTCAGTCAGTCTGTAAAATTAAAGGGGAACAAGTGTCCCGCAAAGGGCAGGGGAAGGGAGAGAGTCTGTAACCTGGGTTTAATTGTTTGTCAAAGACTACCCGTCCTGTTGTGTATTTCCAGCAGTTTCCTACTTTCACAGGTGGAGATACCGGGGCTGGACCATGTTCCTAAAATACAATGAGGTCGGGATAAAAGTTCCTGACGTACTCAGGGCAAAATAAATGTTTGAAGTTCTACAATGGATTAAATAATGGTGTATAAATCAATTAATCATTTATATCCACATGAGATGCATGTAACTCTTTCTTATAAGGTTTTAATTTTGAACCATTCCCTGGCCGGAAATCGACCCAGGGCCGCGGTGGTGAGAGCGCCGAATCCTAATCACTGGACCACCAGGGAACGCTGCATTGCTGCATCGCTGCATCGTAATGCTTGGTGTCATTATTGTCCTTTTCAATCCACTTGTTTCACACCGAAACACATTGTAACCATGATCTGAATTTAATGCCACATGATTATTTGAAATCACCTTTAAATGATTGGGTAAAACCACTCCTTATACCACCGAAAAACAGCTTCGATTCCAGGTCAGGGCGGTAACTTTTGTAACACCGTTTTTAAATTCAAAACCATATAAAATTGACGACATGCAACTAATGTGAAAAAATAAGAATTCATTTAATCACCATTAAGTAACCGATAACCTTTTTCAGAATGAAAGAAATAATAATATAGTTACTGAGGGACAGTGGTATCTTCAATCATTCATTTTCTTTTTACATGTGATGAACTTTTATCCCTATCTCATTTGCACGCTGTATTTTATGAGAAAAGTTTAAAATTGTAAGTGTTTATGACCCAGTTGTAAAACCATTGATTGTGTGTGTGTCTATTCTTGATAGGAGGAGCACTTGAGACCGAAGTTCCAGTTCTATACATGTATCAACAGAATCAATTTCCACCAGTTTCTTTAAACCCAACAATTTCATTTATTTCTGGGGGACTGGATGGAGGAACTTGATCCATGTAAAAAATTGTTATCGCTTTTCATGAACTTAAAGCTCAGAAATGTATTGGAGTGGGAACTCACTGGATAATCGCATAGCTGGAAATGTTTGTGGAATTATTTCGTGCAGCCAAAACACACAATGACAACCTGGAACCTTGGGGAAAAACAGTTAAAGGCTTTGTCGCTGGGTGGGCTCAAACCACCAACCTTTCGGTTAATAGCCGAATGCACTAACCCATTGCCCACAGACACTGACACATATATTGGTTGCAAGACATCCCAAACCAGGGTGCCAGTCAGCTAAAGCTTCAGATTGCTCCAACCGGGATGGAACTTGTCCAGTCTCAGTTGTACTTTTCCCAAATAAAGGATGGGACATTCATTGTGGATGTGTGGAAGCAGTCTGATCCCGCACACTGCAGACACTTCCATGTCACCGGCAACCAGCTCTCCCACAACCGGTGTGATCTACCTTACAGCCTTGTCTGTGACGAAGTGTTCTGATTGTCTTGAAGCCGGTATTAGGTTTGAATTCCTTTTCAGCTCCTGACTGCGAATATTCCTATGATTAAACGGGAACTAAATGCTTACAGGGACAGTTGGATTCAGCGATTCTTTGCTTGGTGAAATTTCAAAGATTGAAAGTGACGCACATCAACCCCAAACCTCGTCACCTACTCGCTAAACGCTACATGCTGCTTCCGTGAGATGGAAGCTCAGTTGCTGTTTCAAGCTTGAATGCAGGAACAAGCAGAACTTATTCAAAGAAGGTCCAAGTCCCTGAGGCACCTGATTATTTGCACCGAACTCGTTCGCAAAGAGTTGAGGTTCGTGTGGGGTGATTTGGGCACATCTTTCCCCACACTACAACACTTCAAACATAACTCAACGGCTGTAAAGTGCTTTCTCTCTTCCTCTTGTCTTTTTCCCTGTGCTTTGGTTTCTCTATTTATTCCCCCTGTCTAAGTTTCTAGTGTTTAAAAGGGAACAAAAGATGAAATGGATGTCACTGTGGAACAATTTCTCTTGCTCAAAGTTAGACCCACTACCGTTGCACCATGAGGTCTAGGCAGCGAGCCGTTGATATTCAGGTCCATAAATAAATGTATTTTTTTATATTTATACAAATTATCGAAGCTGTTCTCTGGTAGAATGGTTAAGATCCCGAGCATTAAACCTCTTTCCATTCTCAATCAGTTCATCGCAGAAACATAATTGAGGTGTGTGAGAGGATTAATGATTGCTGTAATCGCCGTTAATAACCCCACTACTATCTGTTGCAGAACGAGCTAACACACTCTCCCGCTTCTCCTGCCCTTTGCCGGACAGGTGTTCGGGGTTTAATTTTACAAACTGGGTGAGTTCGCTGATCGCGGGGAGACGGTAGGAGCCTCTGTGGCCCCACTGTGAGGGTGTGGAAGTGAACACGGTGGCTGAGTGATCCGTGACATTTCTGTCAAGGCAGCAGAGGAGAAGAATTGAGAACTTTCAGTGTGGGACAGAAATTGTTTCAGGTGAGCCAACACATTCCTGATCAGCACAGAGGGAGCTCACTGGTCAGCTCCCCTCTGTTGGGGCTATTGTGCTAGAGGTTTCCGTAGTGTAGTGGTTGTCACGTTTGCTTTGAATATAGATGATCACTGGTTCGATCCCAAGTGCGAACATTATGTTTAAACTTGCTGTGGATGAACAATTGGAGCCGAGTTTCGTCTCCTGGCAAATACTGCCTTACATGCTGAGATTTCCAGCATTTGCTGTATTTATTGATTAAAGTATCAACTCTCCCTCAGTTAGCATTTCTTTCATTGTGCAAAAGAAGGTGATGGGTTAATTAATGATGCTTTCCCGTGAAAGCAACACAAAAGTTTAACGAATAAACATACGGTGACTGGCAGGTGAGCGCTGCCTCTGACACCCGGTGGGAATGGGCGGGGATTTTAAAGCCCCTTTTATTGCAGAACCTTCATATAGACGAACATCTCAGACTCACTGTTTCGGCCTCGTGGTGCAGCGGTGGTGTGTCTGCCTCTTGATCAGAAAGTTGCATGTTTAAATCATGTTGAGGTCCCTGTTCTTTTGGGCAATTCCAGAATTAATATTTTCTTTGCTGTTTGGCAATAACCAGACCCTTGCTCCAAGGTCTGTCTCTGTTTCCCCGGTGTCAGGCAGAGATAGGCCTGCTGTCCTCATTTACTTCATGTGACAGGACACAAAAGTTCAAAATCAAACTGCAGGTGACCACACATAATATTGAGCAGTCAGGATGGCCGAGCGGTATAAGTTGCTGCATTCAGGTTGCAGTCTGCTTTGAAAGCGTGGGTTCCGTAGTGTAGTGGTCATCACATTCGCGTAACACGCAAAAGGTTCCTGTTTCAAAACCAGCTGAAAACGTGTTCAATTAAATATGAGAAGCATTGAATAATGTGCATTTCTTGTTCAGTATTAACAAAGCACAATGTCTCCCAGTCCTGCTATATTTGTTGAATATTCTGTACACTTCGGTACACATTCAAACTCTACAGTTTCCAGCCCTGACGGTGCAGAAAGCCCCTCTCAAAGCTGCACATTCCAGCTGCTTTCAGTTGAGTTGTGAGAGATTATTGATGGATCCTGCAGCTGTGAAAAGGAATGATGTGTGAGAGGGGTCATCAAACAAGGCCATGGGGGTTGAATTAAAGAACAAAAAAGGGGCGATCACACTACTGTGAGTGCACTATAGACCCCCGGGCAGTTCGAGGGAGATAGAAGAACAAATATATGGGCAGATTGTTGAGAAGTGCAAAACCTAAAGAGCTGCAATAGTGGAAGATTTCAATGACCCGAATATTAACTGGGAAATTTATAGTGTGAATGGTATAGATGGTGGAGAATTCCTAAAATGCATCCAGGAGAACTTCTTTATCCAGTATGTAACAAGCCCATCAAGGGAGGGGCGGTTCTGGACTGGGTCTTGTGATCGAAGAGGGGCATGTAGAAGGGGTATCAGTGGGAGAGCATTTTGGTGCGAGTGATCACTCTCAGTAAGGTTTAGGGTAGTTATGGAAAAGGACAAAGTGGACCAGGAATAAAAGTTCTCAATTGGGGTAAAGCCAATTTTGCTGAGCTGAGAAGGAATTTCGCCAAAGTGGACTGAGAACGGCTACTTGCTGGTAAATCAGTGTCAGAGCAGTGGGAGGCATTCAAGGAGGAGATCCTGAGGGTACAGAGCAAGTATGTTCCCTTAAAACAAGGGTGGGACTAACAAATCTAGATCTCCTGGGATGTCAGGGGACATACAGGGAAAGTTAACGAAAAAAAAGGGAAGCTTATGACAGATACCGATAACTCAATACTGCAGAAACTCTCGAGGTGCAGAGGTGCAATTAAAAAATATATCTTGAAAACAAAGAGAGAGCATGAGAGAATGTTGGCAATTAAATCTGGGTAAACCCAAAGATGTTTTATAAATACATTAAGAGCATGATGATAACAAGATAAAGAGTGGGGCCTGTTAGAATCCATAAAGGGAATCTGTACACGGAGGCGGAAGACTTGGGTAGGATTCTTTATGAATACTTTGCATCTGTTTTCACAAAAGAGAGGGGCGATGTGGACTTTGCAATGAGGGTGGAGAAGTGTGAAATATTAGATGAAATAAACAGAGTGAGAGAGGAAGTATTGGTGGTTTAGCAGCTTAGAAAGTGGATAAATCCCCAGGCCAGGATGAAATGTATCCGAGGCTGATAAGCGCAGCAAAAGAGGAAATAGCAGAGGCTCTGACCACCATTGTCCAATCCTCACTGGCTACAGATGCGGTGCCAGAGGATTGGAGCACTGCTAACATTGTACCTTTGTTTAAAAGGGGAGAAAGGGATTGAGTAAATACAGGCTGGCCAGCCGAACCTTTTACAATTATTTGTAAAATGCCTGAGGGACAGGATAAATCTTCATTTGGAAAGACATGGATTAATCAAGAATAGTCAACATGAATTTGGCAAGGGAAGGTCGTATCTGACTAAGTTAATTGCATTTTTCGAGGAGGTAACCAGGAGGGTTGATAAGGGCAGTGGTATGATGTAATGTATATGCACTCCAGCAAAGCTTTTGATAAGGTCGCACTTGGCAGACTGGTTACGAATGTAAAAGCCCATGGGATTCAAGGGCAAAGTGGCAAGTTAGGTCCAAACTTTTTTTCAGAGGCAGGAATCAAAGCGTAATGGTTGATGGGTGATTTTGTGTGATCCAGTGGGGTTCCACAGGGCTCAGTGCTGGGTCCCTTGCTTTTTGTGGTATGCATCAATGACTTGGACTTAAATGTTGAGGGTATGAGTAAGAAGTTTGCAGATGACACTAAAACAGACTGAGTGGTTGATAATGAAGAAGAAAGTGGCAGATTACAGGAAGATATCAATGGATGTCTCAAAGCGCTTTGCAGCCAATGAAGTTCTTTTTGAAGTGCGGTCACTCTTGTAGTGTGGGAGACACAGCCGCCAATTTGCACACGGCAGGCTCCTATAGGCAGCAGTGTGATGATGACCAGATCATCTGTCTCTGTGATGTTGACTGAGGGATAAATATTGACCAGGACATGAATCCTGGCCACATTGATCCTCCCACCACTTCACACTGTTCTCCGAGGGACCAGCGCGATGATACTAAAACAACAAGCGAAGTTGGTAAGCTATCCATGCAGTCCATCGGAATCCAGCCACACCACCTTATACCACGGGTACCATCTCTCCATGGATTCTGGAATCTGGATCAACAAACCATAATCACATCTTCGAAGGAATTCCGGGAGGTGCTTCAAGCTTTATTACATATATGTGAACAGTTTTCAGGTATTTATACAAATACCGACGTTTTTGAGATGGGCGTCTGGGTGACGTCATCAAAACCCTGGTCGTCATTTTGGAGCGTGAGCAGGAACATCGGCAGGGCCCAGGGACAGAGGAGTGGGAAGGTCGGGGCGGATGAGCGGTGAGTGTTTGTGGTGGAGGAGGTGCGACAGATCGTGGAGGAGGTGCGACAGATGACGGTACGGGACCCAGAAGAGCCGAGGGCCCAGGGGCAGCACGGGCCCAGCCCACACTGCGATGTGTGTGGGCACTGGGTCCGTGCAGCAGAGCTGGTCTCCTGTCGTCTTGGTTAACCCTTGCCACTGGACCAAGACCCAGCTCTGTCAAGCCCGTGTGGTGGCTGGTGTGCAACGGTCACCCCACGTTAAATAAATCCACACAAACGCATCTTCCACCCCCTCAATTGGATTCAGGACTGGAACATCGGGTCTTTCATCGAAACACCTGTGGACTCATGGAAGCAAATCGTCCTCGATCGAGGGACCGCCTATGATGATGATGATCAATGTACGGGTCAGGTGGGCAGAACTGTGGCAAATGGAATTCAATCCAGATAAATCTGAGGTCATACATCTGGGGAGGTTTAACAAGGCAAGGGAATATACATTAAATGGTACGACACTGAAAAGTTTAGAGGAACAAAGGGACCTTGGAGTGCAGGTCCACAGATCCCTGAAGGTAGCAGGCCAGGTAGTTACTGTGGATAAGAAGTCATATGGAAGACTTGTCTTTATTAGTCATGGCATGGAGTACAGGAAATAGGAGGTGGGTGGGGTGGATTGACCCATCCACCTCCACGGAGGTGTGTGGGGGACCTGACCCATCCACCTCCATGGCACGAACCTGGTATTGCAGTACTTCCAGGAACGGTGCAGTGGCTCTCGGACTTTTGGCGAAGAGCATTGGCGCAGAGTGATCCTTGATGTGTGCAAGGTGACCTCTGGCGTTTGTGATTTGACAAAGAATTGGAAAGATTGGCTACGAATTTTTAAAAAAAGGAGGTTATGCTTGAACTGTACAAAACACTGGCTACACCACAGCTGGAGTACTGCGTGCAGTTCTGGTCACCACATTACAGGAAAGATGTGATTTCACTGGAAAGGGTGCAGAGGAGATTTACTGGAATGTTGCCTGGACTGGAGAATTTTGGCGATGAGGATAGTTTGGAGATGCTGAATCTGTTTTCTTTGCAACAGAGGCGTCTGAGCGGAGACCTAATTGAGGTGAATAAAATTGAGGGGCCTGGATAGAATGGATCGGAAGGTCCTGTTTCCCTTGGCAGATGGGTCAACAACCAAGGGGCGCAGAATTAAAGTAATTGGGGGAGATTTAGAGGAGATATGAGGGGACATTTCATCACCCAGAGGGTGGTGGGGGTCTGGAACTCAATGCCTGAAAGGGTGGTAGAGGGAGGGACCCTCACCACATTTAAAAGATACGTGGATGTGCACTTAAAGTGCTACAACCTACAGAGCTCTGGACCGAGAGCTGAAAAGTGGGATTAGGCTGGATAGCTCTTGGTCGGCCGACGCGGACACTATGTGCTGAAATGGCCTCACTCTGTGCTGAAACTTTCTGATTCTATCATTCTATTAACGTAGATATATATACATATATATAATATATACAATTATCGTAATTTTTCCTTGGTGGTCGAGTGGTTAAGATCCCGAGCACTAACCCTCTTTCTATTCTCAATCAGTTTATCGCATGACAATAATTGAGGTCTGTGAGAGGATGAATAATTGCATACCTCGGGACCCTATTATCAGCGAGGGCAGGCATCGACGACGAGTTTCAACACTGCCTCCAGTGCGCCAGTGCAGCCTTCGGCCACCTGAGGAAAAGAGTGTTCGAAGACCAGGCCCTCAAATCTGCCAATAAGCTCATGGTCTACAGGGCTGTAGTGATACCCGTCCTACTGTATGGATCAGAGACATGGACCTAATACAGTGGACACCTCAAGTCACTGGAGAAATACCACCAATGATGTTTCTGCAAAATCCTGCAAATCTCCTCGGAGGACAGATGCACCAACGTTAGCGTCCTCAATCAGGCCAACATCCCCAGCATCGAAGCACTGACCACACTCGACCAGCTCCATTGGGGGGGCCACATTGTTCGCATGCCTGACACAAGACTCCAAAAGCAAGCGCTCTACTCGGAACTCCTACACGGCAAGCGGGCCCCAGGTGAGCAGAGGAAACGTTTCAAGGACCCTCAAAGCCACTTCATAAAATACAACATCCCCACCAACACCAGGGAGTCCCTGGATAAAGACCACCCTCAGTGGAGGAAGAGCATCTGGAGGGTGCTGAGCACCTCGAGTCTCATCGTCGAGAGCATGCAGAACACATGCACAGACAGCGGAAGGAGCGTGTGGCAAACCAGTCCCACCCACCCTTTCCTTCAACCACGGTCTGTCCCACCTGTGACAGAGACTGTAATTCCCGTATTGGACGGTTCAGTCACCTGAGAACTCACTTTTAGATTTGAAGCAAGTCTTCCTCGATTTCGAAGGATTGCCTATGATGATGATGAATTGCTGTAATCACCGTTAATAACCCCATTACTTTCTGTTACACACTGAGTTTACAGACTCTCTGGCTTCTCCTGCCCTTTGCGGGACACTTGTTCCGGTTGTAACTTTACAAATTGGGTGAGTTCGCGGCCCCTTATTCTAAGATTATGCCCCTTAGTTCTAGTCTCCCCTATCAGTGGAAACATTCTCCTTGTCAAGCCCCCTCATAATCTTATACATTTTGATCAGATCACCACCCATTCTTCTGAATTCCAATGAGCAGAGGCCCAATCTACACAACCTTTCCTCATAAGTCAACCCCCTCATCTCCAGAATGAACCGAGTGAACCTTCTCTCAACTGCCTCCAGAGCAAGTATATCCTTTCGTAAATATGGAAAACAAAACTGCACGCAGTATTCCAGGTGTGACCTCACCAATACCCTGTATAACTGTAGCAAGATTTCCCTGCTTTTATACTCCATCCCTTTTGCAATAAAGGCCAAGATTACATTGGCCTTCCTGATCACTTGCTGGTGATCTAGTTCACTAGATATGAAGGCCAGCTTAACTTTCGTCTTATTTGATTATTTTCTGTACCTGCCCATGACATTTACATAAAACCATGTTGACTCTGTCAAATCATGTTATAATTTTCGAAGTGCCCTGACACCACTTCCTTAACAATGGATTACAGCATTTTCCCGATGATTGATGTCAGGCTAACTCTCCTGTAGTTCCTGATTTTCTCTCTCCCTCCTTTCTTGAATCGCGATGTTACATTTTCTACCTTCCGATCCGCTGGGACTGTTGTAGAATCTGGACATCGTGGTGCAACGGTTACGGGTCTAACTCCCGATCAGGAGGCTGCGTGTTCAAATCAGTTAATTTAGTGTTGTTCTTTCGGAATTGATATTGTGTTTGCTGTTTCACAATAACCAGACCCTTGCTCTAAAACCTGTCTCACTGTTTCCCCAGGGGCACGTTCATGTTACAATAAACATTCTGAATCAGATGCCTGAAGTACAGTGTGTAAAATGAGATATGGTTTAACAGTTAAAATGCAAAACACAGAACCAATTATTCAATTATCGACTTTCCCTCAGTTAACATTACTTTCACTGTGCAAAACAAGCTGATTGGTTAATTAATAAAGTTTGCCATAGAAAGCGACATAAAATTTACGATAATGATTCGCCCAACAAGGGGCTCAAACCCACAATGCTGAAATTAAGAGCCTCATGCTGTATCTACTGAGCTAGCCAGATTATGCAAATCCCTGTCGGTGATTGCTGCCAGGCGCCTGTTGGTTTCGCCCCATTTCCCAGTGTTTCCCGATCCTGTCTGTCTCTCTGGCTCTGTTCAATCTGTGTGTGGCCACCTCCAGTTTGATTTTGAACAAATACCTGTGTTTGTGTATTCAGTAAAAACAGGAAATGCTGGAAACACTCAGCAGGTCGGGCAGTATCTGTGGAGATGGGGAAGTGGGAATTATCGATGGGTTTGTTTGCGGCTTTGATCTGTTGCTGGGAAGTGAGGCAGCGCTGCAGGATGCTTTTTTTCGAGGTGTAAGCAGAGGTTTCCGTCGTGTAACGGTTATCACCTTCGCTGCACATGTGAAATATCCTCGGTTTGAGCACGGACAGAAACATTGTTTTGGAGAATATTTTTCTGTGGAATACATTTTTAAAAAATAGTCCCAGATTCCTTGTATCATGAGCGATGGGCATTTTAACTTCCTCTCCTAAAATACAGTGCGTGTAAAATCAGATAGGGGATAAAACTTCGTCAATGATTAAAATTCCGAGTGGTTAAGATCCGGAATGCGCTGCCTGAAAGGGTGGCGGAGGCAGAATTAATCTTATCTTTCAAAATGGATTTGGATAAGTATCTGAAGGAAAATATCTCAGGGGTACGGGTAAAGGCCGGAGGAGTGGGACTAGCTGATAGTCGGCACGGGCTCGACAGGCCGAACGGACTACTTCCGTGCTGTAACCGTTCCATGATTCTATATTATGTTTAAACTTGCTGTGGATGAACAATCGGAGGCGAGCTTAGTCTCCTGGTAAAAACGCTGATGCTGTCTGACCAGCTGAGATTTCCAGCATTTTCTGCTTTTATTTGCTATTTATTCTCCTGGCAAAAGGGTTCCCTTATTCCTTCATTGCTCTTTATTTCACTTCAATAAATAGATAACTTTCAGTGAGAGAAAATGGATCCACCGGGTCCTTTCGTGTGTGAGGCCAACGTGATATCCGCTACACTGCAGCCCATCAAAGGGCGAGAAACCACTGAATATAAAGGATGAGCTCACAAATATCAGGGGCAGTGCAGTCTGGTCAACGTCAAACCCTCCTTTCTTATTCAGCAGAGGCATGAACGGGAGTCAGACGCCACAAATTTTAATTAAAGACACAAATACAAGTAACACTTCCAAATCTTTTCACTGTAAATTTCTTTCACTTTATTTCAAATCGTACTGTTGTAAGGGGTGGTTTGCAGGGGGTCCGAATCACTCCTGCACCCTTGGTTCGAGACCCTGGAATTATGAAGGGACTGTGACAGACTTAGACAGACAATCGGTTTCAAGGTAGGAAGCAGGTATGGCTTTATTGTGTTTAAAAAGAAGTAAAAGGTACACCTTTAATAACACACACAGACCAGTACACAATGAAGGGTACAACACATTGAATAAATTGTCAAATTACAGCCTGTGGGGAAAAGAATACAGCTTAAACTCTAAATGGGGCAAAAAGGAGAATGCAGATACATTTACACAAGTTATCCCAGCCTCCCTCCTCCCAATTCCCCTAATTGACGAAGTTATAGCTCTGGGGGGTTCAGGGGCTATGCTCACCAATCCCCTTTTTGACAGTTCCAACTCCAGGGTTCGCCTTAGTTGTCCCTGGGGTTCGCCTTAGTTGTCCACGTTCTGTAGTCTGTACCCCTTGGTAGCGTAGGACCAGCTTGTAGAGTGGAAAAATCGTCGGTTTTGTCGGGTTGGTTCCTGTTGACTGTTGGGTTAGTCTCAATGGCCCGCAACTTTCCAATAGTTGTTTTGACAGCCTGTTTGCTGTTGTGGTGTGTCCTTCTGGGTTTTAGAGATTCCTTTCGCCCATGTTTCAGGATCCCACTGTTCGAGGCTGGTGTAGAACTTATGCAACGAGACTGCTGACTTAATAGTGTCTCTTGAAGCACACCTAACTGCCAGAACAGACTTCAATTATACTAAAAAAGGCTTCTTTATCTTCCATCAAATCTAGCTCAGTTCTTAGTTTCGATTTTTCAGCCAGCTAACTGAAACTTGATTAAGTGGTTTTAATCTGGCGTTAATAGGCTTTTTTAAGTTGGTGAGCTCTCCATTGTGCTAGAGTGGCCTGAGCCAGATATTTCTATGCCTGTTGAAAAGGTGTTGGAATGTGTATGTGACATTTGGGTCCACCGGGTGCAGTGATAAATGTTTCTTCCATCGTTGATTGTTTATTTGCTAATGTTTTCAAGGGGCAAGTTTCGAGGGTATACAGTTCCCTGACAATTTGATTAGTTCCAATGTCCAAACTGGCCCTTTAGATATTGACCCCACCCCTTTACTTGCAGACCCAACATACACCTTTTAAAAATCCCAAATTCGATTAAATTTCGTAGTTTCTTCCATGTGCACTTTAGGATTTCAAACTTTCTGGTAGATAGTTCCAAATTAAATTCCCTTTCCTATGAGTCCACTGGGGTGGGGGGGGGTCTCCATGAATGCACCCCCTTTTATCCCCTGCAGGCCTCGTCTGCCCCTTTAAAATTCATTTGTGTCCCAAAGTATTCTTTCCATTTTAAAAGTCCAGAAAGGGATTCTTCTCCTCTGCAGGGGAAAGGTACCTGGAATCTTTGTGAGATATTGGTAAATTCTACACTGTGTTGAATCTGAAAATGAGCAACGTGGGATTTTATCTTCACCACTGATTTCCTGCATTGTTTCACATTGCAACATTAAGTTGTGAAAATACTGGCAAAACCGAACCCCTGATTATTTCACGTCGGGGTCACATTGCTTTTGGATCATTCCAGAATTAATATTTTCTTTGCTGTTTAGCAATAACCAGATCCTTGCTCCAAGGTCTGTCTCATTGTTTCACCGGGGTCAGATGGAGAAAGGCCTGCTGCCCTCATTTATTTCATGTGACAGGATACAAAAGTTCAAAATCAACCTGTAGATGGCCACATCTAGCATTAAATAGTCAGGATGGCCGAGCGGTCTCAGGTGCTGTGTTTAGTTTGCAGTTTTTCTGGAAGCGTGGGTTCAAATCCCACTTCTTCATTATCATCATTGAGCAAAACCCATTTGCTTGGCACCACGACCAGCTCCTGAAAAGTAGGATTCAGCAGTTCACCTGCTCGCGTCATATTTCCGTCTGACCTGGTGCTGAAAGTGGAGATGTTTCCGCAGTGCAGCGGTTAACACGTTCGCCTCACACGCGAAAGCTCACCGGGTGGGAAATTTTCTGGAGCTTTCTCCTCATACATGCTCAGGGCCGAGATTGTTCTCCTGTGGAATGTCATAAGATCATCAACATGTAAGGATTAGGAGCAGGTAAAAATACATCTCCTCACCCCACATCCCCCGCCCCGGATTTTTCCTTTTACCAATTATCTTATGTCTGTGTCCTCTGGTTACCGATACTCCTGCCCGTGGAAACAGTTTCCCCATAATTCTGAAAACCTCTATTAAATCTCCCCTTGACTGTGATTACTGGGGTCCAATGTGGGGAAGAGTCAGTTCATCCACTTTGCACCGAAGAATGATCGACCAGTGCATGATCTAAAAACATTATGTTCGAGAAGATTTTTTTCTGTGAAATAGCCGGTCCTGTTAATTTTAACAAAAGTTGCACTGGGTTCCTGGAGTCATAAGTGATATGTGCTTACATTACAGTATAAATGCACACGAGGCCCATGCTTGAGAGAAGGTCAGTCTGTGACCTGTCCTTTATTCCTTTGCATTCAAGTGATGGAAGTAGATGGAGCTTCCCCTTTTATACCTGAAGGTCCAGGTTAGGAGTGTCTCCCACAAGTTCACCACCTAGTAGTCATTGTTCTCACAGTGCACAACTTGTCAGAATTTTCATGGGTTGCACCTTTTAAAAATTCCAAATTCGATTAAAGTTCGTAGTTTCTTCCATGTGCACTTTAGGATTTCAAACTTTCTGGTAGATAGTTCCAAATTAAATTCCCTTTCCTATGAGTCCAAACACTGGGGGTAGGGGGGAGGGGGGTCTCCATGAATGCACCTCCTTTTATCCCCTGCAGGCCTCGTCTGCCCCTTTAAAATTCATTTGTGTCCCAAAGTTTTCCTTCCAATTTAAAAGTCCAGAAAGGGATTCTTCTCCTCTGCAGGGAAAAGGTACCTGGAATCTTTGCGAGATATTGGTAAATTCTACATTCCCCGCTGTGATACCATATCACTTATGGTATCATTCTTCGAGCTGAGCAAAGTTCCTGACTCCCAAGAGATAATCTTCCCCGTAAATTAGCTAAACTAATACCCAAAATGCATAACACTTATGCAACATCACCATAGATGCACATTTTTCCCTTTACAGGTACAAACTTTTTACATTTATACCCTCCCAGCTTGGAGGGGGTTCAATCACTACAATTGCATTTCAGCACAGTTACATTTCATTTCAGTTACATTATATTCACCAGCATATCGGCAACGTACAACCACATTACAGAAGGGAAAAAAAACAGAGGTTAAAACTAAACAACATCAATTGGTCTCCTGAAGTTTGTCCATCACCCGGTAATGTCTAGATCCTGCCCTTGAGAACTGCTCTCAGGCTGGCTGACACACAAGACAAACTAAACCTTAAAATGTAAAATGGTGCAGTCAGCTGCCTTAAACTAAAATTAGAGCTATGTACAACCGCCACCCGTCTCCGGGTGGTCTGGTTAGTCCCTGTCAGGCCCATGCCTTGTGCGGACTGATAGCCGCCTGCATGCTAGGGTTTCCCCGCAGCCGGTGAGCTGGAGACCCTTGTCTCTGGGACAGCTCGATGCTACTGCTCGTGTGAGTCCCTCACCGCTGGAGGCGGCTGGCTGGGGGTCCCTACTCTGAGCGGCCTCTGTACTTCTGACCTTCGGCCTTTCCTGTCGGGCTGCCCTTCTCCTAGGGTAGAATCGCTGAGGCTCAAATGCCGGTGACCACGATATCTTTGGCCGTGGTGTACGGAGGGTCCTTCTCAGGGCTTGGGTTACTGGGGGTGTGTCCGAATCCCAAACGATGGGTGAGATAGCCCCTCCAGTACTGCAATTCACCATCCCTATAGGCACGGTTTCTGAGCCTGCCACATTCCCTGTGGGCCCTCCACCGTCGGGGGCGGCCAACGGAGGATCCCTGTCCTGAGGACAGTTCACACATCCCGGCTGCCCTCTGTGGTTGGCTGACCCTGGATTGTACAGCTTGCACTGGATGCTGTGGAACCACTTAGCGGGGCAGCTTTATGGCATCGACCATCGGGCTTGCCTTGTCCTCAATGCTATATGGCCCCATATATAATGCTTCAAAAACCCCGACCCGAGTATAGTTCCTCACCATGACCTGGTCCCCTATCGTGGTGTTTGCTGGGTTCTAGCAGCAATCGGTTACTCTGATGCTGTCTGCCCATGTTACCAGCAGTCTGCCAGTGAATCTGTTTGAGGTGTTCAAACAGGTTCCTGACAAACCGGTCCCGGTTCGCCTCTCTGAGCTGACCTTCTGTGAGCACCGGGGCTAGCACAATGGTGGGGGTCCGCATGATCCGGCCAGTCATGAGCTCAGATGGGGAATACCCGCTGCTCTTTGACTGGCTAGCTCGGATCCCCATTCGGACCAATGGTAAGACCTCCACCCACTTTTGGGGTGAGTCTCCCGTTTCCTTCCGCAGCCTTTCTTTAATGGTGTAGTTTTAAAGCTCCACATTACCCGTTGACTGTGGATTGTGGGCAATGTGCCATTTCCCCTCAATGACGAGCAGGTTAAGGGTTGCCTGCAATAACTGCCCGGTGAAATGGCTCCCCTGGTCCGACTCCACATACTGTGGGAGTCCCCACCGGTAGAACACTTCCCTCACTAGAATCTTACCTGTCCCTAGTGCGGTGGCTGTTCGGCAGGGGAAGGCTTCAACCCATTTTGAGAACACGTCCACCAGGACTAGGCAGTATTTGTAGCCTCCCTGGGGGTGGATAGGGGCCCGATGTCGTCAATTTGGATTGACTGCCATGGTCCTTCTACCCTCCTGACGTGTCCGAGGGACACCTTCCTTTTCTGGGGGTCAGGGTTGTTCGCAGCACACACCAGGCAGTTCACACAGAACCCACGGACATCCTCCCTGAGTCCCGGCCACCATCCTGCCTGTTCCACCCGTTGCCAGGTGGTCTCAGGCCCGGGGTGTCCCGCTCCTGGACCCTCATGGGCCAGTTTTAGGAATTCCCTCTGGTGCTGCTGTGGCACGACCCATTGTCCCTCTTTAAACAGCAGGCCTTCCTTAACGGTAATGGCTGCTGTGCCGTACGGACCTTCTACTCTCTCTCCTCTAGCTAGCACATTCAGGACTGCTTTCAGGACCGGGTCCTGTGCCTGAACTGTTTTTAAGTCCGGGGCCAAAGCTATCCCTGTACTCTCTGCTGCCCTGTTCTTATTCTTGACCGCTGCTATGCGGCCGGTGTCATAGGGGTCCCAGAACTTTCCCGTGTGGGCACCTTCTTTGACCAGTTTGTCAGCCTGTTGGTTTCCCTCTGCACGGGGTTCAGTTTTTGAATGGGCCTTCACCTTATGTATGTAGACCTTTCCTTCTTCCCCCACCGCTGTCAATATTTTCTCCAGCAGGGGCTTGATTGCCAGGGGTCTCCCGTCAGCGGACATGTATCCGCGACGGGACCAGATAGCCAGGTACTCCGTACATGAATTGCAGGTGAACATACTCTCCGAGCAAATCGTGTACGGGGTAGGGATTTCCTCGGGGTGGGTCACCACGTACATTACGGCGGACAGTTCAGCGTGCTGGGCGCTCATGGTGCTGGGGAGCTTGATTGCCAGGGCAATACCTGCCCTTGGGTCATAGACTCCGTACTCAGTGAGTCGCTCGCCAGCAGATACTGTGCTGGACCCGTCCACGTAGATGTCCCGGCTTGTAGGGTATAACCCCGCCCAAAGGCCAATGTTCACCTCCCATACCCCTTCTATGGAGCACCTGTGGGCTTTCCCTGGATTGATTAGGTTGGCTGCAAGCCTTGGCTCACGGAGGCCTTCTACTCTGAGGTCCATCTAGGAGAGGAGCAGGGTCCAGCGAGCAATGCGGGCACTGCTCACCGTCCCGTCCTTAATCCTCCTATCTAGGAGCATCTGAGTCGGTGTGTGTTGGGTTAGGAGTGTTAGAGGAGACCCTCCCGTGAAGATCAAGGATCTTTTCATTGCCCAATGTGTGGCTTGGAGGTGTCTCTCACAGTTGGAGTACCCCTTCTCTACATCTGTGAGGATCCTGGAGGAGTAAACCACCAGCCTCAGCTGTCCGTTCCACTCTTGAAACAGCACTGAGCTCAAACTGTCCCCGCTGGCTGCCACCTCTAGGAAAAACTCCTTTCCTACATCTATCACTCCTAAGGCTGGCGCGGTCTGCAAGTCCTTCTTGAGCTGATTAAATGCTGCCTCGCAACCCTCATCCCAGTCCCACTCTACCGCCTTGTGTAGGAGCCTGAGCAGAGGGGCTGCGGTGGCGGCATAATCCTCAATGAAGTCTCTGCAGTGCCCAGTGAGCCCTAGAAAGGATCTTACCCCTGTCACTGTGTTGGGGGCTGGTAACTCCTGTACTGCCTCCCTTCTAGCCTTGTCTATGGCCCGTTCCCCAGCGCGCACAGTCAGCCCCAGGAATTTGACTTCCTTCTGGCCGATCTGTGCATTATTCGGGTTTACTTTAAACCCTTCTTCTTTTAGCAGCTCCAGCAGCTCAGCCAGCAGTGGGCCATGCTCCTCCCCCTGATCGGTGAACAGGAGCAGGTCATCCACATACTACACCAACTGCTGGTGTCTGCTAAAGCCCTTTAAACAGTTCGCCATGCATTGGTGTAAAATGCTGGGGCTGTTGTGGAAGCCCTGGGGAAGACAGTTCCACGTGTATTGTTGGCCCTTAAAGGTAAAGGCGAACTTGTACTGGTCCTCCCGTTTTAAAGGAATGGACCAGAACCCATTTGAAATATCCAGCTCCGTGAAAGTGGTCGCGGATGCTGGAATACTTCCTATGAGATCCGCTATGGCTGCTATAGTGGGTGCACAGGCAGGGATATTCTTATTTAGTACTCGATATTTCACGGTGGCCCTCCATGAGTTGTCCGGTTTCTTAACCGGCCAAAGTGGAGAGTTCACATGGGTAGCTATCGGTCTTAACACCCCTTGCTATACCAGTGATCCCAGCGCCGTTGTCAGGTCTGCCTCTGCCTCCCTGGGGAAGTTATATTGCTTTTGTGATCGGGTCATTGGGTCCCCTACTATACTAACTTCCACCCCCGTTACCCTGCCACAGTCATGTGTGTGGGTGACAAATTTTGCAAGGTGTGCCCGTACATATGCCTGGTACTCCACTGGGGTGTTACTGACCAGTAATTCCAAGTCGTAACCCTCCTTTGGCTTCACGGTACACAATGTTACCTTGGCCCCTTTTTCTGGGATCACCGCCACCTCACCATCCCTGTCAGTCACTATGGCTCCCCATAGACAGTGGTTCCTGAGATCCACTAGGATCTAGTGGCCAATGATAAAATCAGCACCCAGGATCCATTTTCCCTTCTGCTCCCATTTCATCAGGACACACCTCCATTTGGTTTTGATTGTCCCCAACTGAATGGTGAGCGGGAAGGAAAATGAACCAGTTTGCTCATTGCCTGTGAACCCCACTAGGCTGAACGGGACCCCGTTCGATAGAGGTGAGGTAGCTGGGTTATCTGCATTTACAAGGGTGCTGGAAGCACCAGTATCTAGCAGGTAGGTCCCTTTCACTTTCTCCACTTCCTCATAACGCACGGTCTCTTCCAGGCATCGTACTTGAGGGAACACAGGTACACAGGCTGCGCTGGCTCTAGTCATGCATCTGGGTGGGTTGGAGCAGAGGGTTTTACCGAACCGGCTACTGCACCGGTTGTGATAGTTACTGCTAACTCTCCGTTTATGAGTGTCTGTAGAGCGGCTACGAGTGTCTCATATGAGTCGGGTGTTCCTGCCCCGGCCTTACGGGCTGGGGCTGGAGTGGTCCTTCTCTTCGTCTCTTTCCATGTGTTCCTACAGTCCTTCCTCCAGTGCCCACTTTTCCCACACCCAAAACACTCACCCGCTTTGTGGGGAGGATAACCACCTTCCTGATGCCACTCTCTCTTGCTTTGGCTGCGTTTAATCTCATGGACCCTCCCTTTAGAGGAGGGTTCCTCTGTCCCTTTACTGTTCCGGTAAGCCAGTGTCAACTGTCTGATCACTGGCTCCTCGGTGGTTCTCGGATCTCTTGGATCGAACCAGACCTGGAATTTTGCCTTTGTTCCAGGTAAGCTGTTTGCCACCAGGCTGCGGAGCCAGTGAGCCAGCTCGTTAGGGGTCAGGTGGGCCCGGTCAAGAACACCACTGCAGGCCCTTTCGTAGACCGGCCACAACCTGTCGGCGAAAGCCTGTGGAGTCTCCCCATAGAGCTGCACTGTCTTCTCCACTCGGGAGAAAGGACTCCCGTCGTTCATACTCATGGCCTCTAGAACCTCCTCCTTAACTGTAGCGTACGTGTTTCGCCCCTTTCTGCTGTCTGCAGAGAGGGAATGGCACAGCTCGGTGTCTAGTGAGAAGCTGAGCCTGCTCTGAATTATCGCACCCATTAATATCCCCTGTGTGTTCCACTTCCAGGAAGTGTACCGAGGGATCCCCCTGTTGGGTGAGCTTACTTAGGTAGCCTATCATAGCCCTCAGTTTTTGGGTGTCGTGGGGAACTACGAAGTTATTTTCTCGGGGTCCTGCTGCCCCATAAGCATCAGGCGGACCAAACTTCTGCTGCCGGACCGGGTGCATTGGCCCTGGTTCCGGCCCTTCTTGTATTGGCTCGCCCTCTTCCCTCTGCTGCCAAACCGAGTTAAAACTCAGGGCTGCCGGTGTTTGTAATTCGCAATCCTTGCCTGCTCTGCACTCTGTCTGACACCCCTGCTGCGCTGGGCAATTCCTGGGAGCTGCAGGCAGTGACTGAGGGGTTTCTCCTTGCTCATCCAGGTGTTCCTGGGCTAAAACCGGGTTTATCAGGCACACCATGCCTTTAACCCGGGATAGAGCAAGGTTCAAGCTTTGGGTCTGCTGCTGGCAATGGCCGTGGTCTCCTGCCTCAAATTCCCTGGTACTGGCGACCTTATAGGCTACCTGAATGTCTCTCATCCTCTCCCCGTACTCTTTAACTTGCTTGGCGAGGCAGGAATTCTCTTCCCGCAACACCGGTTCGCTATTCTTGGCTTCAATAATCTGACACTGCAAAAGGTCCAGTTGGATTTTGTGCCTTTCTTTAGTGAGCTCTCTACTTTCCTTTAACTGTCCCACCTCAGTCCACATCCTTTCCCCGACTGTGGCCCTTGCGCTGGACCTCTCTTCTGCCTGTCTCAATATTCCCTTTAATTTCTCATTCTCCTCATTTAGACGCCGGATCTGTTGCTGAAGGCAAATGAGCCAAATGGCCTTCTCTATCGACGTTTTATGGTCCTTGCTCTCAGTCCATTGAGCTGCAGCATCTTCTGGACGTTCAGCACACAATAGATCGAGTACCCACTCCTTAGCCACATTTACCCTCTTAAACACATACGAGGAAATCTCCTCTTCCATTTTGCTTCGTTTCCTGAAACCAGTCTCTCTCTTATCACGTCCCTTGTACCAGTGTCCCATCTGGGTCGCCATTATGTAAGGGGTGGTTTGCAGGTGGTCAGCTTTCCTTTCTAACCTTATATGAGCGGTTTCGAATCGCTCCCACACCCTTGGTTCTTGACCCTGGAATTATGAAGGGACTGTGACAGACTTGGACAGACAATCGGTTTCAAGGTAGGAAGCAGGTATGGCTTTATTGTGTTTAAAAAGAAGTAAAAGGCACACCTTTAATAACAGACACAGACCAATACACACTGAAGGGTACAACACATTGAATAAAGTGTCAAATTACAGCCTGTGGGGAAAAGAATACAGCTTAAACTCTAAATGGGGTAAAGAGGAGAATGCAGATACATTTACGCAAGTTATCCCAGCCTCCCCCTCCCAATTCCCCTAACTAACTAAGTTATAGCTCTGAGGGTTCAGGGGCTATGCTCACCAATCCCTTTAGACAGTTGCCGGTGAATCGCGGTTTCAGGGTTCGCTGCACTTGGCCTTCTAGGCGAGCCGTACCTGGATGGAGGAGAGGACTTCGGACTGCGTAGTCTTCTGTTGGGGTGCGTCCGTTGATGTGGTAAGTTGCATTTTGGATGTATTGGGTAAATATCCACTTTCTTTGGTTACGAATAGTTTTAGTTGGTCCCTTTTGGTAATTTCTCCCCCGTTGGGTCGTTCAGAAGTAGATTGTAGGGTGGTTGTCAATTTTGTTGCTGACAACCTTCCGTTTCGTGGGCCTCGTGCTCGGTCAGTTCTTGATGAGTTCTTGTAGGTTCCTTCACGACTCCATTTCTTCACTCCGGCTGCTTGTGTCTGTGTCTTTGTTCCAGTCTGTGCTCTGCTTCTCTCCTGTCTTCTGCTTGTTTCTGTGTTCTGCTAGTCTGCGTGCTGCTCCTTGCTGGTCTTGCCTTGTAAAACTGGGGGATAGATATATCCCAAAAAAAGGCTCCGTTATCTCCCATCAAATCCCTTGGGCTCTGTTTACACTGTTCTGTCCATTGATTTTCAAATGTCTCCTTTGTCAGCAGTAACTCGATTAGGATGTGAGAATGTGCTACCACTGGTTTTGCATTGTTTTAGGATTGTCCAGTTTCTTGACCATGATTTCCATTGTGCTTGATTGGGTAATTCGATTATCTCTTCGAGGGTGCATAGCCTGGGGTCCTTCATGCATGATGTTGGCCCCACCTCCTGTATTTGGTAACTCTTTTTTGCAGCCAAAATGTTGTAGAATCTTAAAATTGATATGCTCCTGATAGAGAATTCAAACAGGCTACATTTAGACAAGTTGAGAAAACACAGACTCTAATGACTATGTGCAGTTCAGCATGTTGCATTAAGTCATCCATCAACTTGACATTTTAGGACCTTGGGTAGCGAGCCAATTAAAGGTTAAAAGACTATTAATTGAGCCAATAATGTCAAAGAAGGTGAGTTCTTTTCTGTAAATTGATCCAGGTATAAGTACAGCCATTTTGACCATGTGGTCCCAGAAGAACAAAGACCTGGCTTAAAGCCAAGAACTTGTTACTGCTGTCTGCCAAAAATAAAGAAGTTAAAACTACAATCGGAAGTCGTATTTCATTGGAAATTAAGAGCTAACAATTTTGGCGTCACGAACACGATCGCTGAGGAAATAAATTTAATTTTGGACATCGGACTGACATATTAAGGTAAGGACACCTCTTTTTAAAAGTCCTCGGTCAAAAGTCTAAATTTGCCTCTCCTTCTACGCGATTCCGAAAGCCTCCGGTTTGCGAACCCTCCGGTTGTTCGTCGGCTCGAGGTCCCATAGACGTCTAAACTTCGGCGGTGTGTTCGTTAATTAATCACCGACCTATTGATCGGCTGGAAAGCCTACGACTGGAGACCCCAGTAAAGAAATGATGGCAACAGGAGATAAGAGCAAAGAATTGCCTACAACTGTTAAAGGTGGGCAGGCACCACCTGAGGTTTCGATAGATGAAATCCTCGAACAATTGAAAGAATACATAGAGCAACAATTCAAATTATCAAAAACCTGTATTAAGATCGAACAAAAGTACGGAACCTCCAAAGGACAATGGTCCTTGGACGAGATTAAAAGGGTCTGGGGAGAAACGACCCGTATGAAAAATAAAGAGTGAACTAGATGGTCCCTAGCGGTTATGGGCCAGATTCGAAAGCGGAACGAAATTATAATGCGTTCCCAAAATGATCGAGAACTGACCAGTACAAAGGATCAATTGCAAGCAGTTTGTGCACAGCTGCGACAGAAAAAGCTTGAACTTGAAAAGCTTGAAGTGGAAGTTAAAGATCTTAAAGGTGAAATTAAAGAATGGAAAAAATCATTAGGTCAAGAGACAGTAATAGGAAAAGGAAAATGTATTGATCAATTCCCAGGGTACCCATGTTTGGAAAAATTAAAAGAGCAAACCCGAAGACACGGCCGAGGAATAGATACGAATTCTGAATCCTTCGACGATACAGGGTCGGAGGATGAAGAATTAGGGGTGCGCTTTGCCCCGTTTAAAAAAAGACGAGTTGTAGTCAAATCAGAAGAGACTGCGGATGAGAGCGGAACCAAAAAAACAAAGAGAAGGGTGTACGAAGAATACTTAGTTCATGATCCGGCAGGCCCAGACAAAATTGATAAATGTTCCAAGGAATTGCTCAATCCAAAGAAAGGGGGAGTACAAACGTGGGACCAATTGGACCGCTTAAGAAATATATATCAACTTCATCCCTGGGACGGAGTGCAAATTCTGACCATAATGGTGCCAAAAACACAGGGAAGAAAATTGCACGACAAGGTAGAAGAAGCTTTGGGGCAGAATGATCAAGAATTGGACGCAGGATGCGAGGCGATTAAACACTGGCTGCAAGCCTTCAGTCCAGCTAAGACAGACTGGGGAAAAATTGCAGCCTGCCAACAGAAAGGAACAGAGGATGTCCTGGAGTATGACGAGCGGTTTAGATGCACGTGGCTAGAACATTTGGGTATGAATAATATGGATGAGGAAATGGATGAACCCTTTTGGACCCCTGAAAGCAGCTTTCGTGGCAGGTCTAAAGCCAGAACTGTCAAAAATGCTGAAGGTAGTGTTACCGGACTGGGAAGGTAGAGGAACTACCTTTGAAGCATTGGTGGATCGATGCAACCAATTAGATGGGGATATGGGAGCTAAAGTCCGAGCTGTACAGGCTATGGGATGGAAATCCCAGGATTCCGATAAACAGTTAGTAGGAAAATTACCCGGAAAATGTCATTATTGTGGGAAAGAAGGTCACTGGGTCAAGACGTGCAGGGCCAAACAGAAAGGTCGTGGCTGGGGAAGAGGACGCAGCCAGGGATACAATTCAGCCAACAAGCCAGGCTTGTCACAAGATAACGACCTCATAGAAGCATTTAAGCGACTGACAATACAACAACAGAAGGAGTTACTTGGGATAGCAAAAAATGATTAGAGCCCACCCTGCCCCCCTCCTCGCACTAATACAACAAAGGGGAGATGGGCTATATATAACTGTGAGGGTGGGTGATAAGGATGTGGACTGTCTTTTAGACACAGGGGCGGAATTAACATGCTTATCCCTACAATATGGAGACTTTTTGCCGTTGGATGGTAGGGCACGTACAGCCTATGGAGTTGGGGGTCATAAAATGGAAATTAAAAGGACAACACCGGTACTTATCGGGCTGGGTCCACATGAACTAACCACGCCGGTCTGGATAGGCCCAGTAGATCAACCCCTTTTGGGAATGGACGTTCTAATCCAAGTAGATTCATCGTTGCATTTCGAGGATGGTCGGGTGACATGGTCAATCAGAACTTTTAAGAAAGAAGAATTGAAAGAACACCCAATATGGGCTAAAGATAAGAATGATTGTGGCCTGCTCCAGACGGAGCCTGCGTCATTAACAGGGACCAAGCCTCCATGCACTAAACAGTATCCCATCAGTCCAACTGCCATCGCGGGAATCTTACCGGTTATTCAGCAATTGGAGAAACAAGTGGTGCTTATTAAAACGCATAGCTCCTCCAATAGCCCCGGGTGGCCGGTACAGAAATCTAATGAGACTTGGCGTTTGACTGTCGATTATAGGAAAGCTAACCAGTGTATTGATCAAAAAGCTCCTTTGGTCGCAGATCCCTCCACCATTTTTAATGCCCTCAAACCGGAACATAAATGTTTCTCGGTTATAGATATGGCCAACCGATTTTGGTCGGCGCCTCTGGCACCGGAGATTCGACAGTGGTTGACTTTCACGGTCCAAGGACAACAGTATACTTGGACCCGGTTACCGCAGGGTTTCCACAACAGCCCTACGGTATTCCACATGGCTTTACAAAGCCATTTGCGAGAATTACCTCCCCTGTCATCCACAGTCATCCAATATGTAGACGATATCCTGCTAGCTTCAATCACGGAAGAACAACATGAACAAGATTTACGAGCTTTGCGGGATCACCTTCGGCTGAAAGGACATAAAGCCAGCATCAACAAAGCACAAATATCCCAAGAAGAGGTTGTATACCTGGGACAAAAAAATTCACAAGGCAAGAGAGAACTTACCCAGGATAGAACTGCAGCCATTCGGGCTGCTAAAAAACCCACCACTATTCAGGAACTAAGGTCTTTTTTGGGATTGTGTAACTTTAACAGAAATTGGATTGACTCCTTCACACAGCTTGCTCAGCCACTGAATGATATTTTAAAGGGGAAACGTGCCTCTAAAGAAGCCATCACCCTCACAAAAGAACAGCAAGAGGCCTTCCTGAGTTTGAAAAAGGCTTTGTGCTCGGCACCGGCTCTGGGAATCTCCGACAGTGGTAAGCCATTTACCCTGTTTGTCCATGCGAAAGAAGAATATATGACAGCCATACTGACACAAAAACATGGGGATCAGCAAAGACCTATTGGCTATTATTTGGCAAAACTGGATGCGGTAGCCCTCGGATGGGGAAGTTGCCTAAGGGCCATGGAAGCTACATGTCGAGCAGTAATGAGCACTGCGGGTCGAGTCCTCGACCAAAAGCTGATTGTCAAGTGTCCCCACACCGTACACGATTTGCTGTCTATGAATAGAATGTCTCAGGTGACAGCAGCAAGATGGACCCACTGGACAGCAGTTTTGGAAGCTCCTAATCTCCATATCGTCCTGGCCAGCCCGGTTAATCCCGCAACTATGCTCCCGATGTCAGAATCGAGGGAGCAAGAGGGGGGAGAATGTGAAGAGCATGACTGCGTGGAGATTTTAAAAGAAACAGAAGAAGCAGCCTTAGCAGCAGAGGAGCCTCTGCACAACCCAGACCTCATCCTGTTTACAGATAGTTACTCCTTTGTTGAGAATGGTACCAGAAAAGCAGGATGGGCAGTTACAATCTTATATGAGGTAGTGGCAAAAGGATGTTTACCCTCAGGAACGTCAGCACAACAGGCCGAGTTACGGGCCCTGTCAGAGGCATGTCGAATAGCAGAAGGACAGACAGCTAATGTCTACACAGATTCGCATTATGATTTTGGAGTCGCTCACGACTTTGGTATGTTATGGCGGAAAAGAGGATTCATCACTGCTGCTGGTACACCTATCCGAAATAGAAACGAAGTCCGAGACTTACTGGAGGCCATACAATTACCTCAGGAAGTGTCCATCCTGAAGTATAAGGCCCATACCAAGGAAAATACCACAGAAGCACAGGGAAATGCCCTAGCTGACCAGGCAGCTAAAGATGCCGCCTCACAGGGCGTTCCTCCAGAAGAAACAACACAGATGTGCAGATTGAAAGCACTCAGGACTCTGACACGAGACCTTCAAACAATGCAAGGCAAGTGCCCCCGAGAGGAAAAATGGACATGGATTGAGGCAGGAATTAAGCTCTGCGAAGATGGTGTCTGGAGACAAAGAGTTACCGACAAGCCAATCGTGCCACAGGCGCTTATGCCTTTTTTAGCCCAACAGATCCACTCATGGGGACACTTGGCCTCACAACAGATGATGGCATGGTTCCAGAAAAGCTGGTGGGGTCGGGGATTTAAAAAACATGCCCAGCTGGTAACAGACCGCTCTTTGGTCTGCCAGAAAAATAATTCTGGCCCATCACAGTAATGCCCCAACTGAGGCCCCCTGCCCCTGTCAGACCATTCCAGCATCTGCAGGTTGATTATATATCTCTTTCTTCATGCCAAGGATACACTAACATTATTGTCATGGTCGACAGATTCTCTAGATGGGTAGAAGCTGTCCCAACTAAAAGAGCCACGGCCAATCACACTGCAAAGGTCTTGTGTCAGGATTACATTCCCGGATGGGGAATCCCGAGTAGCATTGACTCAGATCAGGGAACACACTTCACAGGTGCTGTCTGCCAAGAAGTCTGTAGGTTACTGAACATTACGTGGGATTTACACTGTCCTTATCATTCACAATCATCAGGACAAGTAGAATGAATGAATCGAACTCTGAAACAACGGCTTGCCAAATATCACCAAGAAGGAACACCATGGCCCCAGGCACTATCAATAGTGCTATGTAGCATTAGGGCAACCCCGAACAGAACTACAGGTCTCAGCCTATTTGAAATTATAACAGGAAGACCCATGTTGCTGCCAGGAACTATCGATTTACGGAAAGCTGATGTTCACTTAATGAGTGACACTTTGTTATCGTACTGTCAAAACTTAACCAATGCTATTAGTTCTGTTTCCCAACAGGTATTGGCAGCTTGGGGTAATCCACCCGAAGAAGGACACGACATCATCCCGGGAGTCTGGGTGTATGTGAAAAAGTTGCATAAAGAACCTTTGGGTGCCAAGTGGGAGGGACATTATCAAGTGTTATTGACCACCCAGGCAGCTGTTAAGGTCCAAGGAAAGAAAGCCTGGATCCACGCTTCACACGTTCAATGAGCACCCGTAACTGAAGCTGAAATCTAACAAGGACAATTACTTTTTGCGAATATGTATAAATTTACTGTATTATTGATTGTAGGTATTTTAGGCATAGGCCTACTTCTTACAAGCCGACCTTCTGCACCAAAGGGAAATAGTACGGTAGCAAGGGAATTACATGTAAATACCTATTTATATATGTCATACATTTATGCCAAACAAGGTAACATTTCTAGTTGTTGGGTGTGTGCGCATATCTCTATTCACTCAAAGGGAGGGATTCCCTTGAGGCCAGTTCCCTTGAATATCTCGGAAATGGCTGAGTGGATAATTAATCAAAATAAAACAGGCAATGCGTTTCAGGATACGGAAAACTGGGCATGTAAATGGACGTCAGCAGGTTACAATCTGACTACCTTTGAAGGGGGATACCAACCGTGCTACAATAA